>NW_027437185.1:1147500-1270000 GCF_033239565.1 Halichoeres trimaculatus
CTGCTCTTTTATAGTGATGTATTTTATAGATTGGCCGAAGGAGAGTGAAATGTCACAAACATCCTTTGTGTCATATCTAATACAATGATCTAAATATTAATCCAAGAACATCAGTTCAGTCAGGACCACTTTGTTAAAAATAATCTTAATTAACTTGCCAAATTTTCATTTGGTGGTATGGTTCTGTTCCGGGACTCCCTGCTCCTCCACGCGCTTGCGTTGAAAGCCTGAGGCAGGAAGAGCACACCTGCCTGCCCATCATGGGCCATCATGAACAGCATAAACAGGGAGCACAGCACCAAAAATAAAACCCAGACAGAGCAGAGCAAACCAGCAATGCCAGACTACCTGCACAGAGGTGCCATGACGCTATTTAGGGTTGAAATTATTATTGTTATTGTTAATCTATCACTTATTTATTTGCCTATAAATTTAAATAGGGAATAAGCCTCACATAACCCTTTAGCCTCAGAGAAGAGCTAGATTAAACAATCGTACCTAAATATGACTATTTATTACATCAGATGAAATTACAATGAAAGGCTCATGGCTTTTTGAGCATCTTAGATGGCTTTATTGCCAGGGCGCAGATCACATTCAAAAGCTGAGGAAGACCATCTGCCCATGGCTTTTAGGGTGGATGCCTATGCTGAACGAAGGAGGCATGTAGCATTCTGGAGGGAGACAGCAGAGTTGGCAAAGGAGATGAAGACATGAAGTGGACCAAGCTTGTGACAGGGGCTCCCCTCCCTCCGTGACAAACAGCGGCTCCTGAGGACTGGCCTGGGCACAGCTCCTCAGATAGCGGACCATGGAAGACAGTGGACAGGGTGGGGGGAGGGTTAGGCAGGCAAGAGTTCAGGAGGCAGCATGGGAGAGCATGGCATAGTGAGACGGAGAGGCAGGAGGCTTGTGGAGAAACTGGAGGAAACAAAGGAGAACACACGTTACCAACAGCGAAGATCACTATCAAGATACTTTCCATGTACTAGATACTCAAAAATGTTAGCCGATGTACCACTGGGTGAGCAGGGAATAATCTGGCGCTGAGTCCTTCCTTCACAGAGCTTAAATGCAGCCTCCAGGTGGTTGTGATCCTCCTCAGGTGTGCAGGAGTCATCAGTGCAGAGTGAGGGGAGGGGAGGGAGACCAGGGAAACACAGATCACCACACAGCTAACAAATAATTGACAAAGCAGTGGTTTGGATGCCTCTCTAAAGCATTCCCCAGCTCAGCCACGTTGACTGGAGTTGAAGGTTTTATTTCCTCATTTCCTTCCTCACAAGGCAAGTTCGTCTTGGGCACACAGATTTTGGATGGCTGTCCCCACAGTAGCTTATCCTTATTGGCTTATGGGCCTGCCAGCGGATGGACTACAGCCACAATTTTTGGGACACATGTTGGAGGAGTGCGAGAACAAGCTACAAATAGAGCAGGAAATAGTTTGGTGGCCAGTGCAGGTTAATTAGAGCCAGGTCAACCACAGACCAGTCCAGTCTTTGGTTAAACCTCTGGATGAACATAGCAGCCTTTGCAGAAAAAAGATTTGTGGTATTTATAGAACAGAGTTCCACCGTATGTCATGGCGAGATCTGCAATGATGGCCAGATAAGTGTGTAGTTCAGCTCCGACGGGATGGATAGACTTTGCAGATTAAGATAAGATAAGATAAAATACAACTTTATTGATCCCCAGGGGGGAAATTATTTTGTTGCAACATACAACAAGTGAGAAGAATACAACACGAAACAAGTAAGAGCAATAATAAATCAGACTACACAGATATACACATATTAACATATTTTTAATTTTTTTTTGTGGTGAACGATTGCGTGAATAAATGTGAATGATTACGTCTCTGAACCAAAGGCGACAATAAATTCTACTAATGTCAGAGTCTTAGAAAGTCTGGGGTCACTATCCTTTAACATCACGGACACATCGCCACTATCTACCACACGCTTACCACTGACATCTGAGCACAGCAGGGATTTGACTAAATTAACGTTGTTACCTGCAAGGATCTGGCTTCAGAAATTGCAGGAGGTGGCAGCAGCGGGGGGTAGAATGGGAC
Organism: Halichoeres trimaculatus; assembly: GCF_033239565.1. Classification (NCBI taxonomy): domain Eukaryota; kingdom Metazoa; phylum Chordata; class Actinopteri; order Labriformes; family Labridae; genus Halichoeres; species Halichoeres trimaculatus. Next base: position 1,149,575 of record NW_027437185.1, read on the forward strand.
ACCAGATGAGATCGGGACTGCACTTCCCAGGGTCCTGCGTGGGAACGTGAAGCCGTCGAGTGGCGCCAGGGTGATGTCACTGGCCTGCGTCGAGGAAGAGGCAGCGGGTTCCTGAGATTAAAATTAGTTGGACTGGAACATGGAGCTGAAGGATGAAGCGGCGGCAGCCTCAAAGGTCTGAATTCTTGCGTTCATACTGGGGAGGGATGAATGGCTGGAAGACAGTGCTGCCAGAACGGTGTTGCTTACCGGAGCCGAGGAGGCGACAGCGGCTGGAGACGGAGCGACTACTGAGTTCTGAGAGAAGTGTTTACGTTTTGCCGAAGCCTTCCGGGGAGCGGAGACAGGATGTTTAACCACACTAGGGAACCGAGCACACTTTAAGAACAGGGCAAACAGTTCTTGATGAGAAGCTCTGACTGGAGCGGTAACATCGTTGGCAAACAGGAACGCCAACAGTTCAGGAATTGGCAAGTCATTTATCAATGGAGCATCTGGGATATGACTTCTACCTGTCAGAGGGTAGCTACGACGAAGAGAAGGAGCCCTTTCATTGTTGATGGCTTCCTCTGGCTCAGAACTTTGACGAGGCTCTACCGTGACACCGTCGAAATGCCACAGGTAATAGGCGAGAGTCATCGGGAGCAGCAAGGTAAGTACAAGTAGGAGAAATCTTCTCTTTATACGGGAGCTTGACTTGTGAAATTCCAGCAGAGGAAGCAGGAAGTAGGTTTGGCTAGAGCTGTTTAAATAGCCTGCTCTGAAAGCAGTTTTCCAATAGAAGGTGGACACGGGAGTCAGCCAAGCCATCAGCTGATCTACACCGATAATGATAGCTATGTTGTTAGGGCATGACGTCGTGGCCTGCCTGAACTAATGCTACGAATTATTTTTTTCTGCCTGAAAATGTTTTGCCCTAATATGATCTAGTAATTCTCCTCCATAGAGGGATTTTCCTCGCTGTTTCACACTCCCTGGCATGCGATTTGAGGGTACCTGATGCCCATGTTCAGATTTATAAATGCTGATCTGTGCATCAAAAAGAGCGAACGCAGTATACCCATATTTCAGGAGTATGCACATTTGATAAATGAGGGCCATTCTAACACAGAGAGCACTGCTACAACTTTAGAGACTTTCGACTGATGTTACGTCGTTTTGGTCTGACACAGCCCTTTAACACCCCACTGTTGCTTAAAATGATCGTCGAGAGAAGCTGTCGCAGCAATCATATGTCATGGATACCTCATGACCGTGTGCTTGTGCTTGTGCATGAAATGGACCATGCTGAAGCACAGCACAATTGTGAACATACTGGCCAAACGATCTGGGCTTTAGGGTTGAAGCGTGCTTAAGCACGTGACGGTTTGCTTGTGAGACCACATACTCAATCCCAGAGTATGGAGTTCCCATAATCCCAGCTACTGCTGTCTTCTTGGGTAAGAACCTGAATCTGGGACTGGTTTTAGTGTGTGCGTTTGTGTGTGTGTGTGTGTGTGTGTGTGTGTGTGTGTGTGTGTGTGTGTGTGTGTGTGTGTGTGTGTGTGTGTGTGTGTGAGAATAAGATGAGCTAATACTGTTGGCCTCTATCATCAGTGTGTGAGTGAGTGAAAGGGACCAGCAGAGTAAGGAGCTTTGAGTGGTCTGAACTGTGTAAAGTGATTTATTTAAAAAAGATGTGAACAGTTTTTAACTTGTGTTTGTCTTTTCCATATACTTTGGTTAATTTGGTCACACTGGACCTAACCTTGCAGAGCAGGTTGACCTCTCTGATTCAGTTTCTGAAATCTTGCAGATCCATCTTGCCAGGCTCCATTGACCAACAAATTCACTTGGCTAAATTCTAGCCTGCCCAATCAGGGAAGAGAATCCATTATCACAGCTGTTCCTCGTGTTCCTGTAGTTGTTCGTTAATTGTTTCTCAGCAGAGGCACACATAAGCTAGGTCATATCATGGCTTAATATGGATTGGTCCATGCCTCCCTCCGCGCAAATGGCAGAGAGGGAGGAGAAAAGCCGTGAGTGGGTTTAACACAGCCGAGCGCTGTTTTCACCAATCAAATGAGTGCTTCTCCTCGCCTTTAAATGCCCTGCGGCCGAGGCGCAGCGTCTGATTGGTCTAAGTGATCTCCAGCACCTCGGAGAGAGTGCTGGTAGCGGAGACGGTCAGAGCCGCTGTGCCTGCAGCAGGTCAATGGACAGCGGGGCGCATCGGAGGACACAAAGCGCGTCACCTTGTGGGCCAGCTCCCGGGACAGATTTAATCTGTTCTTTTGTCATCAATAGGAGCAAAATATTAAGAGGCAGTAACACAGATGGCTTATCTATTCAGAATACTTTTGATCCACCTGCACTCCTGGTTTGTCATTGCCAAGTAGAGTCTTTGGTGATATACTGTATACTCTCCCAGTGTCTCCACCTCATCCTCCTTACAATAATGTACACCATCTTTTTAGATCACGTTAAAAATAAAGACTAAAACAGAGAAATATGGGAAATCACGGGTAAATCCTGAGTGACATACATGTATTTTGTCTGTTTTTTTTCTTCGTCTTTTCTCTCCCTATTTTCTTTGAATTAAATGAAATGAGAGAACCAGATATATACTCAGTATCAGATGTTAAGGCTGTTTATTGTTTAATTGTAAGATGTGCATCAAACCTCCAGCTGCTGTCAGGTTAACTTTCCATTATGACAAACGGCTTTAATCTGACATCAGATGTGACGGGACAGTTAATTTAGATATAAATGTATATGCTGGTTCAGACAGTTACATTAAATAGTAATTGCTGTGATTGTTTACTGCATCAAAATGTGCCTGACACTCTGGAAACCTGCCTCTGAGGCTTTGATGACATGTGCGCACATGTGCGCCTGTCACCAAATTACAGCTGTGTGGGGTGCGCCAAGGATAGACCAGGTTGGAGCTGGCGAGCTTTCAGCGCACTTTTTTGGCACGAAATTGTCAGTGCGCCAACATGAATCTGCTGACACCTCCCCCTGGTACGCAGTCAACTCCCCCTGGCGCGCGGTAACACCCACCTCTGCGCAGACGGTCTACCAAATTGTCAAATTGGCAGCGCACAGCGCAGGCGCCACACGAAATTAGCACTGCGCAGGCTGCGCCAGGCTTGCGCCAGGCTTGCGCCAGGCTTGCGCCCCCTGCGCTGCGCCACTAAATTAGAGCCCATAGTGTTTCCAAACAGAGATCTCACAGCCAAAGAGTTTGAAGACAAGAGAGAGAGGGACCTCTCACACAGACAGCCAACAGACAGAGAGCTCACATTCAGCAGAGAGAGAGCTCAAAGACAGAAAGCTCACAGACAGAGAGCTTACTAAGAAACAATTCACAGACAGAGTGCTTACAAAAGGGTTTAAAAAAGGAGAGCTCACAAATAGAGAGCTAACAGACAGGAGTAAGAGACCTTTCAGACTAAAAGCTCACAGACAGAGGGCTCGCAGTCAGAGAGCTCACAAACAGAAAGGCTACAGTAAGAGAGCTCACAGAAAGAAAGCTCACAGAGTGACAACTCACAGACAGAGGGCTCACAGACAAAGCATTTACAAAAAGAGAGTTTACAGAGAGCTCACAGACAGGAGTGAGACAACTCTCAGATCAAAAGCTCACAGACAGACGGCTTATGGAAAGATAGCTTATAGACAGAGCACTTACAGATGGAAAGCTCACAGACAAAGAGTTAAAAAACAAAGGGCTTACTGACACAGAGCTGAGACAGGAGATTGAGATAACTCAAAAACAGACGGCCTACAGACAGAGCATTTACAAAAAGGGAGTTACAAATATAGAGCTCACAAACAGAGAGCTTACAGACAGAAAACAGACCTCTCAGACAAAAAGCCCACTGTTTAGAGCTCAAAGACAATACAATTGACAATACTGCAAAATGACAAATTGAAACACTTCTCTAAATGGTCTTTAGTCTTTTTTTAGAGAGACTAAGTCTGGCCTACCAAAACAAAACACTGATTGCTAAAGTATACCATTAATGCAACTGTGTCCTTAAAGATATTCCATAATAGAGTAAGGTGACAGGGTCATAACACTGGTGGTCAAGTAACGTTTAATGACTTCAATAGCTAGTGCACTAGTTACTCAAAATATAGATATCATAATTACACAGCTGCTTTAAAGGTAATGCACAGAGGATTGCTTTTCATGTGCATCTCTTTATTCACCTACTGAAACAAAAGGCCTTACAGACAGAGCTCACAGACAGAGCACACACAGATGGAAAGCTCACAGAAAGTGAGAGAGAGAGAGCTCACAAACAGAGAACTTACAGACTTGAGAGAGAGAGAGCTCACGTCTAGAGAGCTAAAAGTCTTTTTACATACAGAGAGCTCACAAAAAACTAAAGGACAGTAAGCTCACAGACAAAGAGCTCAGTGACAAAGCTTTAACAGACATAGAGCTCACAGAAAGACAGTTTCCAAAAAAGAGCTTAGGGAAAGAGAGCTAAAAGACATAGAGCTCACATACAAAGAGCTCATAAAAAGAAAGCAAACCGACAAAGAGCCCAAAGACAGAGGGAGAGATCACAGACTGGGGACAGGCTGCTCACAGACAAAAGACTCACAGATGGAAAGCTCATGGACAAAAAGGTTAAAAACAAATAGCTTACAGACAGAGAGCTCAGAGACGGAGAGCCCACAGAAAGAGCTGACAGACAGAAACCTTACAAACAGAGAACTTACAGAGAACTTACAGACAGCCAGTGAAAGGACAGAGTGATTACAAACAGAGAGTTTACAAACAGAGAGAGAACCTACAGACAGGATAGCTCACCAACACAGAGCTCACAGACAGAAAGCTTACAGAGAGCTCACAAATATACAACTCAGAAACAGAGAGCTCACAAAAAGAGAGCTTACAGACAGGAGAGAGATCTTTCAGACAAAAAGCTCACAGACCGAGAGCTTACAGACAGGAGACAGAAGAGAGAGAGCTCACAGACAGGGCCATGAAAGAGAGCTCAGAGACAGAGAGCTCAGAGACAAAGAAGAAAGAGCTCACTGACAAGGCCATGAAAAAGAGCTCAGAGACACAGAGCTCACAGACAAAGAAGAAAGAGCTCACTGACAAGGCCATGAAAGCTCACAAACATCTAACAGACAGGGAGATCACAGACAGGGGATTAGGCTTACCTTGAGCCCATGGAAAGCTCACTGACAGATAGTTCACAGACACTGGAAAGAGCTTACCAGCAAAAGCTCACAGACAAAGAGGTTACATAGAAAGTACTCACAGACATGAAAGTGCAAGCTCACAGAACAAGAGCACACAATCAGAAGACTCACAGACAGACAAGTCACTGACAAGAGAGACAGAGCTGAAAGGCCAAATATGCACTGACAGAAAGCTCACAGAGCTCACTGGCTCGAGAGAACAGAGAGCTTATTGACTGGTTATAGAGAGCCAAACGCTATAGAGCTAAAAGAGTGACAGCTTGCATACAGAGAGCTTACAGACAAATTGCTCACAGACAGAGAGCTCACAGACATAAAGACTGCAGACAGAGCTCACCAACAGAGAGCTCTCAGACAGAGAGCCTACAGACAGAAAGCCACTGACATAGAGCTCTGAAAAAGAAATAATCAGAATGAAAACTTGAGGACAAAGAGAGAGAGAATGGTCAGGAGAAAACAGAGACCTTACAGACAGGATATAGAGGGCCCGCAGACAGAAAGCTCACTGACTGATAGCTTAGAGGCTGGCAGCTCACTGACAGAGAGCTTAGAGACAGAGGGCTCACTGACAGAGAGATTACAGACAGAAAGCTTACAGACACAGAGCTCACAGATGGAGAACTCACAGGCAGAAAGCTCAAAGACAGAGAGCTCACAGACTGACAGCTCACAGACGGAGAGCTAACAGACAGAGAGCTTACAGACAGAGAGATTACAAACAGAGAGCTGACAGAAAGAGAGCCCAAGAGGGGTTCACACACAGAGAGCTTACAGACACAGAGCTCACAAATAGAGAACTCACAGGCAAACAGCTCAGACAGAGAGCTCACTGACAGAGAGCCCACAGACAGAGAAGCCAAAGACAGAGTGCTTACCAATAGAAAACTCAAAGAATGGGGAGCTTAAATACAGAGAGCTCACAAACAGAGAGCTCACTGACAGATAGCTTACAAACAGAGAGCTCAACGACAGAGAGCCTACTGACAGAAAGCTCACAGACACAGCTTACAGACAGAGAGATTACAGACAGAGAGCTAACAGACACAGCTTACAGCCAGAGATATTACAGACAGAGAGCTAACAGACACAGCTTACAGACACAGCTTACAGACAGAGAGATTACAGACAGAGAGCTAACAGACACAGCTTACAGCCAGAGATATTACAGACAGAGAGCTAACAGACACAGCTTACAGACACAGTTTACAGACAGAGAGATTACAGACGGAGAGCTTATAGACACAGAGCTCACAAATAGAGAACTCACAGGCAGACAGCTCTAAGACAGAGAGATCACAGACTAACAGCTGACAGACAGAGAGCTAACAGACAGAGAGCTCAAAGACAGTGAGCTAACAGACAGAGAGCTCACAGACAAAGAGATTACAGACAGAGAGCTTATAGACTTAGAGCTCACAAATAGAGAACTCACAGGCAGATAGCTCTAAGACAGAGAGCTCACAGACTAACAGCTCACACACTAACAGCTCACAGACAGAGAGCTCACAGACACAGAGCTCACAGACAAAGAGATTACAGACAGAGAGCTTATAGACTTAGAGCTCACAAATAGAGAATTCACAGGCAGATAGCTCTAAGACAGAGAGCTCACAGACTAACAGCTCACACACTAACAGCTCACAGACAGAGAGCTCACAGACACAGAGCTTCCAGACAGAGAGATTACAGGCAGAGAGCTTATAGACACAGAGCTCACAAATAGAGAACTCACAGGCAGACAGCTCTAAGACAAAGAGCTAACAGACAGAGAGCTCACAGACAGAGAGCTCACAGACAAAAAGCTTACAGACAGAGCGCTCGCAGACAGGGGAGAGAGTTAGCCCAGATATGGGTGTTTGCTTTTATCCAAGTTCAGGTCACTTTAAATTTGGACTGGGGTGCCTCAATCCCACACCAGCTCTAAGGCTTTGTGTGAGAGGGGTGGCAGACAGCGAGGACAATCTGTGGTGGCAAAGACTACTGAAGGTATGGGGGATGAGTATAACAAACTAAGTACCATGCAACTGAGTACTCTGCACAGACAAAGTCTGGGCTACTGGCAGCTCATCACTGCAGTCAGACACAAGTGCAAACTGCACCAAAGCAGGTTTTTTGTTCTGTGAAACAGATCTTCGAACGGAGCAGGAAGTGAAGAGAACAAGCTCTGTTCATGGTGAGATTGGCGGCTGAGAGTCCTTCAAGGAGCCACCAAATGGCCTTGAAACTGCACCCTGAGAATGTCTTAAAACTGACCTAAAGTTACAAGCTGAGGTGGTTCAGGGAGATGCTGACTGCTACAAAAGTCACACCAGAATGAGGAGGCGGATTTTTATCTTATAAGTCCTCCATCTCTCAAACCCAGAAATCCATTCTACTCTTGGAGCAGCTTCTAATGAGCAGAGTGTGATACCATGTTTGTCCTCTAAGGGTCTCTCGTCAGGCTCCAGCTGTCCAGTCTGGTATATTTATTATCATTGATATCCTATTATTGACTGTAATGCAGTCTGTGAAAATCAGTCAATTCCATTTCATTGCTTTTTGCAGAGTGGGGCTGAACAGGAATCGGAGAGATGGGTGGGTGGGTGGGTAGAGGTGTGTGTGTGTGTGTGTGTGTGTGTGTGTGTGTGTGTGTGTGTGTGTGTGTGTGTGTGTGTGTGTGTGTGTGTGTGTGTGTGTGTGTGTGTGTGTGTGTGCGTGCGCGCACGCGAGTGCAGCTGATGGAGGTGTACAGCTCCATTAAGACAACAGTTAAAGTAGTGGTGACTACAGTGCTGAGAGGAGACAGCTCTGACCAAGAATTATTAGTCAGCAGCACACCACTCAGCGGTGAGGACAGGGCCACGGTCGCTCTGTGCTCTGCTCTACTACACCACCACACCACATCAACACTGCCGCTCCATTGTTATTGGCAATCTCACCTCTACCTGTGGCGCGGCTGTTCTTCCAGACTGCAAGATGGTGATGATGATGAGTCATTTGAGCGGCAATGAGACAGATTCTACCTGCAGTGGCGACACCTCTGCACGGCATGAGGAGACATGCTGAGAGAATTGCATTTCCGCCTGACTGGCTCTGGCAGATTCCATCACACAGCATGCTGTGTGCATTCAGAGCGAGCCATGATGTGCTGCGTCTCATCCCCATGAGATGTTCCGTACTCAGATTACAGATTAATCGCAGGTTAAAAACTAAATCAAACAACTTCTCCTCACTTTCCTCTCCTCCTCACTTTCTCTCTCTGTGCCTCTTGGGGCTGGAGCGCAGCGGGCCATCAGCTCCTAATGATGGAGGGAGAAACCCACTGCTGAGCACTTCAGCTACTGCTCTGCTCCTCTCATACTGTAATGAGACTGAACGAGCAGAGTGTGTGTGTGTGTGTGTGTGTGTGTGTGTGTGTGTGTGTGTGTGTGTGTGTGTGTGTGTGTGTGTGTGTTTTCTCCTTGTCTAATGGTTAGACTTAAGGGCTCAGATGAAGATTCAATTACTGCGGCCTGTTGTTGTTCACAGCCCATAGCTATACACACACACGGAGATGCGCGCGCGCACACACACACACACACACACACACACACACACACACACACATAGCATAGATCTATACACTGTCACAAGATAGCCCACACACAATTCATATAAGGCCCATAGTTCATTGACTCAGTGAAATTTGAATGCCCTAAACACGCAGATAAACCAGTGTGTGCCCACACACACACACACACACACACACACACACACACACACACACACACACACACACACACACACACACACACACCACAACAAAGTCATTTGAGAACCCTGAAGGAGCAATATCCAAATCTGCCAAAGAGAAAAGAATGATAATTCTATTGAGAGTCAATCTCGGGGCGTTTCGTGATTATGGTTATTTATTTGGCGCCGCGCAGTACAGTCAGCGTCAGAATGAACACAAATATCGATCTCTTTTAGGATATGAAAACACCTGCAGGCCTCAAATCATTCCTTTCTCTCTGCAGAGCACTCATTTATTGGCTCTGTCTCAACACCCTGCGCCCTCCTCCTCTTCCTCCTCCTCAAACTCTTTACTTTTCCTTGCTCCTTACCACCTCCTCATTTGGTCTGGGAGGGTCATGTAAGGGAAACAGGAACATTTGTGTGGGACAGTTGTTTGTTTGGTGTCTGCTCTTCACTTTGGGAACTTGTTCCAGAAAAAAACAATCAGCGTTAAGTGGAGGAGTGAACTGATGTTTTTCTTCTGAGGACACAGCCCCAGCAGAGGGACCAGGCTGCTCACAGCAGGGAGCAGAGAACTCACAGGAAACGAGCAGACAGATTGAACACATACATGTTTCTATACCTTTCTTTCTTTCAGGTAAAAGTCTGTCACACATTTTTCTAGCTCTAAGTTTGACTTTTATGAGTACAGAGCTACAGAAAGTATACCATGACATTTTTAATATACACCTTTACCTTCTTTGTGATCTAGAGAGGAAGCTGTGTCCCAAAAGCTGGTGTGAAATGCTTCATACGTCACTCTGTCTTAGTCACAGCATGGCACTTCAAGAAGCTTACCATTGACACATTCAAGAAGGTGTCCACTTAGGTCGATGTTGTGGTCCAGCAGGGCACAGCTAAAACACAACCATCCTGTTTTTTGCTGGATGATGGAGCTGTAATGCATCAAATAAGCAAAGGGCAGTTTGAGCAGGACAGGAAGCTTTACACAGAAACAGCCAGTGACTTTCAAAATAAAACAAAGTGTATCCAAACCAGATGGTTTTCACCCTTGACTACAACGACGAACAGACATAATGGCCCTCATTTATCAATCTTGCGTGGAAATTTCCACAGATTTGGGTGTAAAAATCTGTTTACGGCAACGTTCACATGTGATTTATGAAACATGCGTTCCAGGGCCAATCACGGCGTACGCCTGATCAGCTGTTGATAAATGCGGTGGCTGAAAACAACCATAATTTACATAACACGCCCCTAAATATTCAAGGTTCAGCTGGCCGAACCCACGGAATGTACAACATGGAGGGACGCATTGCCGGGAGAAAGGAACTTCTTCATGCCGGTAATCGACAACGCCATAGCAACAGGTAGAGAGGAAATGACACCGCGTTGTTCGGCATTCGGAAAATAGAGCTAATCAGAAAAAACTCACCTGCAAGGAAATCACTGCAGTGATTCAGCAGTGTGGATGTGACAAACTAAAATACAGCAGAGCTTTAAACATTTAATTTACACAGCCTTGGTTTACACCTTGATTAATTAATCCGTGTTGTCTGACTGTTAGAAGCCACAATATTATTAATTGTTCCATTCAGCACCAGAAACGTGGAAAGTTGGCTTTTAAAGATGTGTGTGAGCTCTGAAAGGAGCTGCAGACTCCAGCCTGAACCTGAACCTGTCACAGACTGAGGAGGGAGTGGAGCTGAAGTGTGTCCATCGTGCGCAGTTACGCACGGGTAGACCGGAGTGATTATTACTACCACGAGACGAGCACATAGGTTGTGGTCTTGTGTAAATGAACGTCCTTTGTTATGAAATTGAAATTTAACTTTTACGCACACAGTTCACATTTATATAATAATATTGTAAGGATCAATATATTGGCCCTTACAATATTATCATATAAATCATCTTCATGGTAAATCCCGTAATCAGTACCGCTACCTTAAAATAGAAATCCGTTCTAAAAGTTTGATCCAGCGTGGTCTGAATGTTCTCTGCGGAGACTTTATCATGAACATGGGAGTGCATTAAAAACTTGTAACAGCCTCTCTATTTACACATTTTTTAGGTAAACCGATCGAGGAAACATTTTTTTAAACATAGAAATCAGCTGACAGCTCCTGCTGCTCTTTCATAGCGAAGTATTTCATAGAATGGCGGAATAACAGTGAACAGTTAAAAGCATTCTTGGTGTCATATCTAATTCAAGGATCTAAATATTAATGTAAGAACATCCATTCATCCATCCATTTTCTATACCGCTTATCCTGTTACAGGGTCGCGGGTGGCTGGAGCCTATCCCAGCAATCATTGGGCGAGAGGCATGGTACACCCTGGACTGGTCGCCAGTCAATCGCAGGGCTGACACATAGACAGACAACCATGCACGCACACACTGACACCTAGGGACAATTTGGTGTGACCAATTAACCTGGTAAGCATGTTTTTTAGACTGTGGGAGGAAGCCGGAGTACCCGGAGAGAACCCACGCATGCATGGGGAGAACATGCAAACTCCACACAGAAAGACCCACCGGCCGAGGTGGGGATTTGAACCGGTGACCTTTTTGCTGTGAGGCTGCAGCGCTAACCGTTGCACCACCGTGCAGCCCTAATGTAAGAACATCAGTTTTTAATTCTGAAAATATTTTGAGTTCATATGATCTAATAATTCTCCTCCACAGAGGAGTTTCCCTCGCTGCACCACGCTCTCCACTGGCATGAAACTTGTGTACACGAACTCAGACCTGGCGCGGGATTTGAGCGTACACGACACCCACGTTCAGATTGATAAATGCCAATCTCTGCGTGGAAAGGAGCGTACACCCATTTTTCAGGCGTACGCACGTTTGATAAATGAGGGCCAATGAGCGGAGCCAGACCAGGAGTCAGGTTTGAGGTTTATCAGCGTACCATGAATCAAGAGAGGCTTAAAGGGATAGTTCAGTTTTTTTGAAGTGGGGTTGTATGAGCTCTATTTGACCACTAAGGACATTAGATACAGTAGAAAGGTGTCTTTTTTTTTTTTTTTAACAATGTAGAATAATGTAGCCAAATAAGCACAATTAGTTGCTGCAACAATATATTTCAACCTTCAACAGCATTCAGTAATTAGGGCCAAAAATTCACTGAGAGCTGGGTCTTAGACATTCTGACTCATTCTACCCCTAAGGACCAAGAGGAGAGGGGTCGGATTAAGGGCCTAGCTGTGCGTTCACACCAAAAGAGGCAAAAGAGGCAAAAGCGGTAAGCACGCCCAAGAAAGCGGACAGCGGCCAAAGCGGCTAAATATTTTAGCCACCTTGGCTGCTTGTCACGTGACTGACGTCAGAGTAAAATCGCGCTTGTCATTTAAAGGAGCTGCACAGAGGACTTCTTCACAGCAGCAGCTGCTTGCTGTTATTCAACTTCAGTTTAAAGCATGAACATAATGTAAAATCATCACCTAATCAGTCATGAGCGGATTGACAGGCAGGAAGCAATTTACAGAGGAGTAATAATATTGATTTGAATATTGATTTATATAATATTGATTTATCCACCACATCAAACTTTTACAGTTTTGAAATATACTTAAATTCTGGTGGTGGTAAAGAGCGCCCATTTGCGCATTTGCACTGTGTGTGTGTGTGTGTGTGTGTGTGTGTGTGTGTGTGTGTGTGTTCTATAATCCCAAAGAAAAATACCCAGGAGTCGGACTTAATGTTAATCTTTTATTCAATAAATGAAACCCCTGCGCAGCCCGTGCGTATTCCCCGTTCCAAAATAAATCACAACCAAAATAAAACAATAATCTCAATGTTCATAACCCCAAGATCATGAAACAGTTCCCAACTAACGAAAGATACAAACAGTCCTTTAATCCTGTTTTTTTCCGGTCCTCTTAAGTCTGTAACACAAAACAACGTTAATCCACAAGAAACGAAAGATAAATCCTCAAAGAAGAAAAAAGGTAGCCCAAAACAGGCAAGTGATAACCAGGTTACTGGCGTCCATTCAGATCCCGGCGCACAGTCCGGTACGAAGCCATCCACGGAAGGATCCAGAAAGATCTAGCAGGAGACTGTTTGGTAATAAAAGTAACCTGCACCCCCGGCGTAAACCTCAGATCATTGCTGAAAAAAGTTAGTCTGGAGCCCTGGTGTCATCTTATTCAGATGAAGCAAGAAATGACTGAATGCTAGGCTAGGCTACGTCTTTGCCACAGACTAAACTACACATCGCTATATGTGTTGTTTCTTTGGCCCGCTCGGTAGAAGGACATCTCTGCTCTGATTGGTTGCCACCGTTTGCCGCTGAACTGTGTCATAGATAATTACCGTAAAGTTGACCCAGGCTCAACTTTTCATCTGGTGCCTCTTTTGATGATTTAGCCGCTTTAGCAGCTCAGGACACTTTGGCCGCTCAGGACGCTTTGGCCACTTAGGACGCTTTGGCTGCTCAGGACGCTTTGGCCGCTCAGGACGCTTTGGCCACTCGGGACGCTTTGGCTGCTCAGGACGCTGGGCTCCCATTGAAAATGAATGAACTTCCGGCGTGTTTGCCTCTTTTGGTGTGAACACACAGTTAGTGTTCCCTGAACAGATGAGTCTTCAGACATCTTTTTAAGTAGAAAGGGACTCTGCGGACCGTATAGAATTAGATCATTCATTCCACAATTTGGGCACAACAGAGGAGAAGAGTCTGGCTGGAGTTTTAGAGCCCCCCTGGGCTGGGAGCACCAGGCGTCTTTCACAAGCAGAGCGTAGTGGGCCAGAAGGAGTGTAGACCTGGATGAAGGACCCCAGGTGGGCAGGATCTGTTCTTGGCAATGTTTTGTAAGAGGTTTGAGTTTGATTGGAGCTGCTACTAGAAGCCAGTGAAAAGATATTAACAACAGTGTAACATGTTCTGTTTTGGGCTGGTTGAAGACCAGACATGCTGCTGCATTCCGGATCATCTGCAGAGGTCTAAGTTGCAAACAATGTAAAACAGTATAAAAAAACGTCTCTGGTTCAGTAGTGTGGTAGGAGCTCGTTTGTGACAACTTTCCCCCTGCAGTTTGAAAATGCATGCCATGTGGCTTGTTAAAAGTATGAAAGCTGCACAGACACCTCAAATTATGGACCGTAGACCACTCTAAACTTTTTCCCCTCTGTGACAGTTTGACTCAGAAAGCAAAAGCCCTCAGGGAAATAAAGCTGATATAAAGGCTTAAAAACTGCAGTTACTCCAGTGTGCACAAGAGGCAGGCTACCTGTTTGTGTGGGTATTCTGACTGAATCTGTTTGTGTCTGTGTCCTTATTATGACCCAATCTGTCTCTGTCTCTGTCTGTGTCCTCGTTATGACTTGATCTGTCTCTGTTCGTGTAATTTTTAGGACTGGATCAGTCTCTGTCCCTGTCATACCAAGATTTTTCTCTATTTGTGTCTTCATTCTGAACAGATCTGTCTGTGTCTTTGTCCTCATTATGACCAGAACTGACTTTGACTGTGTCTTTATCATGACTTGATCTGTCTCTGTCTGAGTCATTATCATGACCAAATCTGTCTTTGTGTCCATATTATGACCAGATCTGTCTTTTGACGTGTCCTAATTATGACTGGATCTGTCTCTGTCTTTATTATAAATGGATCTATCTCTGTCTGTTTCTTTATTATGACCAGATCTATCTCTTTCTGTGTCCTAATTATGACTAGACTCGTCTCGGCCTGTGCCATTTTTATGACTGGATCTGCCACTGTCCGTTTCTTTATTATGACTGGATCTGTCTGTATTTATGTCCTTATTGGGACTGGAATTGTCTGTGTCTGTCTCTATTAAGATTGGATACATCTCTCTCTTTATTATGACCAGAACTGTCTCTTTCTGTGTCCTTATTGTCACCTTATCTGTCTCTTTGTAACCTTACTATAATCTTATTTGTCTTTATATGTGTCCACATTATGACAGGATCTGTGTCTGTCTATTACCTTTTTATGACCCTATCTGTCTGTGGGTCCTAAGTTTGACCAAAGCTGTATCCATCTGTTTTCTCAATTTGATAGGATTTGTCTCTGATTTTGTCTTTTTTATGACCGGATCCATCTCTTCCTGTATTTTAATTACTACTGGTTCTGTCTGTCTCTGTGTTATAATGACTTGATTTGTCTCTGTCTGTGCCCTTGTTATGACCAGGTCTGTCTTTTTCTATGTCCTAATTATGACTGGACCGTCTTTGTCTGTGGCATTAATATGACTGAATCTGCCATTGTCTGTTTCTTTATGATGACTGGATCTGTCTCTGTCTTCATTATGACTGTATCTGTCTCTGTCTGTGTCCTCATTATTACAGGATTGGTCTCTGTCTGTGTCCTTATTATTACTGCATCAGTCTCTGTGTCCTTATTCTGACTGGATCCATCTCCCTCTTTGTTTCTTTGTTTCTATGTTTTTTATAATTTGTCTCCATCTTTGTCATTATTATGACTCGATTTTTCTTTGTGCATGTCCTTATTCTGACAGTACCTGTCTTTGTCTGTGTCTTTATTATGACCTGATCTGTCTCTCTGTGTGTCTTTAATTTGACCTGACCTGTTTCTGTCTGTGTCTCTATTATTATTGGATCTGCCTCCGTCTGTGTCTGTATGATGACCTGATCCGTCTTTGTCTGTGTCCTTGTCTTGACTGGATTTGTCTGTGTGTGTGTGTGTGTGTGTGTGTGTGTGTCCTCATTATGACAGGATCTGACTCGTTTTCATTGTTTTGATTATGAATCTTTATGTCTATGTCACTGTCCTTACAATGGCTAGATCCGTCTCTGTCCCTCAACAAATCCTGATTGGCTTTTTTCTTTATGTGTCTTTATTATGTATGACCTGACCTTTCTCTGTTTGTTGCCTTATTTTGATTGGATCTGTTTCTGTCTGTGTTGTTATAATGACCAAACCTGTATTGTCTGTGTCCTCATTATTACAGGATCTGCCTGTCTGTGTCCTTACTATGATATGATCTGCCTCTGTCTGTGTCCTTATTTTGACCGGGTCTGTCTCCTCTGTGTCTTCATTATGACTGGGTCTGTCTGTGTCCTCATTATGACTGGATCTGTCTTTGTCTGTGTTCTTTTTATGACTGGACCTGTCTCTGTCTGTGTTTTTATTATGACTGGATTTGTCTCTGTCTCAGTTCTAATGTAATCAGTTTGTTTGAAGAGGTTAGAGGGCTGTGCTTGAGTTTTACTCTTTATTAGACTGACCGTCAGGATTATCTCAGTGCTGTGGCTTCACCTAAAGTTCACATGCCCAGGATGAAACAGAAGGCCTGCTCTTCTGAGTCCCTGTAGTGATGCATTTGTGAGGCTGATGTTTCAGTGTCCAGTCATACTCAGAGCAGCAAACAAGGAGATGTTCACAGAGTGAAGCAGTGAAATATTGATTAGTGACGCGTCAGCAACAAAGTTTAAGCTGACAAAGAGAGACAGGACCAATGCACACTGTGTGTATGTGTGTGTGTGTGTGTGTGTGTGTGTGTGTGTGTGTGTGTGTGTGTGTGTGTGTGTGTGTGTGTGTGTGTGTGCGTGCGTGCGTGCGTGCATGTGTGTGTGTGTGTGTGTGTGTATCAGATGCAGAAAGGTATCATGTGATTCTCCGTCCTGGAGTGGTGTAGTTGTAGAGAAAGCGTGCCGGTCAGCATGCAGAAGTGTGTATGAATTATTCACATGTCGGAGGGATTTACAGTACAAGCCAGCTGACTTAGCTAAGGACCTGCTTCCTCTCTCTCCATCTCATTATTTACTCATTCCATCATCCACCCTGTTTGACCCACACCCTTTACACACTGACTCCGCCTGTCCACTATGTCCACACATCCTTGACATTGCTCATCTTTTATGGCTCCTTCATCTCATTCCCAATATGTTTTGTCCATCCTGGTCCAATCTGTCTGATCACCTTCTCTTCTTCTGTTTTTGTCTTCCTGTTATCCTGTTATTTGATGGATTCTGCTTCATTCAAAGTCCCTCCTTGTCACTGTGCAGTCTGACTCAGCCAGTCAGATCCAGCCAATCTAACTCCGAAGCACTTTAAAAAACAACCATAGTTGATAGTTGGATTGGATTGGATTGGATTGGATTGGATCCAGAGCACAGGGCCTGTTAGATGAGGGGTGGTTCAGTATGTTCATGTCTGTTTGTGTAACCTGACTAGGGATCACCTGCCTCCTCAGCCTGTTTCACATCATGATGACTTCTCGAAGTCACTGTGAGGACTGTTCATGCTGCATTTGCTGTTGGAGTAAATGACTGGACACGGGTGTTCTTTCTTTATTCTGCTCATCTTAAGATCAGGATGCAGAGTGATGAGCTGATGTACTGAGCTGATTTATAGCTACGCCAGAGTTATACAGGGGCTGTGAGGACAGCTGGATAAAGACTCTGTTTCCCATGAGCACCATCACCCACTGTCGAAAGACGTGACTCTGAGCGAAGCATGCGTTTGTTTTGGAGTGCAGAAACTCTACTTTTCTTTGTTTAAGACAACTTTCCCAGGAAGCAAGGTGGAAATGTATTTATTTGAAGTTGCAAAGCACTCTTGTTTGAAACATGACATCAAGCAAACTCTGTCAGTTTGTACCATAGATTAGTAGCCGGCTATATTTAGCTCTACTCACAGCCCGGTGCTCTGAGACGTGTCTGTAACATGTAACGTTAGTGAATCCTGGTTCTGTCCTACCAGAGCTCATCTACCAACTCCAACCTCACCAAGCAGAGCTAACATAACCTCACTCTTCATTTTATTGATAGACTCTCAAGTTTGAACAGACCACTGCAGAATAACTGCTGACTGTGGGTTGGAATCAACATTAGCACAAATATATTAACCTGGGATTTAGCCTTTAACTCATATTTTAGCCTTTAGCTCGTGTTTTAGCCTTTAGCTTGTGTTTTAGTTTTAGTTGTCCACCATTACTACAAAAGGAATCAATGGTTGGAAATGGGTTTTCACAGAGAAAAAACATTGATCTCTCTGCTCTGATAAACTCTGTCAAAAGATTAACCTCTGCTCTACAAGCTTTAAATGGGTTGGTCAGGTCGGCAACCAATTCTGAGAAATAACACAAAGAAACATATAAATCTCATTTCAAGTCATGGATTGTGACTTACCAAATGGTCTGGTTAGTGTGGATCGGTTCAGTTTGGTATGGGCTGAATCAGTAAGGCCTGATCCTGTTTGTGTTTTCACAGCCAACCAAATGTATTCCGTACCAGGATGAACCAAACTGGACCGCTTGGTGGAAACGAGGCTTATTTTAAGATGACGTGGTTCTCACAGGGACTTAAACTGTAACGTACCACAGTCTGCTTTTATCCTTATTTCCCTCTCACAGTGTCCTGGGCCCTAGTTCTTTTTATAGTGTCGTAACCATTTCTGGTGCTCCGGGCCTCCCGCTGGCCTCGTCGGGGTGGAATTCCTCTGCCTAAATACTTCATCGCTGAATTTTCCAATACCCTGATATTAGACTATTGAGGAAGATGACGTGGAGTCCAATCAGCCAAAGATTTCAGTCAGCCTGAATCCTGAAAACTTTAATCAAAACATGCCATCTTGAACAAACGAAGTTGATAGGTCTACAGGAAATCAACTGCTAAGCAAGGGTGAGGCAGCTTGTTTTATATTCTTGTGTTGGGTGTTTCAGGTAATCTGCAAGGCATTCCTTTCCTCAGTACAACGTGTTGATTGACTGTTCTCTTCAGAGCAACAGAAGCTGTCCTTATTGTGTCCACATTTGGAAGATGTGCATTAGTTGTCAGTTTGGAGTTCATAATAGCAACTCCTGTTGCATCCTGAATTGGAGCAGGCTCAGGTGTTTCCATGTTATTTCAGTCATAGCTGGCCCTGGACCTGCGTGTCAGCCGACACTTCAGGAGGGAGACTGGTGGGACGTGATCATGTCCTCATTTGTCAGTCAGAAATATTAAATCTTTAAATGTAAGAATGTTACCCAAAAACCAGAGATCCTCTAAGGTCTTCTTGATCTAAAACAGCAACATTAAAACATTCAGCAAGCTCATCCATTGGGCAGTGTCCAGCTTCATCCCCTGTACTCTGAAAGACATTGAAAGCAAGGTCTGTTACTTGTCATTCCTTCATTTACGCTTCTGTTTACTCCTATCCCTCCCTAAACTGAGAGGTGGCAGGGACAACTGGGAGCAAAGTTTAAACTGCAGACGTTCCTTGGTATAAGTATGTGCTGACTGAAATAAGTAGGATGCTGTACAATTCCTTGCTTGTGCCTTAAAAAAATGATACAACACTATCCATGTAATTTGTTGTGTGGTAATTGCTACCTTTTGGCTAATTTTTTTGTGTGTGGGGATTTCCCTTTCTTTCCACAGAGATTGGGCAGCGGACTTCTGCACTGGCTCACTGCTGCACTGGCGCCCCTGCCCCTGCACACCTGTTCCCCATCAAGGCAATCACCACCTGCATTAAGCTCTGCTTAGAGACTGTTCCAGAGCCAGAGTATTCTAGCTTCTCAAGGGGTATTATGGTCAACTCTCTTTAGAGTTCTCGAGGATCTGTAGTATTGTATATTCTAGTTTTGGAGTTTTGCCTGCCTCATTGTCTTCCTGTATCCACCGTGGCTCCATTAGCCCCTGCGCAACTCCCCAATTTCTGCCATACTCTTTCTTTGGAAGCTCATCAGCCTCCACCTCAAGCCTCATGTCTCACGCCAGCATCTCCTCAGAACCCCCTACCCCCACCCCCACCACCACCAACACAACCACCACCACCACCATCAGCACCCGACACTGGATTGGACCCTTCTGCCCTCCTTCCCCCCTTCTGATAAATTCTCTTGAAATGATTACCTGTCTCAGGAAACTGCTTTTGGTCCTACTGAAATAACTGGTTGCTAACCTTAACAATTTGTTAGGTCACTCTGCCAAGTCAAACCGCTTTCTAAAAGGACGGAGTAATCACAGGAAGTGCTGACAGCTAAGTCTGTGTCTACCATTTAAATCAGTAAGATGAGCAGCATGGGCAATTAACACAACAATAAGCAAATCAAAGTAATCGCTGTGTGAATGAGGTACATTAAAACATTCTGAAGCCAAGTCACAATTATTTTTTAGCTGAGTTTCATCATCATGATATAAAATTAATATCATGTTTTCACATTTCTGAATACAGTTTGAGTTATGGTCCATTGATTTTACTGTCCATTCATTATGAGTAGCACAGAGCATTTTTTCCCTCGTCTTTTCCCCTTTTTGTATCAACCAATCACAGCTTTTAGGATACTGTGTCCTGCCTAGCAACGGAGTCAACCAGTCCTTCTCACCAAGATCAAAGTTTCTGTCCCCTCCTTGCTCAGAGCTGCTATCAGAAACTTCCTGAATCCCTCTGAAGCTCAGACTCCTTGCTGGGAATTTTGAGGCCAACCTAGGAGCTCTCTGAGAGGACTCATAGGAGCTCTGTGGATACAGGCCCTTACTGTTTTAAATGAAGATGTACAGAAGGAACATTAATATAAAGGTCGTTTCAGGTGTCAGTAGATACCTTACTCTCACACACCTAAGATGAAGCATGTTAACATGTTGCTCAGTGTCTAATGACAGGCTCTTTCTGCCTATTTCTGTCTTGTTTGCACTTGTACTGATCTCATCGAGTGACCCAAACTCTCCCTGTCTCCTCTTGGCTAACTGCTGTTGTGTTGCTTCCAACATGTTTCTCAATCAGCTTTCAAAACACCATTAATGGGAAATGCTGTGAAATTTTGCAATTTTAGGGGCACTTTCTGCGGCACTTCCACCGCAGAGAGTGCTTCTCTGACACAGACCGGCTGCATCCCAGCCAGCAAACAAAGATTCTAAAGTGCTGAAGTGTGTCGTCTGCTCTAAGCCCCCCCCAAATGATCCCTTCACACTGCCTCATAATTTAAGACTGGGAGATAACACACCAGATGCTCTCCTGTGGGGAACAACTCTCTGTGAGAAAGGAAAGGCATCAAAGGAATCTCTGAGGCTGGGTTTAAATAATGCATCCAGCACCTGACTGTAAGACGCTCCAAACGGCAGACGTACAGATCCAGAGGAAAGATCTAGAGACATTAACTGTCCATCATCAGGACACACACACACACGCACACAAACACACACACGTCATGGTACAGATATAGAAACTGAACGGAACAGATAAAAACATCGTGGGGAGACTGTTCACAGGCGCAACAGCTCTCTCTTAATGATAATGGAAGTCATAATGATGAACTCTCTTCTCACACTCACTGTCTTGGCCTTGGTTCTCGTTCTGCTTAATTAGTTCTGCTAATTATTTTTGTTTCCAAGCAACAAATTAAACTTTAGTCTCGGAGTCAGTGTGCAGCCTGCAGACACTCTCAAATGCAGACTTTGTGGAATAGTTTCACAGCCTGAAGCAGATAGGTTCACAAATCTGACCACTTTAGGCTAAAGTTTCTCTCTCATCTCATCTAGCCCCCCATCACTTATCCACGAACAAAAGGGAGAAGACGGATGTAATGTAGAAGACAGCAGTGCTTTTCTCTGGATCAGTGTAATCTGGGACTAACCTGACATCAGTAAGGTGTGCTGCATGTGCACTCAAAGCCCGACATTCACTCCATCAACTGATGATTCTGTGAAAGAGCTGTGATCTGACACCTGTTTACCTGTATACCTGCAGTGATCTACACTCTGACACCTGTTAACCTGTATACCTGCAGTGATCTACTCTCGGACACCTGTTAACTTGTATACCTGCAGTGATCTACACTCTGACACCTGTTAACCTATATACCTGCAGTGATCTACACTCTGACACCTGTTAACCTGTATACCTGCAGTGACATATGCTTACCGAAACCTGTAAACCTGTATACCTGTAGTGATATACACTTTGACATACATGATGCCTAATAAACTCTGCCACCTGTAATCCGGCTGTGATATACACTCTGACACCTTTATACCTGCAGTGATATACACTGTGTAGCGTAAACTGGTGTCAAATAACGATTCATTGATTATTAACAGCAGAATGCTGACATTTGAAAGTATAACTTTCAACCTTTAAAAAGACATCTAAACTTACAATATTTGAGTTTAAATTTAAGTCAGGCACCATCCAATTTTGGAGAAAACAGGGAAACTTAAAAATTGTTTACAGAAAGAATTCTGTGATTAAATTATTTATAGCATTACTTTAATTATCACATCTCAATATCAAAAGGCTGCTACATCAACTAATTGTGAATTCTTTTGACTGGTGTACAGAGGCCGATAATTTCAACCACACAACGACAGACAGACCTAAATCCACCCTCAAGTCTCTGGGGCTTTGACCATGATATATGAGTAGATGCAAGATTGTCGAACCTTGGGTCGAGGAGGAGAGTGAGGAGAGCGGGGGTGACAGAGATGACAGAGTCCTGCTGCAGGGGTCCACTAAGGGTTGATGGAGAAGCTGGATGAGGTCACAGAAAGTAAGCCCGCTGCAGGTCAGCTGAGTGTCGTTGGGTGATGTCCGAGGGATAAATCTCCATGGGGTCGACTCTAACAGCAGCAGAGGTGGCTGGAACAGCAGCGATGATGTCAGGGGTAAAGTCGAAACTTTGGCAGAGTTCCAGAGAAGAATCACAGCAGGAAGCTGTGATGAGAGCTTGTCTCCTGACGTCAGAGGGTGAGGGAATCCCACAGAGGCCACAGATAGACGCGCATGAAGAGTGCAGAGAGGACAGATGAAAACGAATAAAGAGCCGTAGACCAACGCTCTTGTGGAATTTTACACTCATCTTTCCCTCAAAGTCAGTGAAGTCACTTAAGGTTGACGCCTCCTAATGCCATCTTTCCTTGCACTTTGATCGAACTGTCCCAGAGACCACTAACTATAGCTTTGTACTGTCAAGAGATGCCCACATGTAATAGTCAAAATCACATTTCTTAGGATCTAAACTTCACATCAAGACTAAACATGACAGGCTTTCCTCTTTAAGAACCCAGTATATAAAAATCTAGATGTTAAAATGGAATATGCAGCAACATCGTCGCGCACACATGATCAACGATCCTCATTACACAGTCCATGTTTACAACAGTGAAGATGTTCATGTAAGTCTTAGTGTAAAACATCATTTGTGTGCTGTCCTTAGTCTTCTATCTGAGTTCAGGCTCAGATTCAGATTCACAGGGAAGGGGAAAAGATCTCCTCCTGCATTCCTTCTCTTGCTCGTACCCAGAGAGAAAGTTCAAGGATCACGGGATTCTAGATGCAGATGCTCCTGTATACCTGCAGTCACCTGTGCTTTTGCACCTGTGTACTTGCAGCCTTTAATGCATCTTTTGTTCCATCACATTGTAATGGCTGCTGTACGTCCATGCTCCTGAGGTCACAGAAGAAGGCTCCAAAATGTATCTTCAGTACTTTTGAAGTCCCTGTTTAAGATACTTATCACAATACACAGCTATGACAATAATGTTATATCAAATTAAATTAAATTTCATTTCCTGGCCTGGTAACTACAGCCAAAGCTGAGGTGAGTCTAATTGTCGTAATCTGCATTATCAAATCAGGGTAGGCTTGAGCAGAAGCACTTTTTATTTCTCCTCAGAGAAAGATGGAAATCTTGGACAGCCACTGAGGATAAATGCAGCTTAGATGTTATATCAGAGATGAAAAGACAACCCAGCGTGAAGATTACAGCAGCCATTTCTTTTGTGTGACTGCAGGCTAATAGAGCTGAGCGCTGCGAACACTCGGCAGAGTTGTAAAAGCACAGCTTGTTGTAAAGGTTTTCAGACAGCCTCCAAGATGTTGGAGGGCTAATTATTTCTCTTTAATCTCATCCAGGCAAGTGTTTTTCTGCTGCCAGCAGCCTCAGTGCAGAGCTGAGCTAATCAGGACCCTAATATGCTTTTGTTGTGAGCATCATGACATGGAAGTGGTTCTCATCCCTTCAGCTGACTCAGGGTCAGTGGACCCAAGTCTGTGCTATGTTCAAACTCACTGGTTAAGCCAGAACATTGCAGTAGATAAGGGCTCAGTCTTAACATGACTGTGACTGATTTACTGGAGTTCAGGTTTTTCAGCTTCACTAATCATTGAATGAAGTGAGCGGAGAGTGAAACTCATCACTAATTCACTCCTCTTTTTCTGCTATTCATGGCCCAAGGAGAACCCTCGTCTTCACAGGACTCCCATACACAAGGCCCCTTGCAGGCTTCATTCACATCTGGTGTGAATGTAGCACGTGGTCTCTGCAGTGGACACCTGTTTAAAGACACTGGCTGTGTCTCAAATCACAACTTGGATTAGAAGTATCTTTGACAACACCACGCCAGCTGGCCAAGTTTAATAGAGAGAAGAGGGATCTGTGTTTTTCCCTGCTAAAAAAGATTTTTGTGATTAATTTTGCAGTGGTGGTGGACACTGGAGCCTAACTGTCAGACAGGAAAAAGGACAGAAGAGAAGAAGAAAGCATGCTCAGAGACAGGATGCAGAGACAAAGTGAAGCAGTGAATGAAACTCCTGTGAACTCAGTCTGTAGAATTGATTGACAGAAATACCCCTGAGACTGTTGTTGATAAAAAGGAGAAGCCAACCCAGCTGTGAGATCACCCATGGACCGCCTCCTGACTGCCCGCTCCATGATCTGTGCACCACCATGATCTGTGATGAGCAATCCCATTATTATTCCTCAAGAGGACGTCTGAAGACATGGGCCACTCAGAGTCTCACTGGAGTTAAAGTTCTCTCTCTGAATCTGCTTCACTTGTTTCAGAAATGGAAAAGATCTGAACACAAATAGTTCAATCAGTTCTCTTTGTTGTGTGTGTGTGTGTGTGTGTGTGTGTGTGTGTGTGTGTGTGTGTGTGTGTGTGTGTGTGTGTGTGTGTGTGTGTGTGTGTGTGTGTGTGGGAAAGAGAGAGGGAGAGAGCGAGGAAAGCGTGCTGCGGCTGAGATGTCAGACACGTAGGCAGGCACTGAGGCAAACAGTGTTATTAAGTTTTCTGTGATGCTCGACTTCTTCATAAAAGCAGAATAAAGGCTGTGCTCTGTGGATTCTGCTCAGGATGCAAATCCATCCTCACATTACTCTGACCATCCAGCTCATTAATTTTCAGGAATTATTAAAGCTGCTGCCAAGTTGGTGTGTGTGTGTGTGTGTGTGTGTGTGTGTGTGTGTGTGTGTGTGTGTGTGTGTGTGTGTGTGTGTGTGTGTGTGTGTGTGTGTGTGTGTGTGTGTGAGAAACCATCCTGTGCTCAGACGGCTTCACTTTTGATATCAGCTCTGTGTTGTTTGCTGTATCAATATGTAATTAGAAACGACTGCAGTCCAGACTGACTGACTGACTGAGTGTGTGTGTGTGTGTGTGTGTGTGTGTGTGTGTGTGTGTGTGTGTGTGTCTGTGTGAGAGAGAGAGATAGAGAAAGAGAGTGTGTAGCGCTGTGATGTTCCTTTATGTGCCGTCATTATACTTATGAGCTACAGACAACAGCCCTGCAGTCAGTGGAGTGCGCGCACACACACACACACACACACACACACACACACACACACACACACACACACACACACACACACACACACACGGACAGTTTGCTGTTTAATGGAGCTCTTCTCTTCTTTAATGAGCGTTGTAGTCGTTTTTTCTCTCCCTGTCCCCCTCATTACCTCCCGTCTTCAGCATCTTCTTCTTTTCTGCTCCTTGTACCTGCTCCTTCTCTTCTCTTCTTCGCTCTGTGTCATTTTCATTTCTGAGGGTCATGCCCCCCCCCTCCTTCTCATTACACATGGGCATGGCAAAGCATCAGGCTGACATACTGTCCCGAGCGTTAGTGGAAACTCTCTGAGAAGCGTCTGTGGGGAACTTTTCTCTCCTCCTGTGATCTGTGACCTCAGATCAGTCAGCTGGCTAGCTGCAGCTCATGTTCCAGATGATTATGACGAACTAATCATCTGGAGCATGCTGATTAATGTACAAGCATTTATAAAGACACGCATTAACATTTCAACAGTCACTGTGGGCCATGAGCAGCAGGCTCACACACACACAGGTCTGCTGTGTCTGAGGTGATTACAGCCTGATTGGATAATGAAAACAGCAGAGAGCTGGTAGATCTACTGGAAAATGTCAGCTGATGTCTGCTTATTATTATTATTATTATTATTATTATTATTATTATTACTTCACACAGGAACAGATAGATTTATATTCAGGAACACTGATCACAAACAAAATCCCTGACACAGGGTAACATTTTACTGAAACTGAGGAAGGAGCCAGGGCACAAGACCAGATCAGTCTTAGGTGGTCAACTGCACCCACCTGAAGCAAGAACTGTTTTGTATGTTTTTTATATTTGTATGTTATGTGTGTTTTGAATATTGGTATGTTTTGTATGTGTTGTTTATTTTTCATATTTAGTTTTTATATGTTTTGCGTGTTTTGAATGTTTATGTTTTTTATATATCTCATAAATGTTGTACATTTGTATGTTTTGTATATATATATATATAGTATGTTTTGTATATTGTGTATGTTCTCTATGTTTTTTTTGTTTAATTGTACATCTTATATTTTTACAGGTTTTGTATATATTTTGTATGTTTTATATATTTTTGTTTTATATATTTTATATATTTCTTATATTTCATACAAAAATGTTTTTCAATGTATTGTTTATAATGTATGTTTTGTATATTTTGAATATTTTATGTACATTTTGCATGTTTTTATATTTTGTTTGTTATGGATGTTTGTATTTATTTATTAATTTAATTGGCCTTTCGAATATCCTTTTGTTGACCCTTGTTTTATGACAGCAAAGCCTGAGTTTCTCTGTTGAGGGAAACCTGTTTTTGTTCTGTGGTAATGATGGTACCCAGCCGGAGGTCCTTGATAACTCCAAAGCTTTGATTTCAAATCACATTTTGATTTATTCATAAGTATTTCTTTATTTGAGACATCCACTCTGGAGCTGCACAGTGCCGCAATGCTTAGCGCTGTAGCCTCACAGCAAGAAGGTCACCAGTCCAATTCCCAGCTTGGCTGGTGGGCCTTTCTGTGTGGAGTTTGCATGTTATCCCAGTGCATGCGTGGTCTCTCTCCGGGTACTCCGGCTTCCTCCCACTGTCCAAAAACATGCTCATCAGGTTAATTGAGCACTCTAAACTGTCCCTAGGTGTGAGAATGTGTTGTCTGTCTCTGTGTCTGCCCTGCGATTGGCTGGTGACCAGTCCAGGGTGTACCCTGCCTCTCACCCAATGACAGCTGGGATAGGCTCCAGCCACCCGCGACCCTGAACGGGATAAGCGGTTAAGAAAATGGATGGATGGAACCACTCTGGAGACACCTTTCCCCTGCTGAAGTGGTAAATGGTAAATGGACTTGAGCTTATATAGCGCTTTTCTAGTCATGGACTACTCAAAGCTGCTTTACACCACAGGTCACATCTACCCATTCACACCCATTCGCGCTCACATTCACTCACTGATGGATCACAGTTTCTTTTTCTAAGTTAGATATCCACCAGTATATCTATCACATTCACGCTCTTTCATACCCATTCACACACCACTGACGCAGCAGCGGGAGCAACTTGGGGTTAAGTGTCTTGCCCAAGGACACATCGCCATGTGTAACCCAGAGCTGGGCTTGAACCTGGAACCTTCCGATCACTGACCAAGCACACTCTCACTCTGTCTCAACACTGGCCCGACACTCCTTCGTAGGTCTGTGCCAGCACACAGCTGAATGGTACTCAGCTCGTCTGCATACATCATGTGATGAATTTTGCAGCCATGAACTTCACGTGTGATCCCTCCACATCACAGAGAGCTCAGACCTGTTTTTCTCGGACCTGTCAGGCTTGTTTTGCAAATTAGAAAGTGCTTTGTGCATCAACTGTAATAAGTAAATTATTCATGTCCTCTGATTGCACTCTTCATCCAGAGAGTCTAATCACAGCCGTACAAACTTTATCAGACATGATTGTTGTTTTTCCGTCATGTTGTGGATGAAAGGAGGAGATCACCTGCTGATCACATGGAGGAGCTCTGCCCACAGCCTCTCCTCCTCGTCCTGTTTGCTCCTCATAGTTTGACTTTGAAGAGAAGCCTCACATAGCACCTGAAATGAAGCCTGTCCTGCTCTCCTTTATATATATATTCCGCCAGTGTGAGGAGCATTATCCTGTGAGAGGACTCTGTGGTTTCTGCCAGCTGAGTGACGGCATGTCTGGTTTGGCCTTTTATGCTCATCTCCCCATGGACTGAGGGGCAGTGTGAACACACAGAGCACAGGTCACTGTCAGGTTTAGACTCAGGAACACTGAGGTAATGACATCAGCTGCAGCTGGAGTCTGTATGTGCTGTTTAGTCCATGCAATAGACACCCTGGCAGTGCACCTGCGTGTCCATCTTTACCTGACAGACACAGCTGCAGGCAGTCAGGCAAAAGCACGTCAAGCCAAGTACACTTCACAAAGCTGCAATTAAGACTCCTACCCAGGGAGCAGCTGAAAGAGAAGCCACACACTGCTTCGTCTTCAGAGCCCACGCTGCTACAAACAAAACACTCTGTAGTCTATAAAAGTGTGATGCCATAGCAGTGTGACACAGTGTACCGCATTAATAAATCCACCAATAAAGAAAAACATGACACAATTAATAAAGACCTGTGTGGTGACACCATTTTCCAAACATTCAGGGACCTTCTCTTCAGGAAGTGGACTGGAGATTTAAACATGGCAGGGTTATGTGTTGTTCACAAAAGGAAAACTTCTATATTTCAGGACAGGTGCGTTGGAGGTTCAGGTATCCTGAACAATTCCAAAGGAAACACCTGCACATGCAAAACTCAACACGGTCTCATCCAAACGCAAGGCCAAAATGCAACCAATTGTTATCAGATTTGAGCATTTTTGGCGTTGTGTAAATGCGGCCTGAGAGACTTTAACCTGTGAAACAAGAAACACTGGGCGAGTATCTTCAGCCTTACCATTTTAACCCTTAGAGCTCTTTGACAGGAAGCAGCTCAGCAGTCCACACAGACCTGTTAGTCTCCCTGTAATATGAACCAGGCCCTGGTGACGCAAGCCCTGATTCCACCAAGTGGTTCACTTCAGTTTAGTTAGTCTTATTCTGTGGCGTTTCCTTTCTACTAAAACCAGGACAGGTCCCCAAATAACCAACTGGTACCATCCCACGTTTTAGTTCCCTTCTGCTGGGGTGCCTGACATTCTGACACGACCCCAGAAGGTGGAGCTAGAAACACTGCAGCTCATCGAATGGTGGAAAGAATCGTCACTTCCTGTGGGAACAACACATAACCCTTGCAAAGGGAATAAATTTATATATATCTTTTTTATTTTATGTTTTACTACTAGACCTTCATCAAACAGTTTGATTATGGAACGGAGCATGTAGATTAGGAGGTGAGGGCCTCACACCTGCAGACACTTTCTCATCATGACGTCAACAAAAGTGATCACAACAGTTAATAAGGTTTAAGCTGGCTGAAAGAATAAAGTGACAAAAATACAACCAGATAAAATTTAAAATCAAATGCATTCAGAATAATATTAGGGGGATGAAAATCCCATAAAAATACATCAGAACAACTTAAAGGGGACATATCATGCTTGTTTCTCCTTTTCACTATGTCAGACTAGGATGCCTGTAAAGGATTTCTGCCCTCAGTACAAGTCATTTAGTTCCTTAATTTCCCCACAATAGCGTTCTCAATATCCTCAGTCTAGGCCATTCTGAAGATCTCGTTGAAACGCTCCATTTGGAGAATGACCTCAAGTAACCTCGCAACGTCGCAGCCCTTTGTGCTCTGATTGGTCAGTTCTATCAGAGGGGCGGAGGGGGTAGAGCCAGGGGGCGGTTTTTGCAGCATGGCAGTATTTACAAAATCGCCACATTGATTGGAGCAGACCGAGCGAGTTTGCTGTTTGCCAAAACTTCACCGTAAGGCATTGATAGCAGTAATAAAAAGGCAGAGTGTAGGATACGTCCTTTTGTATTGGACCCCGAGTCAGACCTGGACGGTTCTGCAGCTCAGGAGAAAGAAAATCCACCTCAACACAGATCATCTCAGGAAGCTTCAGTGTGGTGAGTCAAACCGGTACTGTAACATGAATAGTTTATATGTGGAATTATAGGCAGACTTCACCAATAAACTATTTCTATAACAGGGCTCCATCCTGCTCCTTCACTTTTCTCTGTCTGTTTTATCCATCATGCTGAAAGTGTAGTCTAAAGATCGCCTCTACTGTCACTTCGTTACTATGTTAGCACTCAGTCAAGTTAGCCAGAGCTAGTAGGGAGCTTTATTTATACTCGGCTCTTGGTGGGTGTATCCCTCGGTGGAGGTTGTGTGACTAACTGACATCACAGAGGAGGAGCTGCTTTATCAGATTACTCCAATAAGAAGAAAGGATCCTCGTGTCGCCATGAAGGTCAAAATCTCGAAGCCAAATGTCAATGACCTATTTTCAGAGGCATCAAATCTCGTTCTAGGATAGAAAAAATACAACATCTCATTTTTTGAAAATTCAGGGGGTGAAAGGTCTTGTTTTCAACATTATTATTTTAAATGTAAGTATTAAATCACGGATCAGCATAAAAAAGGAAAAAATTGTCTGAGTTGTCAGAGTAAGCTCTACATTCCAATTTTCTTACGGGTCTTAAAAATATCTCCTCAGACTTCCAAAGGGAGTGCATCATATGAAACCTGTTGAGTGATATACACATACAAATTAAATTACGCGATTTTTTTTCTTCAACTAAAACCACTGTGATGAGTACCAAACGCTCCCCCCTTTAGGCCTAAGAGTACATTCTATCCAAACAACAATCATGCATCCGTTAATAACTTTTGTAGACTGGTTGAGCAGGACACTATGCAAATGATTTCCAAACCACACCCCTGTCAAGCCAATCTAACAATCTAAATAAATCGATGAATAAAAAAGACACTGTCATCAAACCAGCTGATAAGGGTGGCAGGATTTGTATTCAGGATGCAGACAAGTATAAACATGAAAAATTCTAACTTAGTTTAACACAAGATTTTACAAGAAAATAAACCACGATCCCACTACCCCTTTTCAAAATGATTTTTTTCTTACCTTCAGGATGCAAGACAAAGAGGGTTGATTTCTAAATTGAAACTTGAGTTACTACATTACAAATATCCTAAGATACATAAATTGCTCAGTGACGCCCCCAGGTCATCTAGTAATGGCACAGACAAACTCCCTTTGGTCTCCCTCATCTAAGTTTGCAGACTTTTTCATTTAGCCATGGGCTTTCCCACAATACAATCAGGGGGGTCATGTCCCTCTCACCTTAAAAAAATAAGCAGTTTAGACCCCCCCATATTTGCCGTCAAAAGTACGAGTGCATGTCTGCGCCAGCGTTGTTTCCACTGCTTCACTATCAAATCCGTTCAATTCCCTGGACTGGCATGTCGGTTTCAGCACACTCTGCGCGGAAGCAGCGAGTTATCAGACCCATCTTGTGGCATTTCTTTTTTTCAAAATCGCAACTACTGATAAATCTAGTGACTTCTTCTGCTGCTATTGGAGACTTGAGAGACTGTGACATCAAAACACGTATTGTTGCTGCTCTGCTCCTTTCAGTGTGCAGTGAATGCTGCCGTGACGCCCTCCCTGTCTCAGAGCACTCCCAGGCAGCCGAGTGTACCACAGCAGTTCCTCTCAGCTGCACTGAGAGGAGGAGATTTTCAGCCCTCTACATCCAGACTGCAGGTAAACCGCGCTGTGAAGGCGCTTTAGGCCAGCACGGAGGTGCTGATGCATGCTTTTATCTCCTGTCGTTTAGACTGTTGTAATGCCCTGCTCACTGGTCTTCCCAAAAAGAACATGCACAATTTACAATAATAACAAAACTCAGCCGCACGCATGCTGACGAGGACCAGAGAGAGGGAGCACATTACGCCTGTTTTAAAATCACTGCATTGGCTCCCTGTGCACTTCAGGATCAATTTTAAGGTTCTTTTTAAATTTTAAAGTGTCTTAACAGTCTTGGGCCATCTTATCTATCTGAAATACTTTTACCCTATAAACCAGGGGTGGGCAATTAATTTTTACCAGGGGCCACATGAGGAACCTGAATTGTGTCAGAGGGCCACCAACTGTCTTCCATGTAAAATGCTCTAAATTAAATATTTTGAATAGCTGGAACTGATAATCAGAAGAATAAAGCACTCTGTAAATGTTTATTTTAGGTTATGTAAAATTGTGGTGTATAGGTCAAGTAGAAAAAAAAACAATTATTGAATCCTAAAATGAAAGAGAAAATGTCTTAAGTTTTCGTCTTTGTCAATATCTGTCATACATGAACTCACTTTTACCGATTGAGTGCTGGCAGACTGCCAACACTCCTGAATATGGAGGGAATCTCCCATTCTTTAAACCCTTTCTCCCGCTGTTCTCTTCACTTGTGATTTCTCCTGATAGTCCCCAAGTTTGCTTCTGTGAGCTCTAATATTTTACTAAGTCATATCAAGTCCCGTACTTGGGCGTTATATCGAAAACTCAGAAACCATCCACCCCCTCTCTCTTAGTTGGTTTGATCCAGAGACGCTGCAGGAGACTTCAGAGACAGAGACAGATAACTGTGCAGCACTTATTGATGAAGAGTTTATCAGAGCCTTAGCTGTTTCCTTTCTTTCTTTTTTGGAGCTGACATGACATGTCGGGAGTTAAACTAACGTAGCTCTGCTCTAGCATCCTCTTCAATCAGGAGAGTTTAGAGCAGCGTGAATTTTATAGTGAGAATGCTGACTCTAAAATAGTGAAACGCGTATCGTTGTAAAGTTCTGTCCGTCTTCGGTGTGTGATGCGCATACGCGTTGCGCGTGTACGCGACGGCACTCAGTCTTCAGAACAGGAGAGAGTTCAGGTGGAGGAGACAGACTGAGCCAGTGAAAGAGAGGGAGAATTCAATCCACAATGTCTTGTTCAGTGCCTGTGATAGATGGAGTATTAAGACATATGCACCCGCACGAGTTTCATGTTTATGTTTACGATTGGCCTCACACGGGCCGGACAGGGACGTACAAAGGGCCGGAAGTGGCCCGCGGGCCGTAGTTTGCCCAGGTCTGCTATAAACCCTCGCGGACCCTGAGGTCCTCCGGTGCTGGCTTTTAACAATACCACAAGTAAGAACTAAAACTCATGGGGAGGCGGCATTCTGTTACTATGGCCACCGATTGTGGAACAGCCTCCCGGAGAGCCTCAGGGGTGCAGAGAATGTTGATATTTTTAAAAAGAGGCTCATCTTTTTAATCAGGCTTTTAACTGCCTAGTTTAACTACTCCTAATCCTTTTTATGCTTACCCCTATTTTTACACTTTTTTTTTTTTTATCATTACTCTATTTTATTCTATTATCATTATTTTTATTTTATTTTATTTATTTATTTATTTAGCTTAGTTTATCCTGTTTTATTATGTTGTTTTATTTCATTGTTTTATTTTGATGTTTTAGTTAGGACACAGATTTATTTTATTTCACATGATCCATTTAATCTCTACTGTTTTATTCCCTCAGTTTTAGCTTTTATACATTTTATCACATTCTACTATTTCCCTTGGTTTTCAAGTGTTTCCTCCTGGGGGCCTGCCACACCAGGAGCTGATTCTGGTCCACTGATTGGGGCGCTGTCCCCTGGGTGGCTCCAGTCCTGAGGCCTATATCACGAAGCAGGATTAGTGTCTTAGCGAGATAACTTCAGGGTTAACTCTCAATTACTGAAAGCACGAAGCCGGTTCCTTTTTTATCAGAGTAGATCACCATGGTGACCTACTCTGAGCGGCTATACTGCTCTGGAGCAGGATAAGTTGGAGGTTGAATACGATCCTATACAAAAGCCCCTCCCACTGGCCAATCGGCTTCTCAGAAACGATGGCCTGCCCTTTTCTCCCGAACCCGGTGGACAGAGGCACACAAGTTGTAAGAAGAGCTTTACGAAGAGAAAGGGTGTTTAAAGATCGATCAGATCCACTCGATCAAAGCGACAATTCCCTGCATGAGAGTTATAGGTTCTCACGGCCCGGACTACTCTACCTCTGTGAAATATTAGAGCTGTACATTGCCCGTGCAACCTGCAGGAGCGGTGCACTGACTGTCCCACAGACATTGTGCATTGCCCTGCGGTTCTTTGCCACGGGCAGCTACATGTACTCTGTCGGGGATGAGGAGCGGCTAAGCAAGTTTACGGCATCCCGTGTTGGCTGCTGCCCTCACGTAAATTAGGGATTAATTCATAGCGTTCCCAGGATGAATGAGAAGGAGATGGAGTCAGTTACCTGTGATAGGTAGCTGATTCTGATCAGACGATGAAGGAATTCTAGCGAATATTTTGTCAATGAAATGTACACACAGCAGAACATATCATCACTTTTTTGGGAACATTTCAGGGGAAGCTGAGCTTCCCTTGTAGTCTTGCAGCAATCGCCACTGCTTGAAACAGACTTATCAGACGTGATGATATTCTTGTATTTGTTCTTTATCTGCTTCCATGTTCTTCTGACTCCAGAAGGATTACCTCTGGGAGAATGACATGATAATTGGAATACACGCAAGTCATTTGCACAGTAGCATTTATTATTTTATGAGATTTAGAAGTGTGATCACTATCATACTGAACCACTGATGAGTAACTTAGGCTTTTACACAGTCCGCTTTGCGTTGCCATGCATTTTGCCTGCGGTTGGCCGCTGCTACCGTGTTCCCCCTTACCGAGTTATTGCTTCTCTCCTCGTATTGCTGCATTATCAGCCGCTGCTCTTCAGCGGTGACGTACGGAGCTTTCTTAGTCGCTCATGATTGTGATTGGCAGCTGCCTCTGAGCCCTCCTCTTTTACGTGCGCGTTCACGGCTCTTGATGAGTCAATCCTGGGTTGAGCTACCGTGTTGATAACTCACGTCGTGCTATCGATTATCCTGATTGCCATTGTTACGGTTACTCAATCCTGGATAGATGTGAGTTACCGCGGATAAGTTGACCGCACTTCGTGATATAGGCCTCTGGTGGCAAGAGAGCTCTACACCTTGGTGTGGAGCCTCCTGTCTCCCTGGGCTGGAGTGGTCCCTATGGTGGCGCCCCCTTCAGCCATGGGCCATGGCTTCTCCCGGTATGCGCGGCCCCCAACGGTAGCGTTTTCCTCACCTCAGATCTTGGTGCTCAGCCATGTCTCCTCATCAACAGCCTCTGTGTGTGTGTGTGTGTGTGTGCGTGTGTGTGTGTGTGTGTGTGTGTGTGTGTGTGTGTGTGTGTGTGTGTGTGTGTATGTGAGTGTGTGTGTGTTGTGTGTGTGTGTGCGTGTGTATGTTTGTGTGCGCGGGTATGTATGTCTGTGCATATGTCTATGTATGTGCGTGGGTGTATATGTAACTGTTGCAATGGGTATATTTGTGGGGGTGGGAGGTTTGGGGGTTTTATGGTATTCCTTTGTTTTTTTTTCTCTTTTATTTGGCTTTGTTTTGTTTTTTTTGTTTTGTTTTTTTTGTTTTTATCCCCTGTGAGGCACTTTGTGTTACACAAGTGCATGAAAAGTGCCATATAAATAAAACAAAGTTGAAATTTTTTTCTGTTGTATAGTTTTGGTTTATTTAAAACCCAATAAAAAAGAAAACAAAAAAAATCAATATAATTGTTAGAAATGTTCATAAACTGAGACTAATAAATAAATAAATAAAACAAATAAAAAAACACAGTTTGATATTCTGCCAGAGTATCTCTCTGGAGCCATTTTTGCTGGTCTTAAGACAACATAAATAATAAGGGATGGAACTGTGATGTTATAAAGCAAGAATCAACTGAAGGAAGTTAACTGGCTGTCCTAAACATACCTAAGAGTCCATTAAGAAAAGACTTCAAGTCGGAACACACATTTGAACATCAAACTGTCAAACTGCTCAGTTATGTTTTAGGGAGGTTGGTCATTTCCAATATAACCTAAAACATCATTAAGCTGCTACTCTGCCTGTGTATTTGATACACTGATAACAAGACTGAGCTACATTTAGTGATGTGCGGATCGATACTGATATATTGATATTTCCAATACCAGCTCTCTGTGCTCTAAAATCAATCTAAACCCAGGATATCGATACTTTTCATACTTCAGTCATTTTAGGTCATGTAAATCATAAACAGGAACACAGTGAAAAGTCACCAAACGTATCAGAATTATACGCCGTTTTGTGGGAACTACGTTTTCTTCCGCCTGGCTAAGTGGGTAATGCGTAAGTGCAGCTGCATGCTGCTCAGTCTGTCAGCCACTCTCACACTGTCACAGGACAGAATGGTAAAATGCAAAAGAAGTCAAGTGTGGAGCTATTCTAGCTCCACAAACAGCCAAGATGCTGTTTGTGATATTTTAAGAAAAAACGTCAGGACTTGTGGCAACACAGTAAACCTCATGAAACACTTTGGGTTGAATCACAACCAAGATTACAAGGGATTTATGATGAGGGGGACAGAGGAGAAGGAGAGAGCAGCGTCAGGTGCTGTTAGGGTGAGGCAGACGTCCCTGATTGAGTCCTTTAGTGCTACAGTCAGACACCATCCAGGTACAGAGAGAGAAAATGTGAAGCTGCTGGCAAAAATGGAGTAGCTAAGCACTGTTGCTATTGTTCAAATTAATAGATATGGTTATGAAATAAGTGACAACATAAATACATACTTCAATAAATAACTGCATGAGTTTGTTTAGAGTAATATTACGGGCACTAATTTCGTGGTGCAGCGCAGGGGGCTCAAGCCTGGCACACCCCGCGCAGTGTTAACTTCGTGCGGCGCACCGCTGTGCGCTGCTAATTTGACAATTTGGTAGACCGTATGCATAGAGATGGGTGTGATGGCGCACCAGTGGGAGGTGACGGTGCACCAGGGGGAGGTGTCGGCAGATTCATGTTGGCACAGTGACAATTTCGTGCTAAAAACAGTGCAGAAAGTGTGCTGAAAGCTCGCCAGCTCCAACCTGGTCTATTCTCGGCACAAAGCGGAACGCACCCTCCGCAGCTGTAATTTGGTGACAGGCGCACATGTGCGCTTACGTCAACAAAGCCTCAGAGGCAGGTTTCCATTTAAAGGCGAGGAGAGGTGCTCATTTGATTGGTGAAAACAGCGCTCGGCTGTGTTAAACCCACTCATGGCTTTTCTCCTCCCTCTCTGCCATTTGCGCGGAGGGAGGTGTGGACGCGCTCCTCTGCACTCCTCTGCGCCTTGACTGCGCCTCTCTCGGCACTGCAGGAAACTTGCAAAGTGCGCCGGTCACACCCTGTCCGCGCGGCGAAGGCCGGCGCAGGGTAGGTGCGCCTACGCTTGCGCCTGGTCTACGAAATTAGAGCCCTACATGTTTCAGGGAGATAATCTCACATAGGCAAAAAAGCCTAGATTAATTTAGGTAAGGTTCCTAAAGAACTCATAATTTAAAGAGGATTACAAACATCAGGTGTCGTTAAATTACACAGAACAATTGAAAAAAACAGTCATGGTAAATATATATATATATATATATATATATATATATATATATATATATATATATATATATATATATATATATATATTATAAAAGATGAATAGAAAAATAACATTTAATCTTTAAAATTTATCCATTATAATTTACAACCTGTCTAATTTCTTTAACTGTTGAATAAATAATTCAAAACATAGGTATTGCAAACTCGTGAAATTATTGTGGCATTTCTTTATTCAACTAAATATTGTACTGGAATATTCAATTTAATGGTGTGATTTGAAATGTGCTCATTTTTTTTAAGATTTACCAGGCGTATTACATGTATTTACACTATCGATATCTGATCGGAATCGCAAATACCAGCCTGAATTTTACTCAGGATCAGATCAAAAAGGAAATTGATGATATCCAACATCACTGGCTACATTGCAGAAATCTTCATATGAACAGTCTACATTAAGCTTATTTCAATTATCAATATGCTCAATGCATCTCCATGTCTCCTGATGAAGGTGGATGAGACTGAGAGTGAGGTAGAGGCAGGGACAGCCTGCAGGGGCAGTGGAGGCAGTGAGTGCTGAAAGGTGACAGGTAGTTCTGAATAATGTCACATGACTTATTTGGAGGCTTAGTTTATGAAATCTTCCAATGCCCAGTGCCACAGTACATGTTAAAAATATTTTCAAAAGCATAATCCTTGAATTAAAAAGAGAACAAATACCAAAAAGTTGTCAGTGTCAGTCCTCTGAATTACACCAGAGCATAATAGTAGTCAGTAATTGCAGATCATGCCTGCTCCAAGGAAAAACAATGAAAGAGAGAGATAACTTTCAATCTGAAAACACGATAAACACATTCTACAGTCTGACAGTCAGTTTTTCCTCTGTTTTCAAGGACCCTCCCCTGTTTGTAAATAAGAGGGGTGAGAACATCAAGGACCTCTTAGTTCATGCTACTTTTGACTCAAGTGCATCCATGTCAGATCCACAGACACACCTCTGGCCACTCCCTCAAGGAAACTACCGATGCGGCAGCTGTGCTCAGTGCAACAACATCCATAAGTCTGACCATTTTTCTCACCCCCACACAGGTGAAAGATTCTCCATAAAAAAAACGACGAAACAAAAGATCAGTGAGCATAAGAGCACAATAAGATGCAACGACAGAGGTTATCCTGAAGCTATGCACTTAAATGATACAGCCCATGACATTAGCCCTGCGATTGACTCGCAACCAGTCCAGGGTGTACCCCGCCTCTCGCCCAATGACAGCTGGGAAAGGCTCCAGCCACCCTAAACAGGACAAGTGGCATAGAAAATGAATGACCCCATGACATCACATCACTGCGCTTCTGCGGAATTGAACAAGTTACCATCTGGAGGGGGTAACTTAAAAAACTTTTACAACAGCAGGAGGCTTATTGGATCTTTACCCTTCAAACGCTGGCTCCCAAAGGACGTAATGATGAAATGAACCTGAAAATTTTCCAATGAATCTTGATATGACTATGTGCTTTTGCTGCATAGTATTGTTGTGTATTTTTTTTTGATGTGTTGAAGATAAACCTTTTTCACTAAGTTGGAGTATCCTGGTCCTTAGCCCCTCCTGATACATATACAATTAGCACATTGATAATCAAGTTCATTTCTTATAGTCTTGTTACCTGTTCCTTGTGCCTTTTTATGTGGATACCACTCAACAGGTTTCATATGATGCACTCCTTTTGGAAGTCTTTCTTAGGAGACATTTTTTAAATCAGGATGAAAATTAGAATGTGGAGCTTACTCTGACAACTCAGACCATTTTTCATTTTTTTAAGTTGTTCTGATGTATTTTTATGGGATTTTTATCCCCTTAATAAAATTCTGGATGCATTTGATTGTAAATTTCATTTTATTAAATTTTATCTGGTCGTATTTTTGTCACTTAATTAACTGTTGTGATCACTTTTGTTGACGTCATGATGAGAAAGTGTCTGCAGGTGCGAGGCCCTCACCTCCTATTTTACATGCTCCATCCCATAATCAAACTGTTTGCCTGATGAAGGTCTAGTAGTAAAATGTAAAATAAAAAAAATATATATAAATTTATTCCCTTTGCAAGGGTTATGTGTTGTTCCCACAGGAAGTGACGATTCTTTCCACCATTCGATGAGCTGCAGTGTTTCTAGCTCCACCTTCTGGGGTCGTGTCAGAATGTCAGGCACCCCAGCAGAAGGGAACTAAAACGTGGGATGGTACCAGTTGGTTATTTGGGGACCTGTCCTGGTTTTAGTAAAAAGGAAACGCCACAGAATAAGACTAACTAAACTGAAGTGAACCACTTGGTGGAATCAGGGCTTGCGTCACCAGGGCCTGGTTCATATTACAGGGAGACTAACAGGTCTGTGTGGACTGCTGAGCTGCTTCCTGTCAAAGAGCTCTAAGGGTTAAAATGGACAGGCTGAAGATACTCACCCAGTGTTTCTTGTTTTGCACAGGTTAAAGTCTCTCAGGCCGCATTTACACAACGCCAAAAACACTCAAATCCGATAACAATTGGTTGCATTTTGGCCTTGCGTTTGGATGAGACGGTGTTGCGTTTTATCCGAAGAACGGAAACTTTTAAAAGCACTCTCCAGAGTGGCGAATTTTTAAAACGCTCCTTCATCCAGCCTCGTACAAACACAGAGCAGAGCGTTTCAGGGTAAAACGCTGATGTCAACACATGCGCACTCACAGTTTCAGGTGAAGGTTGGGCGTGCGTAGCCACAACTTCCAGTTAAGCCATTCTGTTCTGGTTGGTGGCGGTAATGCGCTTCGAGGTTGGATTTCCAACCGTCTCACACAATAAAACCGCAGAAAAATAAAGAACAACCACAACAATGATGGCTGCTTCCCGATTAGCACATATACACACATATACCCACATCGCCAACTACTGTCCTGGTATGGCCACTACATTGTTGTGACTCATCCTCTTGGAGTTCGTTTTCACGCCTTGGCTTTTGGAAACGCAAAGGAAGAATCTTTGCTGTATTCTCTGTGTAAACGTGGCCTCAGGTATCATAGTTCTGTCCGAGGGGCACACATGAATGTGGATCCATGAATCCTGTAACTATCTGACTGGAGTCTTCCTTCTCTCTAAAATGTCTCTGACTGCAGCAGATTATTAAAGCTGTCCGTCCTGCTGAGACTGGGGCTCTTTGCTGGTCCAGCAGCAGTTATCAGGCCTTCTGCACGGCTTCAGC
The DNA here is from genome assembly GCF_033239565.1 of Halichoeres trimaculatus. Classification (NCBI taxonomy): domain Eukaryota; kingdom Metazoa; phylum Chordata; class Actinopteri; order Labriformes; family Labridae; genus Halichoeres; species Halichoeres trimaculatus. The sequence goes on from NW_027437185.1 coordinate 1,190,237, forward strand.
CTGTCCTGAAACAATAACACAGGGTTGACTTAATGGATCAGCGTCAGGCCTCATGGTGCTCCTCAGCTCAGCTGCTGCTGCTGCTGCTGCTGCTGCTGCTGAGTGATCGGCCCTGAGCTGGGCCACAGTAACAAGCTGCAGATCAGCAGTATTCACTCAGTTGAATCTAGTAGAATCTATTAGTTCTGGGGAATTTTAAGTGAATGAGCAAATAGAAGCGACGCTATCAGCCGGCTGCACACCTGGAGAGACAGGGCAAGAGAAGCAGAGGAAAGGAGGAGAGAGAGTGCTGAGATGATGCCTAATGTGGTGTGTAATGCTGTTTTTCTGCCTGTGATTGGCTCCATTTAACCCCCGGTAACCCCCCCCCAACAGGCCGGCTGGCTGAGCTGCTGCCAACAGACCGTGCCACCAGATCTTAATGAGGGAGGGACTTCAGCTGCTATCTGTACTCTCTTCAAAAGCTCATCTTTATCTGTCTCCGTCCGCTCACTGCTGTCTGGCCCTGCTGCCTCAGCCACATCCCCTCAGAGTCAGCACAAACCCAGACCCCCACTGGAGCCAACAAATCTGAGGGGCTGGGCTCCAGATCAGTAGGATTTTAGGTTGACCTGCTTCGATCCAGGCAGCCTCTTTCAGGGCCTCCTTCAGGACCTCCCTCAGCATTCGGCCAGGAGCCATGTAATCAGGGCGGTTCACCAACAGGCATGCAGGTGAACAGGTCAGGTCTTTATAAGATGGAGGATCCATCTTCTGATCCACAGACACAGACTCCTGAGGAGCCACCGAGGTCCAGATCTCCAGTCAGCCTCATGTTCTCTGTTTCTACCCCTCTGCTGTGTGTAAAAACAGATGATAAGAAACCAGGGTCATAGATCCTGGAGGAGTTTTAAACATGAGTGGCTCAAACCCTCAGTCTCTCTGTGGTCCTGACAGGTGATGGAGCACCTGAGCTCTGACTCTGACATGTTTTAAACTCAGCACAAACGCTAACACTATAAACCCATGCCAGGCTGTTATCTAACCTAATATTTCTCTCAGCAGTGGCCTGTAAACCCTCCTTCCACAGCTGAGAAATGAAGACAGTCGTGAATCCAGCAAACTCATTCTGTAAAATGAGAATATTGTGTTTTGGGGCAATCCCTGAGAGAGATGGAGAGTTGAGTTTGAGGAAAGAGTTAAAAATATGAGCCATATTCTCCCTGACAGCCACACGCTGCTCTTTATTTGCAGGTTTGAAGATGAGCTAATATATGTTTCCTTTTGTCTCCCTTCCTTTCTTTCTGTATTTCTCACACTGTCACTCTGGGCTGTCTCCTTTCAATACCCTGCTCCCCCAGTCCCTCTCCTCCTCTTCCCCTGCACGGCTCTTCCGAGTAGAGCCCTATAACCAGCAGTGATTTGATTACGCTGCGTAGCTACGCTCTCTTTGTTATCAGCCTTCATAAATGTTTAAGGAGCATTAAGGAGACGCTGGAGGAGCAGACGGACAGAGGGGATATCTTAATGCTTAAATGACCATTACCCTTCTCCATTTACAGATTAAAAGCTTTACTTTGTTTCCTCCGCCTACTGCTCATCCACCCATTGCTCGCCGCCATCCCTCTCTCTTCATTTGTCTGTGGACTCTGGAGAATAACTTCTGTTTGTGCAGATGAAGGCAATGAAAACAGGATTAGGAGGGAGGGGTGTATAATAAGGAATGTAAAGAGTGGAGGAAAAATGTATTTATAGATGAGCCGATGAAGTCATCTTTGAAGGTCAGATCCAGCTCATCGGGGCTTGTAGACGCCGTGACAAAGTTTTAGATCCAAACTTCAGAAGAGCCAAGGAAATGTGGAGCATTCATCAAACTGCAGTTCTGTGAGCAGCCACTAGGGGCCTGTCAGCTTTTGATGGAGGATGAAGTTTGATTTTTGGTTCAGAAAAGAAGTGGGGCGTTTGTACGGCACAGACTGTACGTTGTTACATGTGCACCCTCAGGTGCTGTGAGGACACTTTGTGAACAAAGGCTTTGGATAAAGGTGGCTACCTAACATCTGCCAGGACATCCCAATTAAATCTGAAGAGCTTTACAACCCCCTTTACAATGACATCACTCCTCAGTCATCTTCAGACAACACATGAAGCTAAAAGGCCCTATGGGTTGTGAAAATGGTTTAACCGATGTGTTGTGATCTGGAGTGCAGCAAAAGGGACTTTAGGTTTGTAGGTTTGCTTGCCATTAGTACCCTACCCTCAGATCTTAATTCTTGATCATACCCAGCAAGGAGATGACGGATAATTGCTGCAAGCGATCCTCACGGTCATGTCTAACAGTTGCGGTTGTTCGAGGGCTGTGGGGGACCAAAACTAGTGAACATAAATCAGAAAGTCTCTGAAAATGTAGCAGTGCTCTCTGTGACTCATCCTACTGACTCTGATGAGACAGGGCTAACCATAAACAGATGCTTCGCGATGACGTAGGCGGGTCATGCATGTGCCTTTGTCTGGTTCATATCAGGTAGTGTGATGCAGGCTGTACTGACAAGGGGGGTGAGTGTTATATTGTAATTATATGACAACAAATAAGGTAGTGATTTTAGCCTTTGTTCAGGACCCTTACTGCTGTTGGGTAGGAGCTGTCCTTGTGGTGATAGAACTGTACCCACAAGTGGAACAAATAAGCAGCGGGCCCGGGGCAGGACACATGACCGGGCCCTTTAAATCCAATAAACCTCATGACATTGCTGTACACATGCCTGCAACAGTGGTACTTGCAGGTAGTACTACATTTTTTTCACATGCTATGTCATTATAGAGTAAATCATACAGGCACAAAGTCCAAAAACAACTAGAGAACAACAAAAACATTACATTACTTGACTCTTAATTTAAACCCCCCATAAAACAACACAAGTTCAGCACCACGGACAGTGACCACATCATTCTATCATCCATTTAAACATTTACAACTAATGAGAGCACAGCAGGCTGCAACAACAGATGTAAGGTTCAGTAAAATTGGCACAGCGGCCTACACGTATACAAAAAAAAAAAACAACAACAACAACAAAAAACACCTACATTAAATACCAGGCCTACTCACCACTATTTAAAGGGCACACAACGAGCCTTGCGCTCCACAAACTCGACCACAATGCACTGGATGTCCATGTTCTTTGCCCTCTTATTCTCTATAGACAACATGGCAAGTTCACTCAGTCTCTCCTGTCCCACCGTGCTCCTCAGGTGGTTTTTAATAAGTTTTAACTTGGAGAATGATCTCTCGGAGGTTGCAACAGTCACAGGAAGAGTCAAAAATTAAAGGACGGTGGTGCAGACTTCGCTGAATGCAGAAATGAATGCTGGGTGGTTTACAATAAGCATTTTTGCCAAATCTGCAACAGACTTTTGCTTTAGTATCTGGTCCCTAAAAGAGGTTCGAAAAGAAAGCAGCTGGCCAGGGAAGCTGGGGGCGATGTTCCGACTGTAATGCTCACCAAGCCGCCGAGCAGCTTGCAGTAACTCCTCATCTTAGGCTTGCAGCAGTGTGTTGGGATGAGTTGCCGAAAACATGTTCACAGTTGCAGTTAAACTGGTTCATCTGTGGGACAGTTGCTGGATGATGATGTCGAGAGAGGCATTAAAAACATTCACCCAAAACCTGCTCTACGCGTCTGTGAGGCGGCTGTCCTCAGAAAGTTCATCAAAATGGCAAGTAACTTTTCTAGCCCTAGTTGTTTCAAACTGCGTTCGACTTCCCCATTTGGTAGCTAGAGCAAGAGTGACGGACTTGGTCTCATCAAATTGCTCTCTAAACTCAGTTAAAACACTGATAGCGTTTTAAAGAAGAGTGGATGCCTCCTGAATGTCCATGTCCTTGGCCTGCAACAACGTTTGTTGTGTTCATACACTCCAGAATCTTGATTTGCATGTTGACCAGAATATGAAAGAAAATTTGCTGATGGCATTTGTTAGAATATCTAGCTTGTGTATACGTAACCTGACACGCCAGATGAACAGTTTCATATATCTGCCACAGAAATATTTTACTAGTCCATCTGAGTAGCAGCTCTTCCGATTTGTTTTCAGAGGCGGGACTTTAAAAAAAATCCACAGCTGGTGATTGGACGACCGTTCTAAATAACACACTCCCCACGGGCCAATTCACATCAAGCCACGGTTCATCACCACTGGAGTGAGAGCTCCTGGCCAGTAGTCATTGAGGCTGGAGATGTGTTGCTTCTTGGGAAGAGGGATGATGGTTAAGGACTTCAGGCACAGTGGAACGGTGGATTGGGACAGGGACAAGTTGAAGAATTTAGTGAACACTCCAGCCAGCTGGTCAGCACAGTCCTTCAGCACCAGTCCAGGGACATCGTCGGGTCCAGCTGCCTTCCATGGGTTGACTGCTCTCAGCGTGCACCTCATGTCGTGCTCCTCCAGTGTGAGGCTGAAGCCGCTCTGGACCGCAGGGTGTGGTGTAGCTGCAGAGATCCTGTCTCGAAGCGGAAAAAAGAAGCTGTTCAGCTCCTCTGCTAGTGAGGCTCCTCCCTCAGCAGCTCCAGTGTTGGCCCTGTAGTTTGTGAGGTGCTGAACCCCCCCCCCCCCCCCCCCCCACACACACACACACACACCTGTCTGCTGTTGTTACTCTCTAGGTGGTCCTCGATCCTCCTGCTGTAGTCTCTCTTGGCCTCTCTGATACCCCTCTTCAGGTTGGCTCTGGCTGCACTGTACAGAGCGCTGTCACCAGGTGGAGGTGGTGTTTCTGTCTATAAGCAGCTGCTGGACCTTCTGTGTCATCCAGGGCTTCCTGTTCCTCTTCCTGTTCTTGTCCACGGTGACATTGTCTGTGCAGTTTTTGATGTAGCACAGAACACTATCCGTGAACACCTCCAGGTCTGGATGTTTAAAAATGTCCCAGTTAGTCCTTTCAAATCAGTCCTGTAGCTGCTCAGAGGCATCATCAGACCAGGTTGTGATCCTCCTTCTGGTGCCAGGGGGCAGTTTTTCGGAGGGGGGTGTATGCAGGCATTATGAGCAAGGACATGTGGTCAGACTGGCCCAGGTGTGCTAGCTGTTTAGCTTTGTAACACAGCTTGATGTTGGAGTACACCTTGTCCAGTGTATTAGCTCCTCTGGTGGCTCACTTAACATGCTGATGAAACCTGGGGAGCACTGTTTTAAGGTCCACATGATTGAAGTCCCCTGCTATGATGTGTGCTTTGGGATGTCTACTCTGCTGCTTGCTAATGCTGATGTAGAGTAGTCCATTAGCCACGCTAACATTAACTACGCTAGCTTGTGTTGTACATCGCTTTGGACAAAAGCATCTGCTAAATGAAACTGTAAACTGTAAACTCCCGGAGAAGGTAGATGGGCCTGCATTTAACAGTCATATATTCCAGTTTCGCAGAGCAGTGGCTGACCACAGTAACCGCCCCCTCCTCTACTCTTGTTGGAGTCGTCCGTCCTGTCCTGCTGGTGGGCTATGTAGCCTGCTGGCTCGATAGCCGAGTCTGGCACAGATAGGTTTAGCCAGGATTCCGCAATCAGGATAATGCAGCTGTCCTTAACGATGTTGTTAACTACAACCTGGAGCCTCAGTTCGTCAATTTTGTTGGCGAAGGGATTGTGCATTCGAGAGAAAAATGCTTGGAAGCGGTGGTTTGTGTGGTTACTTCTGGAGCCACGTAAGCACCCCGGCCCTGCAGCCCCGCTTCTGTGATCTCTCTCGACGCTGCCTGTGTCGCTGGCATGGTGATCCACGAAGACCCGGGAGTTCTTGCTATGTCCGTTGGGATGTTGTGGGAGTTAATAAAATCAGCAGTAACGCTCTGTGACCTCCTGTCCTATCTGGAGCAGTTTGTGTCTGTTATATTTGGTTATCAGACCGTCTATAGGTCTGTCTTCAACGCACTGGTTGGGAGAACAGTTAGCCGCAGCTACTGTGAGCGACGCCATGGTAACCCCAAATCCAAACAGGGTCATTGATGAGACATGAGCCATGAAGGCTGAAAATATTCAGCGCTAATTCTGGAGCCAGTCCTCGGAGAGGAGACTCTGACACACACACACACACACACACACACACACACACACACACACACACACACACAGATAAAAAAACAAAAGATGTCTGCTGTTGTGGATGCACACCTACACACTGTCATATAAAAGATCTTACCCAGCATTTGAGCAGTCTCACTCTCTATCTTTCTTTCTCTCTTACACACACACACACACACACACACACACACACACACACACACACACACACACACACACACACGCACACACGCACACACGCATACAGAACAGTTATGTGCAGCAGCCGACTGGTTCTGATTTGTGCCGGTGGGGGAGAAACCAGTCTGATTATTTAATAGCCCTCAAAACTGACCTCACAGGGAGACGTGCGTGTGCGTGTGTGTGTGTGTGTGTGTGTGTGTGTGTGTGTGTGTGTGTGTGATAGTTCAGGTTGTGAAGACACACAGTGGTAGTTATTAGCCTGACATTCAGGGGCTTGTTTAGCATTTAGACTTTGGGCTTTCTAGTTAAATGAAACAGCCATTATACATTCCAAGCGCTCACTGTGCTCCTCTTCCTCACAAACAGAAACTCACGCTCTGAAAGCTTTTATTTTTGCTCCTTTGAACACCTGGGGCTCTATCCTCATGAATCAGTGGCGCACAGCACAAGAGCACAGGGTGTAACGAGTGATTTGTGGTAATTTTTGTGGCCTGAGGTGCTCAGCGATACTACAGCTGCGCTGCAAACAGTGTGGAATTAGAATACGTTAAGAGCTGGTGATGACCATTCTTGTCCTTACTCTCTGCAGGCTATATATATATATATATATATATATATATATATATAAGAGGTATGACTTGTTAGTAAGGGGTTGGACCCCCTTTTACCTGCAGAACCGCCTTAATCCTTCGTGGCATAGATTCAACAAGGTACTGGAAACATTCTTCCGAGGGTTTGGTCCATATTGACATGATATCATCCCACAGATTCCAGCTTTATGACATGGAGTGTTATCCTGCTGGAAGTAGCCATCAGAAGATGGGTACACTGTGCTCATAAAGGGATGGACATGGTTAGCAACAATACTCAGGTAGGCTGTGGACTTTCAACCATGCTCAGTTGGTACCATGGTACCATGTCAGTAAATTCACTTTACCACATCAGGAGTAGATGAAAATGAGGAGTTTTAGCGCACCGCGCAGTTATGCTAGCAGGTCCAGTTGTGTTTATTTGATCGGTGGATGAAAAATGTCAGATTTATTATTGCTTGGCTAACAATTCCTGCTAGCCAGAGAGCTGGAAACAGCAGACAGAACAAAAAGTAGGGATTGAATTGAGTGTTTCTGTGTATTTAACATTGCATCTTATTATGTGAAGATACTAAATGACTACAGAGTATACATACATTGTTGTTTACTGTCAGAGTTTCTCATTGGACCTATAGCGTTTCTGTATTTTTTTCTTGTTAGAGCTGTTTTGATGAGAATGCAGTTGGTTCTGGCGATGACTATAATCCAGCGCTGAGCACTTCATCGGGTCAGAGAGGACAAGGCAGCGGTTGAGGACATGGCAGAGGTAGACATTTTTTAATTTTAATTTTTTAATTTAGCTGTTATTTATACAGGTTAGTCTCTTGAGTCTCGCGTCTCATTTGCAAGAGAGACCTGTTTCCAACGGGAAAATTACATACACTTACAAATAAAAGTTGCACAATACAAAAGACAAGGTACAACACGACGTTTAAAATTATAGTTAAAATGATACAAAGATTCTAATTAAAACAACAACAGTTCTCTATAGAAGCTTTTTCCAGATCTTTTAATAAAATTTTAAATTCACCAAGTGTAACCAGACTGGACAACTTCAGGTCCTGCTGGAGCATGTTCCAGCTGGACAAACCTGAGAAGGAGAAAGCCTTTTTCCCCAGCTCTGTGCGCACTGCTGGGACACTGAAAGACACAAAGTCTTGGGAGCGGAGGCTGCGATGGTTTGCTCTCTGTGCGAAGTAGCAGGACAAATATGGAGGCACTAAATGGAGAATAGTTTTGTGGTTTTGATTAAAGAATACCAGTGCAAGAGTCTGCGCATATGTAATGAAGGCCGATTCACCAATGAGTATAAGTGGCAGTGATGAGTGGAGACACACAACTTCAAAATGGATTTGTAATTGTTTGGAGAATTTGGATCACCACCTTTAAAAAGGGTGAAACAAATGCATTTTTCCAAATTTCAGGAACAGAGTTATGCTGTATTGATAGATTGGAAATATATGCAACAGGTTCAGCTATGATATCAGAAGCTAAGCGCAAAAAGTAAAGTGAAAGATTTTCTGGGCCTGCTGATTTTTTAATATCTAAGCTTTTTAGTTCCCTACAAACACTGCTGAGAGACAGTTCAGAGAATGAAAATGACTGTTTTAAATTTAAACTGCCAGGAGGGTGACTAGTCAACCTGGGAGTTATAGATGTATAAGACAATGAAACGTGCAACAAAATGTTTGTTTAAACAATTTAGCATCTCCACTTTGTCAGTCACTGGGTTGGAGTCAATCACCAACTGAGAGGGAAACCCAGATGAAGAGGAGCTACTGGAAATAGATTTTACAATTTTCCAGAATTTATGAGTTGTTAAGGTTTTTTTGTTGTTTCAGATAAATAGTGGGTACACTTTGCCTTTTTTTATTGAAGAAGAAAATTTGTTTCTTATCTGACGAAAATGAAGCCAGTCAGCATCTGTACCATCCGTAGATGAGTGGGACTGTTTATAATCTGAGTCAAATTTACAGACAGACAATATGTCTTTAGGTCATCTGATACAGATAAGAGCCAATCCCAGTTTAAATCACCAATCAAAAGAATTTCTTTGAATTGCAAACAGGGGAGATTTTATTCATTTTTATTCAGATATAACAGTTTCTCAACAGTTTTTGGTTTTAAACGATTCCTTTTTTTATATAACCTCTCAGGCCTTTGAAAACATCCTTTCACAAGGAACAGAAGATGCCGGTGTGCAAAAAAACGGAAGGGCAAGACGGTATAAATTAGGGAACTGTGATTTTTGCCTTTCCCAGTACTCCAATGTGTTTTCCAGCCTGCTTATGTTTGGTTCGGAAAGGTAGCGCTGGACCTCTACAGTAGCATCTGCAGTCACATTTTGAGTCTTTCTTGCCTCCATGACACTGGCATCTAAACGATGCCACAGTTTGCTACCCAAGAGAAAACCACGAATCATATTAGTAAGTGATTTCATATAAATAATTGATCTCAAAATGTTAGAATAACAGATTACCTCCAGTGACATCATGAGAGGTGGAAGGCTGGGGGATTTCCTCTCTGTTTTGAGCCGACCATCTGATGGTGGCGCATTTAGAGGTCAGTCGCTTGATTGCCTCCGTAGCTTTTGTCTGGCTAAAAAAACCAATTGCTTTAAATGGTGGGTCCAGTAGTGCAGCAAGGGACATGATGGTCATTGACTGCAAAGTGTGCAGTTTCTCCTGGAGTTGCCTGATGAGCTGGTCTCCCATTTCAAGTGCAACTACAGGTGCCGGTTTGGTGGTTTCTTCCTGAAGGTTCTCCTCTAGCATTTTCAAAAGGGGATTTACCTTGGAAGCAGACACATTTTGCTCTGCTGACAACTCAACGGTGGCATCATAAAAGGGAGACAGCAAAGTTAGACAACCTGCAACAATGCTGAACTCCTCCGATGTTAAGAAGGGGATGTCTTGTTGAAGCCCAGCTAATGCTGCACCAACTGGCTCCCTTTGCTCAACCAAACGTTGCAACATCAAATAGGTGCTGTTCCATCTGGTCTCGACCTCTTGCATTAGCTTTAGTTTTGCCATCCCCAGTTGAGTTTGCACTTGGCTTAGCTTTTCCTTTCAAGATACAGATGTGTAGGGCAATTAAATCGCTGCAGTAGGAACACAGACAAATTATTAACATTATTAGACATTGGAATAAGGGAAAGACCATACCTTAGCAGTTGAGCTGCTTCTGAAGTACCCAACCAGCTTCCTTGCTTTGGCTCGGATGCCAGAGAGCACAAGGTGCTGGTCAAGCACCTTCTTCACCATCAGGTTCAGCGTGTGGGCAATGCAAATATGGTGTCAAAGCTTCAGCTCTTTCACACAGGCAACCATATTGGGAGCACCGTCAGTAACCATACATGTTACTTTATGAGTGATTCCCCATTCCTCCATGAAGGAGGCTTTCACATGAGCTATGTTTACAGCTGTGTGTGATTGAGGAAACTCCTGAACTCCCAACAGCACTGAACCAAGGCTTGATTTCTCACCTACAAAATGGCAGGTTACAGCAAGGTAGGCATCCATGTTGATGGAGGTCCACATGTCTGAAGTAAGGCTAACAGCAGCCACCTGTTCAATTTTAGCCTTTGCCTTCTCCTTGGCTTACTCATACTTAACCTCCACCATGGTCTTCAGAGCCTAAGGGAAAAAATATAAACATAGTGCTGAATTTGAGGCACACAGTTAAGTTTTCATTCTCTTGTTGCATGCACCCATACATACCTGCCTTGTAGGGAGAACATAATTGGGATCCAGTTTGGACACGAATGTCCTGAATCCGACATCATCCACAATAGGAAAGGGCCGTGTGTCCTTCACTATCATGGAGACTAGGGCTTCATCCAGCTCTTGTTTTCTGGTGGCTGGTTAAAGGGGAATAAATATAGTGTTAGGACCTGTCTTTGTTTTTAAAATGAACAAAAGACAACATGGAAAAATTGTGATTCTGCGTTTGTAATACTGTAATGACTTACCTTGGCTGGATGAAGCTCCAGTTTCTACCCTATTCTCATGCAGGGCACGGTAATTCCTTAGCATGGATGAGGTGTTGTTATTGTACCCCAACTCCTTGGACAACAACAAACACCTCACCTTTGAATAAAATAAGAGACAGTGTAAAATATAGTTCTTGACAAGCAAACCTAATGTGTTTGAATGATTTTGGATTTCGCTTACCTAATTAGGGATAATCAAATCCAAATGTTCCCACACAAGGGAAATCCTCCTCTTCCTAGCTGGCTCTAACCTCACCTATCCTTCTCACCTCACTCTCCTAAATCTCCAAACTATCTCTCTCTTTCCCTCTCTAAACTCTCTAAACTATCTCCAAGCTATATATATACGCTATCAAAACTCTGCTGTCAAGACTATCAAAACTATCAAAACTCTATCTAAATTCTCAACTGACCACAACACTCCTTCCCAAACCCACATCTTCAATAGAGCCTGAGCGGCTTTTATTGCTGTCAAACCTTGCAGCAAAAGCCGAACCACTTCCCGAAGCAGCCATGTGGTGCAGCCAGGTAGCGAGGCTTCGGACGTCATCATTTTCGGCTCCTCCCCTAAGTAAAGCAAGCCTCGATTTGCGCTTTGCGGAAACGCCCCCTCCATTACTTGGCACATGCTTCGAAGCCTCACTACATCTCGTAACATCACTAATTTTTAACTAAATGCCACATTTTGAAGACATCAAAACTGACTCCAAGAGTGTCAACTGTGTTTACTTTCAGAGCAGAGCATTATTTTGCATTACCTGGACAGTGTACAACCCCTGCCTCAGATACTTATTGGCATTACTCAGTTCATCATAAGTCTTTATTTCATAGCATTTTACTTCTGTCATTTACATTTTCCCTTTAGAAAAGTATGAGAAAATCATAACTAACTGAGTGTCAAAAATTGCTGCACCAGATAAATGCAAGCCAATAAAACTACATTACTACAATACATAACACGCCCCTAAATATTCTAGGTTCAGCTGGCCGAACCCACTAAATTTAAGACATGGAGAGATGCATTGTGGGAAAAAGGGAACTTCTCCATGCTGGTAATTGACAACGCCATAGCAATAGAGGTAGAGAGGAAATGACGCCGCGTTGTTTGGCAGTCAGAAGAGTAGAGCCAATCAGAAAAAAACTCACCTGCAAGGAAATTACTGCAGTGATTCAGCAGTGTGGATGTGACAAAGTAAAATACTGCAGAGTTTTAAACATTTCATTTACACATCCTTCATTTATACTTTGATTAATCTGTCTGTCAGCAGGGGCATAGCTACAATTGGACAAACACAGGCAGTTGCCTGGGGCCCCAAAATTCCCAGGGGCCCCCAAAGCATCTCTTAAAAACTGATTTATGAAGTTCTTTTTAATTGAAAGCATTTACTTTTTTCTAAATCTTACTTCACATGCTTCAAAATACATCAAAAGGCTTAATCTTTAATAATCATTTTGGGCACTCCCCCTCCATTCTTATTCAATGGGCTATTCCATGTTACAACACATCTGAAAATTTGATTCAGGAAGAAAGTGGTAAAAAACACTTTTTTACCCCATTTTTTTTTTTCTTATTTTCAACCAAGTCATAAATAAAAACAATGTTGCTCTGAGATCTGAGATAAACATATAAGACTTTTAGGATTTTAAGGACTTTATCTAGCCCAGGAAACAGGATAATTTTCTCAAAATCAAACTTTTTGAGTTGGTGATAAACATTATTGTACAAAATCTCTTTTTTGGAAACATAACTCACTGGACAGGGGGTCAAATAAAAATACATTAACTTTAAAATACTTTAATAATAATAATAAAAAGTATGGTAACTGTAAATATCACCTCTTTCAGTAGATTTTTTTTCCAGTTTGATGTTGTGCTTGATATTTACATATTTTTTCTTTATTAAATAATTTTTTTTCAATATTTACCTATTGTAATGTTTTTCACTACATACTTTCTTGTTTGTTACTGTTACTCTGTAAATTCCCCACTGTGGGACAAATAAGCTGTCAATTGACCATAAAAGATTTCAAATCCAGGACAAAGTGGACTAAATTATGTGTTCACTTTTTTCAAAATCAAACTAAAGTACAGAACTTGAGAAAATGCATTTAGTTGTGTTAAGTTACCATGTACAAGATTAGCACTGTCTCATGCCTTGATTCTCAGAAAGAGACAGAGGACCCAGGAAAGGCCAGTCTAGCTCTGAGGAAGATGAGGTACAAGAACATGGAGGGCCCCATTGACTGGGTTTGCCTTGGGCCCCCAAACAACTAAATACGCCTCTGACTATCAGAAGCCACAATATTATTAAATGTTTCCAATCAGGTCCAGAAATGTGGAAAGTTGTCTTTTAAAAATGTGTGTGAGCTCTGAAAGAAGCTGCAGACTCCAGCCTGAACCTGTCACAGACTGAGGAGGGAGTGGAGCTGAAGTGTGACGATCGCGCACAATTACACACTGTTAGACCAGAGTTTTATGATTATTTGTACCACGAGACGAGCACATAGGTTGTGATCTCATGTAAATGAACGTCTTTTGTTATGAAATAGTCACTTTTTCGCACACAGTTAACGTTTATATGATAATATTATGAGGAGTATATTAATAATATTCATAGTAAATCCTGTAATCAAACAGCTTCCTCAAAAAAAAAAAAAAAATCCAGGCTAAAAGTTTGATCCAGCGTTGTCTGAATGTTCTCTGCGGAGACTTTGTCATGGACATGGGAGTGTATTAAAAACTGATAACCACCTATATATTTTTCTTTTTTTTATAGTAAACCAATAGAGGACACACATCTTTTTTATGGGGAGAAATTAGCTGACAGCTCACGCTGCTCTTTCAGAGTGATGTTTTTTACAGATTGGTGGAAAAAGAGCGAAATGTTAGAAACATTCTTGGTGTCATATCTAATTCAAGGATCTAAATATTAATCTAAAAACATCGGTTTTTATTTCTGAAAATGTTTTCCGCTCATATGATCTAATAATTCTCCTCCACCGACAGAATTTCCTCGCTGCACCACGCTCCCCGCTGACATGAAACTTGCATACACAAACTCAGACCTGGCGTGGGATTTGAGCGTACCCGACACCCACATCCAGATATATGCCAATCGGTGCGTGGAAAGGAGCGTACACCCATGTCCCAGGCGTACGCCAATTGATAAATGACAACCAGTGTGAGCTCTGATGACTCTGTTGACAACTTAGAGACCTTGGGCTCTAATTTCGTAGACCCTGCGCCAGCCTTAGCCGCGCGGACAGGGTATGACCGGCGCACTTTGCAAGTTTCCTGCAGTGCCAAGAGAGGCGCAGTCAAGGCGCAGAGGAGCCCAGAGGAGCGCAGAGGAGCGAGTCCACGCCTCCCTCCGCGCAAATGGCAGAGAGGAAGGAGAAAAGCCGTGAGTGGGTTTAACACGAGCTGTTTTCACCAATCAAATGAGCGCCTCTCCTCGCCTTTAAATGCACTGAGGCTGAGGCACAGCGTCTGATTGGTCTGAGTGATCCCCAGCACCGCGGAGGGTATGCTGGAAAGACCCGGTAGTGGAGACGGTCAGAGCCGCTGTCCCTGCAGCAGGAGAATGGACAGCGGGGCGCATCGGAGGACATGAAACGCGTCACCATGTGGGCCAGCTCCCGGGACAGATGTAATCTGTTCCTTTGTCATTAATAGGAGTACAAAATGAAAAGGCAGTTACACAGCTGGCTTATCCATTCAGAATACTTTTGATCTTTCTTTGAATTAGATGAAATGAGAGAAGCCAGATATATACTTAGTAGCAGATTTTAGGGCTGTTTATTGTTTAGTTGTAAGATGTGCATCAAACTTCTAGCTGCTGTCAGGTTAACTTTCCATTATGACAAACGGCTTTAATCTGACAACAGATGTTACGGGACAGATAATATAGATATAAATGTATATGCTGTTTCAGACAGTTACATTAAATAGTGATTGCTGTGATTGTTTATTGCATTAAAATGTGCCTGACACTCTGGAAACCTGCCTCTGAGGCTTTGTTGACATGTGCACACATGTAAGCCTGTCACCAAATTACAGCTGCGGACGGTACGCTCCGCTTTGCGCCGAGAGTAGACCAGTTTGGAGCTGGCGAGCTTTCAGCGCACTTTTTTGGCACGAAATTGTCACTGCGCCAACATGAATCTGCTGACACCTCCCCCTGGTGCGCCGTCAACTCTCCCTGGTGGGCAGTAACACCCATCTCTGCGCAGACGATCTACCAAATGGTCAATTTCACGAAATTAGCACTGCGCAGGGTGCGCCAGGCTTGCGCCCCCTGCGCTGGGCCACGAAATTAGAGCCCTTTGTTGGTTAAAAAAAAAAATTTTTTTACAGGAAATGGTCTGTTATTTTTAACATATTTTTTCTGTTTCCTTATAAAACAACAAAACGCTATTAGATTTACAGATATTTTCACTGTATGCTCCTCGTCAAAAAAAAAAAAAGAATTTTACAGGTATTAACCTTTGATTTTATTTTTTTTTCCAATAACCTTGTAAAAAACTGTAAAACTACAGAAATTATCTATAAAATGACATCCTGGATGGATTTTCTTAGGTATTATGCCAAAAAATAGCGTAGAGCTGAACCGTGTACCCTCCTCACTCACGGCTGCAATTCATTGTTTAAAAAAAAAACAAAAAAAAAAACAAAACAAAATATCATTAAAAAAATTGTAAAACGCTGTAACATAGAACAACATGAAAAAAGAAAAATAAAATTGTAAAAATACAGAAATGAATTGTTTTTTGATCAGAGACCCTGCTAAACGGGGGGCACGGCATGTGTGTGCTTTCCAGCGCGAACTCGGTCACAAACAGCTTGTGCTCCAAGAAGCAGACAAGCTGTTTGTGACCCAGGGGGCGGACTTGCTGTCTGCGCACCAGGCGGCAGACCAGCTCTCTGTGCCCCATGGAGTGGACTGGCTGCCTGTGCTCCATTGTGTGGACCCTACACCCAGTGATTTTACGTTGTGTTTTGTTTTTAATAATCCAGATATATTGAGGGTCTTTGCTATGTTGGTCAATTTTTCATAGCAATGTTATTTGAATTACACAGCCGGTCCATGCAGTGTTGCGCAGGCAGTTTGTTCCCCTAATGCAATACTTCAATGTCCAGCAGAGTCTTATATGCTCTGTGTGCCCTCCTTACTCATGGTTACAAAACACCAACACAAAAAAAGTATTTTTCTGTAAAATAGAACAGAATATTCTTAATTGATCTCCCTTGGGTTTTTTCTTTATCACAGCAGCCCAACAAAAAAGTGCAGTAATGCAATAACATAAAAATAGAATATGATAATGGACGTCTCCCACCGGGAGGAGACCCCGGGGCAGACCCAGGACACGCTGGGGAGACTACGTCTCTCGGCTGGCCCGGGAACGTCTCGGGATCCCCCAGGAAGAGCTGGAAGAAGTGGCTAGGGAGAGGGAAGTCTGGGCTTCCCTGCTTGTGGCTGCTGCCCCCGCGACCCGACTCCGGATAAGCGGTAGAAGCTGGATGGATGGAATATAAAATTGGAAATTTGAAGAAATATAAAGAAAAACAAGAAATATAGAAAAAAAATACTATTTACATATTTATATAGGAGCGAGATATATACTAAAGATTGGTTCTTGGCAATGAAAATTTACAGTGAGTACTGAAATGATGTGCAAAAAGGCATGTATTCATTGAATGCTTGATGTCATTCTGGTGAGAGTTCAGGTGTGTGTGTTATGAAGTCTTGCAGGGTGGGAGTCTGAGTCTGCTGCTAAAGGAGCTGCTCATTCCCCCACAGTCTCATGTAGTGGGTGAGGAGGATCGTCCATAATGGATGCAAGTTTTGCCAGCATCCTCCTCTCACCCACCTCCTCTAGGGAGTCTAGGGAGCAGTCCAGGATAGAACCAGCCCTCCTGACCAGTCTGTTCAGTCTCTTTCTGTCCCTCTCTGTGCTCCCCACTCCCCAGCAGACCACTGCATTGAAAATGCTGAAGCCACCACAGAGTCATAAAAAGTCCTGAGCAGAGTCCTGCACACTCCAAAGGACCTCAGTCTCCTCAGCAGGTGGAGACGACTTTGGCCTTCTTGTACAGGATGTCTGTATTGTGTGTCCAGTCCAGTTTATTGTTGAGGTGAACACCCAGGAATCTGTAGGACTCCACCATCTCCATGTCCAGACCCTGGATGCTCACAGGTGCTGTCTGGGGTGTCCTCCTCCTGCGGAAATCCATGACCACTTCCTTCGTCTTACTGGCATTGAGCTGAAGGTGGTTCACGTCACACCAGTCGACAAAGTCAGAGATGACAGTCCTGTATTCCCGCTTGTCCCCCTGTGATATGCATCCGATGATGGCAGTATCGTCAGAGAACTTCTGGAGGTGACAGCTCCCAGAGTTGTACAAGAAGTCTGAGGTGTACAGGGTGAAGAGGGAGGGGGAGAGCACTGTCCCCTGCGGTGCTCCTGTACTGCAGACCACCATGTCAAACACACAGTCCTGGAGCCTCACAAACTGTGGTCTGTTGGTGAGGTAATCCACAGTCCATGCAGACAGGTGACAGTCAACCCCCGCTCCCTCAAGCAGACTGAGCAGTGAAGGCTGGATCGTGTTGAAAGCACAAGAGAAGTAAAAAAAAAAAAGACCCTCACAGTGCTGCCAGTGTTAAATATAAAAATAATGGTATTTTTATGCAGAACTCTTTGAATTGTCACTAAATTGAAGGTGTGTGACCGTAATAATTTCGGAAAAAATCTGTTAAATAATGGTATTTTTCTCTAAAATAACATATTGATACTGTAAATGTTACAGTTCTGGGCAGAACTAGCATGTTACTCGCTGGACCCAAAAGCGAGGCGGACTCAAGGAAGCAGTTTTAAGAGTTTTTATTGCACAGAGAGGACAATTTGAGAATGAGAGTCCGGTTTTCAAAAAAGCTCTCTCCTGAGAGCACAGAGAGTTGTGGCTGTGGAGGGTGACGAGGGCTGAAGCAGAAGCTCGAGGGAGGCACTAGGAAAAAGGAGCAGTCCTCTCACTCACAGCAGTCTCCTCCTGCTGCTCCAGGGCAGACAACTGCATTCAAATTTTTCAATTGTGTGTCTCATTATGGTCACTTCTGTCAGTCCCCAGCCCAGATTAAGGGGAAGGGTTGATGTTTTGACATAAAAATTAAAACAAGTATGGAAAGAAGACAGTTAATTTGTAGTTGTAAACACATTATAATGTTGTGTTTTACCTGCTTTCTGTTTCTCCCACGTTATGTATCTCTCCTACAGAGTCCATGACAGTCTCATGTAAATGGATTATTATACAACTGAAACATGAGCCTTTTTTAGTGACTTTTAGTGACTTCTGGGATAGACAACAGTGACTTTTCTTAATGAGGAGTTGGCATGTTGAAACTGACAATGTTTCACTCAGCTTTAATGGTGTTTGAAATGGTAAACAGTCTCATTCTTTCAGGTTTTTCATGACTGTACATGACAGAATTGATTAAAATAATCTGTTAATCATGGATTATTTGGGTCCATGGTAATATGGGGTGTTAAAAAGAACAACAATGTACATTGGACCAAAACAAAAACCGTGACCACAAAACTGTGATATGAACTGTGGATTTTGTGAACTGTACCATCACACACTTCAGTTAGAGCATCCTGTCTCTTATGGAGCTCCTTAGTGCAGTAAGAGTGTGTCGAAATTTTCAGTTTGCAAACCAAAAGCAAATAAATGATACTTGTTTGTGGTAAACTGCACTGACTGCATCTTCTAAACTTACAGTGCAAATTAATACAAAACCACATCTCTTACAAAGACATACAAATTCTGAGCACCTAGCATTATGTCGAAGCAATATTTTTTAGTGGATGTAAGGGATTTAGTGTTAGGGAACGATAACTATGTGTGAATTGTAAAGCATTTATTAACAGTGTGTGCTTCCGTGGAAGGGGGCCCCCAAATGAAAGTTGCTTAGGGCCTCCTAACAGCTTGGGTCAGCTCTGTTTTATCCCAAAATAATGCTGTTTTCACACACATAAATGGCTTTCTCATCAATATCATATTCTGTTAAATAACTAAGCCCATTCAAACAACACAGATTGCTGCCACAAATGGAACCTCATCATGCAACAGATGCAAGACCTTTCAATTGATGAGGAGGCCAGCATTGTAGCTTCTGTCTGCATCACAAACAAGAATGACCTGTCTACACTACTGAATGAGGATGTCTTGCAGGCCTTTTTACACGTACCTAGGTACCTAGCTACCTAGCTACCTAGCTACCTAGCTACCTAGCTACCTAGCTGGATGCACTGCGCGGCGCAGTGATATGCACCAGAAAGTAGTGCCAAGCGATAACGGAGTCTGTCTTTTTTCCAGTTTGCAGTTTTATCATGCAAATTTATCACTCTTTTGAACACATTTTGTTTTGAGAGGAAAAACACTTTATTTTCGTGACCCCAGCCATGTTGCCGGACTATTTTCATCTGGACCAAAACCGCACCAGATCTCGGGTCACAGGACACTGATAGGGATAAGTCAGCGCTGATGTACGTAACTACAGATGAGGATGCCATACAGGTTCATGTCAAAAAACCCGAACTATCCCTTTAATTGATTTATTTCAGGTTCTTCACCCTACAGTTAAGCAATACAGTTTTTGCTCTGGTAGACACAAAACATACTCTCTTATTGACTTTATTTTAACTCCCAGCTCAGTTTTTGAAATACATAACCCAGTGCTTTCTCCCACTCCATTATCTGACAACAGCATTGTATTTGTTAAACTTACCTCACTGAATACACCGAATAAAGCAGCTTGCTGGTGTTTTCACACAACCTTATTAAATAATGACGAGTTCTATACCCACTTTTGGACTGAGCTGAGCAAATTTGTGTCTGAGAACATTTGATCTGTAGATGGCCCTCAAAATTTTTTGGTATACTCTGAAGTATCAGGAACTCCTCAATAGCTTTTGCATCACATCTAAGTAAGTCTCAATTGGCTAAAATGGATAGTTTTGAAAGTAGACTTACTTCTGTGGAACATCAACAATAACTGTCTTTCTCTGAGGCCAGGAAGCAAATTATTGAAGTAACAAAAACCAAACTCAATTACCTGCTTAGACAAAGAGCTGAAAACCAGAAGAAATTATTACTTCCACGGCCCAAGACCTAGTCACCTTCACTTCTTTCACTCAGCCTTGAGCAAAATGAGAAATACACCAACATAACAGCTGTTCGTTCAGAGTCATCCCAGACCATTTGAACAGAGCCAAAAGCAATTAACAAAGAATTTAGCAAATTTTACTCTAACCTCCATACCTCCGGAATAGGTAGGCAAATCCTCCAACTTTGAAACGAGAGGAAAGGAAAGAGATGACCTGCAGAAGTCCATTTCACTTGAGGAACTGGAAGAGGCCATCCAGAGGATGAAAAAAGGAAAATCATCAGGGTGGGATGGTATACCCCCTGAATTTTATTTATTTTGACCCTTGAAGGAGTTGGGTCAATTTATGCTAGATATGATTTTAACAGTAGTAGAAAGGGGTCCATTTGACCGTGACTCTAACTATGCAATCCTCACCATCCTCTCGAAACCGAATAAGGATTCTCATGGCTAGAAATACACATGACTAGATAAGTACATCAAGATCAAACTGAATTTATGAAAACACGGCAAGCAGCTGACAACATGCACAGACTTCTATATGTACAACATTTTTCTAAAGAACTAAGCCACCATGCGCTGTTCTGTTTTTAGACGCAGAAAAAGACTTTGACAGGCTCAGATGAAACTATTTCTAGCTGGTTTTATCTCTGGCTGTTTTTGGAAACTTTTGGCCCCTTTGGCATTAACTTTATCGATACGACTAAGGTACTCTACTGTAACTATGTTTTTCAGCTGTGTTATTTTCAGGTAACATTTTATCATCATCCCATCCAAAATCTAGAGGTGATCAAGGGTGCCCGCTTTCTCTTGTTCTGTTTATTCTCTCCCTAGAGCCTCTTGCGCAGACAATTAGGAAGCATTCCTCTCTTTCACTCATATCCTGTAACACCTCACACCATGTATCATTATCCGCTGACGACATTCGACTATACATAAATAACACATCAGTATGTATTACAACAATATTAGAGGTGTTTGAGGAATTCCTTCTCAGGCTATAAAATTAACTGGACTAATTCTTTGCTGATGCCCCTTAACTCACTCCTTGATGCTGCCTTGTTTGCAATGCATTTACAAGTAGTTAAGAGTTTCAAATACTTGGATGTGGATATCTACCCCTCCTTGTTTTCCATTTCTAGCAAAAACTTCCTTGGCATAATGAAACAGGTAGACGCAGATCTGAAAAAGGGGACGAGCCTCCCGAAATTCCATACAAACGCATGTGTCTATCATTTAAATGGACGTCCTCCCCAGAGTAAATTTTTACTTTCATACCCCTTTCACCACCAAGAGGCTGTTGGGACATGATGCATGAAATGATATCAAAGTTTATCTGGGGAGTAGGACGAACACGTATCAAATTAACTACTCTCCAGTACAAAAGAAAGAATGGAGGTCTAGCAGTTCCTAATCTAAAATTTTACTTCTGGTCATATATACTGCAGCCAATCTTCAACTGGCTCCCAGACATAAATATCATGGAGACCCATAAAGGAATATTTAGCCTTTCCTCACCAACTTCAAAATTTAATCAGCACTTTGGCCAACTGCAGTTTAAAAATGTGCTATATAAATAAAGTTTGACTTGACTTGGGAGTGAAGTCTAGAGGCCTTAACTCTGCCCTTTACTCTTTCATCTTAGAGCCCCCTCATGGCCCTCCGACTGTTCATGAAGTGTGGACCAGAGACCTTAGTCTATCTTGTGATGAAATAGTTTGGTCAACTGTCTGGGACAAGCTAGATACATAATCAAAAAAAACTTAATCTTAAACCTGTATACTTTAAACTCATACATAGAATGTACCTTTCACCAAGAAAGCAATATTTCATGAAGCTTATACATTCTCCTATTTGTGACCTATGCTCTCTGGGCCATGTGGGATCGTTCTTACACATGTTTTAGGAGTGTCCTGATGTGGCATCCTTTTGGAAATCTGCATTGTCCACCTTGTCAAATCTGTTGATTATAGATTTACCCTGTCTAGCTAGAGTGCTGCTTCTCAATGACAACTCATTAGTGAACGTCTCCTCCACACAAACCCACGTTTTATTGGCAGGGCTAACTGCAGCCCAAAAAATGCTAGCCTTACATTGGAAGCCCCTTTACACACTTACACTCACCCAGTGGCTGCAAACATTTTTGAACATAATATACATGAAGTTGTCTGTTGCAAAGATGCACAGTGCTGGTCAGAAAACAACCCGAACCTGGACCTCTCTGGCTGCAACAGTAAAAAATTTAGTGGAAGGAGAAATATATACTCCAGTATAACTTTTTGTTTATTTAAGTATCCATTCATTGTCCGTGTGTTTCTGTTTATATTTCTATTTATTACTAATATTGTTACAAATTTTTATTCTTTTTTTATTTTCATCTTTACCTTGACCTGCTTAGCATAGAAGAAATCAGAATATCACATACTGTATCACTGTAGACATTGTAAACTAGCAATATAGGAGATCATGTTCAGATTAAGGAGAGGGGAATGTCTCTATTTTGGAGGGGAGTTCACCTGGAGGCTCTGTTTTAAAGAATTGCCTGTATACTATTGTACTATTACTTTATCACTAATATATACATTTGGCGGTCATTTGTGGCCACACCCATTGAGTGAAAAAAAATCATTTGATAACTTTTCATCGGCAATGTATGTGGAATACACAAACAAAGTTTAGAGTTGATCAGATCAATGAGTCTCTCACACCCCTCAGGTAAGGTCACAGGTAAGTGACGCACATGCTGAGATGCTGATTGCGTGAGATGGCAGACTCAGTCTAGGTGCGCACAAAACATTCCTTCATAACATTTGCCAATCCAAACTTAATCTGTCAAAAAGTAGTTAATATCTCAACAGGGACATTTTGGAGAAGAACGAGGAGGACCTGGCTGGTTTGATGGACTACATCGATCAGTGTTACGATAGGATTGTCATGGGGAAGCCAAGTATGACGTCAACATTGTCCACCTCATCCAAGGCGAAGAGACCGTGCAACGGGGAATCATCTGGTGCTATCTCGCCTCCAGGTAACGATTCAATTGACATCCTTTTGTCCATAGAACATAAGTTAAGCAACCTGGACGGCCAGTTGAGCTTGCTGGAGGTCCTCCACAAGGAGTTCCAGGCGCTGCACGAGTCGCTGGAGTTCAGCCAACACCAGGTGGAGGCGCTTGTGACTGAGAAACAGCCTCAGAAAGTCAGTAAAATCTCTACACAATGGGATGACCCAACTCTCTGAGGAGAACAAAAATATCAAGGAAACAGTCCTTGATCTACAGGCACGCAACGCAGCATGTGAGATAACCTGGTTTTTGCAGGCATCCCCGAGCAGGCTGAGGAGGACCCAGAAGCAACGGTCACAGCCTTTATCAAAAAACAATGGAAGCTTCCCGAGGAAACCATGAGTAACATCTCATTTCACCGAGTCCACCGTCTGGGAGTTAAGAGGACTGATTCAGGCAGACCTAGACCGATTGTTTCTACGTTTGTCAATTTTAAACAGAAAGAACAGGTTAAGAGCCAGGGCAGGGAGCTGAGAGGGACGGACTTCCATGTCTCATTTCCAGACAAAGAGGTGTAGCCATCTTATTAAGTAGAAATGTGAGTTTTACTGTTGACAACACAATTACTGACCCAGAAGGCCAGTTTTTAATCATCACATTAACTATCCAAAGTATGAAGCTATGCATTGCTAACATATATGGTCCAAATGTTGATGACCCCTCTTTTTTTCACTCCCTGTTCACTTCAATCTATGACCACCTAGATAACGCTCTCATCATAGGAGGAGACTTCAACATGGCCTTGGACAGGCTGAGTACAACAAGAAACCATCGGCTCTGGCAGTCCACTAAGGTTGTTAAGCAATACATGGAGGATTTTGGGCTTTGCAATGCCTGGCGTTCACACCACTTCACTCTGAAAGAATACACCGAGTTCTCATCAGTGCACGATTCATACTTCAGAATAGATTTTTTTCTAGTTAGCTCGAAAATGAGCGATATATTAGAAACAAGCGTTCTTCCCATCACCATCGGTGACCACGCACCAGTCTCGCTGACTTTAATTGATAAGAAAATAAAACCACCAACGAGAAGCTGGAGATTTAATACATCATTACTCAAGGATCCTAATTTTATCAGTTATTTTGAAAAGGAATGGTCTTTATATATAGAAAATAATGACCTACCATAGACCTCAGCCTGTGTCCTCTGGGAAGCAGAAAAGGCAGTTATGCAAGGAAAAATAATTTCATTCTTATCACACAAGGTAAAGGAAGAGAAGAAGCAAACATCTGAATTGAAGCTGAAAATCAAATCACTAGAGGAAGTTTACTGAGCACCAACTCAGTTTATGCTTCAAAGACTACCTTGGGTGAACTTGAACATAGTCTGGTAGATTCCTAGCCAGTCAATTAGAGACAAACAAAGAGAAAACAACTATCCACTCTGTTAAAGATTCAGCCGGAAATATCACCCATGACCCTGACAGAATAAATCACATCTTTCGGGACTTTTATAAGACACTTTATTCATTTCAAATTGAACCACCCAACAGCAGTACTGAAGAATTTTTGGGTGACATTAATCTTCCAAAACTGCAACAGCAACAGGGAATGGCTCTGGACCCTCCTCTCAAAACAGAGGAACTCTATAAAGCACTACAAGACATGCCCAGTAATAAAGCCCCAGGTCCAAATGGCTTTCCAGCAGAATTTGATTAGGCATTCTGGACCACACTGGGACCTAGATTTATAAAATGGTCTTAGAGATCAAGGGAAAAGGTAAAATACCTAAAAACATTAATTCTGCTAACATTACCTTACTTCTAAAACCAGGGAAAAACCCCACACTCCCATCCAGTTACCGGCCCTCTTTAATAAACACCAACCTAAAAAAAATAATCTGCAAAGCCCTTGCCAGAAGACTAGAAACAGTATCATACATCCTGACCAAACAGGCTTCATAAAGGGCAGAACTTCTTCCACTAATATGCGCAGACTAATAAATCTGATAGATTATGCCACCTCACACAATCTGGAATTCACAATCATCTCTTTAGATGCAGAAAAAGCATTTGACTGAGTCAACTGGAAGATCTTATTTGCAATATTAAATAAATTTGTATTTGGCCCATCCGTTATTGATTGGTTAAAGATTTTATATAATGAGCGAAATAGATGGGGTGGGGGGTGGGGTGGGGACCAAATGATCAAACTTCTCCAAGCTTCAGTCCGCAAAGGGGTTCTAGACAGGGCGCCCCCCCCCCCCCCCCCCCCCCCCCCCCCCCCCCACACACACACACACACACACACACACACACACACTTTTTGCTATCTTTATGGAACCTTTAGCAGCTACTATCAGACAAAACAAATGAATTAAACGTCTTCAGGGTAAAACAATAGAACACAAGACAAGTCTTTATGCTGATGATGTATTACTTTTCCTCCAAAACTCACAAACATCTCTCGCTCATACAATCACACTCATTAATAAATTTTCATCAATTTCTGACTACTCCATAAATTGGTTAAAGACTACTGTTCTCCCTTTCAACTGTACTTTCCAGAATTATCAGGATATTCATCTGAATTCAAATCTATAATCAATTCCGCTTTGCGCCGAGGATAGACCAGGTTGGAGCTGGCGAGCTTTCAGCGCACTTTTTTGGCACGAAATTGTCACTGCGCCGACATGAATCTGCTGACACCTCCCCCTGGTGCGCCGTCAACTCCCCCTGGCGCGCCGTCAACTCCCCCTGGCGCGCCGTCACACCCATCTCTGCGCAGACAGTCTACCAAATTGTCAAATTGGCAGTGCACAGCGGTGCGCCGCACGAAATTAACACTGCGCAGGGTGCGCCAGACTTGCGCCCCCTGCGCTGTGCCACGAAATTAGAGCCCTATGTGATGACCTGGTAATTTCTAATCTGCCGTTTATTAGCTCAACCGTTAGACACCATAAATGTTTTTAAAAAAATCAACATCAACCCCACTCTTACAGCCTGGTGGGAGTTTCTTAAACTAACCAAGTCTTCACTCATTCTGTGTAAGTTTACACCCATCTGGAACAACCCTACAAAATAAAAAAATATCAACTTTCCTCAGTGGAATAAAAAAGGTATTAAGCATTTTGAACATATTATTCATAACAGAAAATTCATATAATTTGAGATACTCACTCAACAATATTGAAATCAATAGCGCCAAATTCCCAGAGTACCAACAAATGAAATCCATAATAAGCAAGAAATATAATTCCGACCAGCTGGATTTACAGCTTCCTGTTGGGGTTGCTGAACTTGTTAACCTCAGTGCCCCAAAACTGTTCTAAAAAATATACAGACAATTAGTCAAGACAGAGGACCAACAATAAAGCGGGAAACAGACTTATCAGCTAGTTTTAGTAATAACTTCTGTTCACAAACATGTTCAAATACATTTAATATGACTAAAAATTAAAATTAACATTTTATACAATACAAAATAATCCACAGAATCCATTACACAGGATGTTCAAGATGGGTCTAATACAATCAAAAATTTGTTCACACTGCACCAGTAACGCACCAGATGATTATTTACATGCTGTATGGTCCTGTACACCTGTTCAGAATTTTTGGCTCCGGGTGTGTGAAGACCTTTCCACATGGTTTAAGTGTAATATCCCTGTATGCCCCAGACTTTGCCTCCTTGGGGACCTGGATGACACCTTCATGAACTGTAATTCTGCATGTTTGGTCCTCAGTGCCTGATGCATCGCAAAGAAAACAATCCTCTTGAATTGGAAAAGTAAAAATAATCTACCAACCAGTTTAAGTGTGTGTGTGTGTGTGTGTGTGTGTGTGTGTGTGTGTGTGTGTGTGTGTGCCCGCCCGTACGTGTGGGAGTGGGTGCGTAAGAGTGCTCTGATGATGTCTAGATGTGGATGGATCCTCAGCAGACTCTTTTTGTCTCATGACCATGAATGTGTCTGGAATGAAACAACTCTGAGGTCTGCCTGTCCCCCTTCCTGGTTCACACTGCTGGACACACCCTGATCCTCCACTGAGCAGTCTGAGGCCCAGTCTGGTACCAGGGTTAGAGCCTCACTCCCTCATCTTTACTCAGCAAGTTCTTCATGTTGTTCAACATGTTGGCTGTTTCCTGTTTTCAGTAGACATTCACTTAGCTGTTGGTTCCTGTGTCATGATGGCCCAGGACAACTGTCATCTCATGAATGATAAAGCTCTCTCCAGACCATCCTGATGGTCCTGGTCTTTCCTCAGACCGTCCTGATGGTGCTGATCTCTATTCAGACCGTCCTGATGGTGCTGATCTCTCCTCAGACCGTCCTGATGGAACTGGTCCCAGAGAATCTGCTCTGGACTCTTGGATCTGCCTCTCTTGTTGTCTGCGGTGATGGTTCTTGGTCTTCCTCCTGGTCCCTCTCACTCTAACACTCCCTGCTCTGTCTCTCTGTGAGACTCAGTCCCCGCACACAAAGAATTGTTGAGTTATTTTTTCAACGCAACAGCTGAGTTGATACTGTTGGTTAGTTTAATTAGGTTGTTTTCATCAAGTTGGGTAATCTAATAATCCAGCTTGCTGGGTAATTGTCGTTTCCAGTTGAGTTATTAGCTGTTGGGTTGTAATTTTCATTATGCTGTGTTGGGTCATTGCGGACCACCCAATGACCCAATGCTCGCGCATACGCGACCAACAGTAGCATTACCCCCAGGTTACCCCAACTAAATCCACCCCCACAGTTGCTCGCAGTGCCCGGACGCTTGATGAGCAAGTCTCGCTATGGCTTGACCAAATCCCAACCAATTGGGCTTCCATGTATAAGAACGTAGGTAGGAGAGTGTTCTTAACTCAAGTGAAGGAAAAATAGGAGTACAATTGACCATGTGGGAGACCAATTTTGGTTTTGGCCACCCGCTACATGCTTGCAGGCCTCAGCTAGGCAGCCAGTCCGCCTTGTATTAGCCAGCTTGAGTTTGCCGAGAGGGAATCGGTGACTGGCTAATTTGCTCAAGTCAAGGTTTAAAACCTTAGAGAAGTTAATTGGTCAAACAGTGAAGATACCTTTGATTTAACGTTACTGAATGTGTTACTGATGATACTGTTGTTTTCTTTTGATCCTTGTGTTGGTTTTCCAGTTTGATTCTCCCACATCAAGGATGATTCTGGAGGTCCAAATTGACTGAGTGGCATCTTCTAGGGCTCATTGACAGGTTTGGTGGTAAGACAATTTAAGTTGTTTTCATGTCACATTATTTTATTGGCACTAACTTGGTAGCCTCTACTGTTATAAATGAATTGGGAAAACAATGAGCCTTAAGCTACTGCCAGCTAAATGACCTCTACTTTCCTCTATCAATTTTAAGTAAGAGAATATTTTGAGTGTTGTACCAGATAGATACTCTATCTACCTCAGTGTGAAATTTAGTTGTCAGCTCCTCATTTTTTTTCTTTGCCTCTGTGTGCATAATGTCTGAATTTATGGTTTGGTTAAATTTCAAAATTAGGACTACAGAGGAAAACATTCCTTAAAGCTAAATCTGGGATGTTAACAACATTTTTTTCCCATTAATTGGAACAATTTTGCAATAGTTCTACTGCAGTGAATACACCCATAATTGTTCTACAGATGTGAAGGGGTAAGTAGCCCTGGCTCTGCTGCCAACCATGCTCCCTCCTCCAGTGTATAAAAAACGGCAGACGATTGGTCAGGGCCAGCATTGATGAATCAAGAAGCGCAATCATGGACGTATAACCTTTAAGTAATTCACCTTTGAGCAAAAATCAAAACATAAATTCAATTAGAAACAACCCCAGTTGTTGTTTGGAAGGAAAATTTAATCTTTTAATAACAAAGGGTGTAGCGCACTGGTTTGATGCATTGAAAGACCACGCTTCATACGGATGCCTTTAGAAGATTTCTCTTGCTTTATCAAACATCATGAAAACTACAAACACAAAATATGAAATATCTCAAAATGCTCTCCTTTTATGCAGAAGAACACAAATGATACAAAAGAGTAAAATAAATTTGATTACCTCGTGCGTTTAAAGCTGCATAACTTCTCTCTTATGGAGGACTAAACGTGCCAAAATGGAAGATATAAATACATCATTAATTAAATGAATAATTAATTGAATAAATAATTAAATAAATAAATGATTGTGTCAATAATTATTCAATATTGGAAATAAATCAATAAATAATTGAATAAATATATAATTATTTATTTAATTAAATAAAAGTGTTATGAAATACTTAAATAATCAATTAAATGTGTTATTAATTATTTAAAATGTTTCTTTGTCTAATGTAAAACCAAATTTAATTACTCAAGTGTTTATTTAATGAATCACTCATTTTATTACTTAATGAATTATTTATTTAATTAATTCATGGTCACTGCTCTGGCAGCACATCATGAATTAATTTTATCAGTCCCTCTCACCAATCAAACTCAGTGGGTGGGACTTACGATGGTCGAGCCATGGTTGTCAGACTCGGCAGTCCCCTGTCAAACAAACTAACACAGCAGCTAACACTGAGGGTCTGCATGAGCTCTCCAGTGAGTTATATATTATGTATGTACATAACATATTTTAGACCTGGCTCAGATTATTGACACTGGAATTTTGGACTCTGAACATGTGGCTTGCAAATAAACCTAACCCTGCAAATAAGAGCTTAATAAAGCCCCTGGAGTTATTTCTGCTCTCTCTGACCAAGATAGGGATCGAAAAGTGTTTGCTAACATAGAAGAAGTTCTCCATTGCGTCTCCTGTTCTGGGCTGCAAAATACATGTGAAAACATCATAATACAGGATCTTGGCGATCCTGGCTCAGCTGCTCATAAGTCATTCAATGAAAATGGCACAATTTGAGTCCCTCTCACCTTTAAGGGTGTATTTCATCTATTGAGCCACCAAGCTCTATATTGAAACAGCTTTACACATAGGGCTCGAATTTCGTAGACCAGGTGCAAGCACAGGCGCATCTGCCCTGCGCCGGCCTTCGCCGCGTGGACAGGATGTGGCGCACTTTGCAAGTTTCCTGCAGTGCCAAGAGAGGCACACTCAAGGCGCAGAGGAGCGCGTCCATGCCTCCCTCCGCGCAAATGGCAGAGAGGGAGGAGAAAAGCCTTAAAACTTACTTTAAAAAAATCTGCAGCTGGTGATTGGACAACCGTTCTGATTAACACAATCATCACAGACCAGTCCACATCAAGCCACAGTATGACATAGCTTATGTGAGCCGATGCTTCTAAGAAACAATAGATGAACAACTACTGAATCACGAGAAACAGCTGCGAAAAAGGTGTTAAATGACAGCTTCTGTTTTTATAAATTTAACTTAAGAATCAAAGGAACGCTGACAATTAAGAAAGTCTGCTGACGTCACGTCTGCTCCCACAACTCTTGCCTCTCTTCCCTGA
This sequence comes from Halichoeres trimaculatus, assembly GCF_033239565.1. Lineage (NCBI taxonomy): Eukaryota > Metazoa > Chordata > Actinopteri > Labriformes > Labridae > Halichoeres > Halichoeres trimaculatus. The sequence goes on from NW_027437185.1 coordinate 1,220,663, forward strand.
TTGGGCCGGTTAGAATTTAGCCGAGTGAAATCGTTGGTCATTGGCGCTTGGCAAGATGGACCTGCAGGATTTCAGAAACTGAATCAGGCAGGTCCCACTGCTCTGCAAGGTTAGATGGCGCATGGAGTGAGACAAAATGTGAAATGTTCAGAGGAGACAGTGGAAATACCCGCACAGGGGCGATGAGTGACGCTATGGTGCATGTACCAGTCCAATATGTGGGGAGAGTGTTAAACAGAATATAGCCACCGGGATACCAAAACAAATCAGATCGAGCATAATGGAGTCTAGTAATGTTATTCCAAGAGGTGGCATTAATTGTGGTACTGCACCAATCAGCAGGCATGTGTCCCAAATGCTCAGCTGTAGTATTGTAGACAGTCAGACAAGTGTAGTTATTTTGGACCGGACTGAAAATTGGAGGTGTAGTGCCAATAGGAGCAAGAGGGTGCGGCTTCTCAAGGGGTTTACATGCTTCACTTGGGTTCTCAGTGAGATGCAGTTGCAGCATGCAATTTGTGTGGTTGTAAGAGAAAAGAGACGGGACAGTCATCAGAGCTGGCCTGGCACCAGCACACACTACACAGTCACCTAATGAGGTGAGGGAGGTGGCTCCTGTTATCCAATCGAGCCAGTAGTTGGTCTGAGAGAAGCCAATTTTAAATTCTACATGTGATTTTCATAGTGTAATTTGAGGGGTTAGGCCGAATAGTAGGAATAGAACTGGAGGAGGGATCACCAGGTGGAGAAACTTTAATCAAACCCATTGGGTCCTTTCCAGAAACATCAACACCAATCGCCAAAAAGAAATGACCAATGGGATCCGACCAGGGTGAGGCATGCTGGCCTGTGATTGTCATTATCAGAGGATTTTGGTCACCACTCTGTCCCATGTACTTTCCACGGAGCAGGGTGACAGTGGCCTGAAAGGCTCTCCAGCGTTTGGACGTCGGGGTGAAATGGTAACTGTCAGATCCAGTATTCCAATAAACATAATTCCAATTTGGGCACCAAGAATCCTTGGTGGGTTGTCCATAATAGAGGACGCACATGTAAACATCATATCCTTTCCAGTAGTCAGGGGAACTCCCACAGGAGATGATGTCACAGAGTTCCAATTGGTAGGTTTGAGTAGTTGTTACATTATTGACAATCAGCTGTACTTTAGCTCCACAGGGATCAGTTTTGAGACCTCTTGTTCTTTGTGACAGTTTAGGTGCAGAAATCAGATTTTGGATGGAGCTCAGAGCCAAATCATGAGGATCAGTGTAGTTCAGAGTCAGACTTTCAGTGGAGTTCAGGGTCAGACTTTCAACATCAGTGGAGTTCAGAGTCAGATTGTAAATTTCAGGAAGGCATAGACTTTGGTTGTCAGTTTCAGAAGGGAGCTGTCCTTATTGATATTGCTCCTCCCACCAGAAGAGCAGTGGGATCCACAGGAGGATTAACAACAAGAGGTCAAGAGTGGATTGCTGCTTATGAAACCCGATCTTTTAGAAGGCTTCCAAGGAGGGGTCCTGTTGAACTTGCTGTCAGTAAAGGTCAGTCAGAAAAGTCAGTCAAAAGAACCTCAGTCAGAGTTCGTCCACCTGGATCAGATGCACGCACACAATGTGTCTTTTGGATCCAATTACTCAATTTATTGGCCATTATCCATACCTTCACACAGTGTGAGGTGACTTCAGCAACTTTGTAGGGGCCAAGCCATGGGCTGGACCAGTGGAGCTTGTTCACTTTTCTCCGGTACCAGTCGTTGACCTCAATCTTTGTCGTTTCAGGATCTTCAGACGTCTCAAGTATTTGGCTGACCTGTTGAGAGATACTCGTCACTGTGTTATTCAGCTGATTCACACACACACACGTTTAGATGTTGCAACATCATTAAAGGAGTATCACTAGGTGCCACACTAAAAGGACAGGGCATTTTTGGTCCTGTCAAAACTTAATGAGGACTCACATTTAACGTTGCATGTGGCATTGATCTCAGAGAAAATAACACAATGGGTAGGGCTTCGACCCAGTTTAGTTTTGAGTCAGTGCAGACTTTTGCCAATCCTTCTTTGATCGTTCTGTAAGCCCTTTCCACCAGTCCTTGAGAGGCTGGATGATACACAGCACCAAACTTGTGCTGAATGCCAAATGTTTTCTCAACTTCTCTGAGTTCATCATTAGTGAAATGAGTACCATTATCAGATCTGATTATCTGGGGTACTCCGAACCTGGGGATGATCTCTCTTGTGAGCCACTTAATCACTTCTTTGCCTTGTTCTGTTCTGGTGGGTGTGGCTTCAACCCACCTCGAAAATGTGTCAACGCAAACCAGCAGATATCGTTTCCCTTCTGCTCTGGGGCTTGGTCCCATGTCAGTAAAGTCTATAACTATTTCTTTCCACGGAGCATCTGGTACAAGGAAACTGCCTAGCCCTGCTCTCAGGGCAACTCTTGGATTGTACTGCTGGCATATCTCACATGACTGCACAAAATATTTGGTAACATCATTCAAAAACAGATGCCACCAGTGTTGTGTAATTAAAGCAGTCACCTTGGAACTTGCACAGTGACTTCTGCTTTGTGCTTCTTGACACAAAATATTCAGTCACTGTATTGGTGCTACAATTTTGCCCTCATGATTCCTCCAGATCCCTGAGGAGTCTTCAATAGCTCCTTTGTTTTTCCAGGCCTGTTTTTCAGTAGGTGTGGCAAACTTGAAGCTCTTTTATTCTCTGTAAGTTCAACTCTCTTTGGAAATCTTGCATAGGAGCTGCAGTATCTTGAAGTCTGTTTTTTGCAAAATAGTTAACATCATTTAGCTCCTTGTCTATAAGAGCTCCATCTCACGGAGGCTAATTTGTCTCTGGAGCTCCTGTGTCTTTTGTGTTGTTTACATTGTGTTCCACAAAGTCTTGAAGCTCAATGTCAGTGAGAGCTTTTGTTTGTTCAGTCGTCTCAAAAGTTTTTTGTATCATTTGTCTTTTTACATTATAGCCCGCTATCGCTATAGCGGCTGCATCTGCTGCATTGTTCCCTCTCACAATATTGTTTTCACCCTTCTGGTGACCTTTACATTTAAGAATAGCTACTTTAGATGGTACAGCGATAGCATAATAGAGGTCTAATAGCTGGTGCAAATGCTTGGCAGGAGCGCCAGTTGAGGTGATAAAACCTTTTCTTCTCCAGTGACAAAGGTCGACATGTACTGTTTGTATAGCATTAGCTGAATCAGTGTAAATATTTACAGTTCTCCCTTTAGCTTGTTTACATGCGGCAGTGAGGGCTACATGCTCTGCCATTTGTGCAGAAGCTGGTTGAGGTAGTTGTTGTGCCTGGGTGGTTTGTAGACCACTGGAGGTCTCTTGTACAATTGCATATGATGTTACCAGTGTTCCACTAGGTGTGTGGTGGCTGTGTCCGTCACAAAAAAGAGTCGGGTCAGGGTTTTGCAGTTGCTTTTTATGTAAATTTGAGTGTAGTTGCATTTCTCTGTCTGTTTCAGCAGCACAATCATGATCCTGAGTTGTGTTCATGTGAGTAGCCATGTTGGATCCTCAGCTAGTGTAATGTATGTCTGGTTTATCCAGTAGCTGTTGCAAGTTCTGTGTCTTGTGAGCTGATAAGGTGAATGCATTAGAGTCCAAAAATACTTTCACTTCATGTGGTGTATGTACAGTGGTTTGACTTCCCATAGTGATGTGAGCTGTTTTCTGTACCGCTTGACCAATAGCAGCAATGTGTTGAACGCAAGTAGGATGCCTAATTTCCACATTGTCCAATTTTGAACTGTAATACATCAGAACCTTTCTATCAGTTGTGGTCGTACTATTTCCCTTCTGGAAAAGAACGGCATTAACACAGCCGTCTTTTACATCAACATCCAAATGGAAAGGTTCTGAGTAATCAGGAGCATGCAGATGATAACATGGTCTTAACATCAATGAATGTTTTTTCAGCTTGTGGAGTCCATCTGAGTTGCGAAGTATAATTTCTGTAACCGGCTTCAGTTATCAAGGCGCGCAAAGGAGCAACTAACCCACAAAGCCAGGGACAAAATTTTTGCTGTAAGTTATGAGGCCCAGAAATTGCATCATAGCCTTCACAGTCATAGGTTTCGAATGGCTGAGGATGTCTGATTTATGAGCGTCTGTCATGTGGAGGCCTTGAGAAGAAATCACACGGCCTAAGAAGGCAACAGTCTGACGGCCAACTTGAAGCTTTGATTTTGAAACTTTGAAACCACAGTCAGATAGATGTTTTAAAATGCACACAGTAGCAGTCATGATTTAGGTAGAGTCAGGTGCGGCCAAAAGAATGTCGTCGACATATTGGAGGAGAGTGACACCAGCATGAAGAGATAATGACTGCAACTGCTGTTTGAGAGCATAGTTAAAGATAGACGGTGGAGTCTATGAAGCCTTGAGGTAGTCTTGAATATGTGTATTGAGAACCCTCATAAGTGAAAGCGAACATAGGCTGATATTCAGGATGGATTGGGACACAGAAGAAAGCGTTACCCAGATCAATGCACTTGAAAAACTTGGGTTCGGGAGAAATAGCATTCAACATAGTGTATGGATTTGGAGTGTCATAGTGAGTGGAAAGCACCACTGTGTTAATGGGTCTGAGATCTTGAACCATGCGGTAATCTGGTTTTCCTGGCTTTGGTACAGGATTGATAGGGGTATTCCATGGGGATTGGGTTGGAATGAGCACTCCAGATTCCAGAAGGCCTGTCATAGTGTTTCTAACACCTTCAATTTGCTCATATTGCAAAGGATACTGATGTTTGTAAATGGGGACAGTGCCTTTATTAAGAGGGACAATCACAAGAGTCATTAGAATGAGGCCAACATCTGTAGAGCCAGTGGATCACATAGAAGAGGGTAAAGAATCCAGTATCCTCTGGGTTACAGGATGTTCAGTGTTTTCCCTGTCGTGGGTGCATGGCAAAAATTGCTTTTGTAGCACCAGCAGAGTGTATGATCTGTGTGTTATCGCATAAGTACCTTTGGATGGTGAGAACAACAACCTAGCATTTTGTGTGAAGACTCAATCACAAGCTTCAATACATGTTTTGATAATTGGGCCTAGATTTTTAGCTTCACCACCAGAAGCAACTTTTAAGGTGATGTGGGGGCAAGAGGTGTCATTTGGCGGATGGGGTTCCTTAAGAGGTTCGTCAAGACTTACAGATGCAGCCACGCCTTCAGGGCCAACATAAATGTCTCTGATTTGAACAACAGGATTTTGTTCAGTTTCAGAAGAAAGAGTTACTTGACTATCCCACAGGGCATCATAGTTTTCATCACCAGGCAAGAAATAGTTTAAGGTACAGTGTGGTGGATCAACAGGATCAACATAAGTCCACAGGACTGAAATCCATTTCGACCACTCAGTCAAGGTGTTCTGAAGGTGAAAACCGGCATAATCAGGGAAAAGTCCCCACCAAATTTCTGCTAGTGCGTCATTTGGGGCATCTGCAGGGGATGTGGCACATTGCAGCATTTTCTTGAGAGTTGTCTTGGGTGTAGCGCAGCGATGGACATAACCATCAGGAAATGTAATGTCAACATAGTCAGGGGTCATCAGAAGAGAGATGTTTAGAGCACACATGATGTCTCTAGCCAGCAAATTGACTGGACATGATGGTGAAAGAAGAAAGGAATGATCAAACTGTAGTGAGTTCCACCGGCAAGGAACAGGAATAGAAAGAGGCCAATCTTCTTTGTTTTCCAAGAATCCAATAACATAACAGGTACGGTAACCCTTTATGGGGTGAGCGGCATAGTGATAGTTGAATATCTGGTGCCTGAATCCGGCATGAACACGTGATCTCGACCATTAACAGTTAGCTTCACTAAGGGTTCGAGAAACTGGTCTTCAGGACTCAGCGGGCCACCTGCAATTGGTTCTTAGACCTATGGCATCTGATTACTAGCTGGACACATGATGATAAGAATCAGAGCTGTGCTGAGGCTGTTGAGGGGGTGGATAAGAGCTTTATGGGTATAGGTTAGGATCTGTGTTGGATGCGTTAAAGTCACTTCTTCTTTGGTGTTCATAACTGTTATGTGGACAATTGTCAGCCCATTTTCCCCTAGAACCACAGCGGAAGCAAGAGTCATTTATGCCTCCATGTCTGTGTGAGGTGTGAGCTCAGTTATCAGCACCTCTGGAGGAGGGTTTCCGTGGGTATCCTCTGTGGCGGTATTCACCCCTCTTTCGGGTGTTTTTTTCAGGTGTGAGGGAAACGTTGGTTCTATCCACTCCCACTGAGAGGGAGGGGCTGGAGTGGAGGGAGGAGGAGCAGATGCATTTTGTACCATCTGTTTGGCCGCTGCCTTGTCTTGGCTTATCTATTTTTGAGATCTTTTAGTTGGGTTTTAGCCAATTCAGATTGGAGGGAGGCAAGCTCCTTATTTTCCTGACACTCTTGGTGAGAATGGTCGTCTAAATACTGAGTGACATGTTCAGCCCATATCTCATATGACATCTTGCTAAGGCGTGTAACCTGTTTTAGTTTTTTCTGGACAGCTTCAGGTAGGGATGATTCAATATTGGCACGAAAGATAACCTCTACTGCATCCAAATTCTTTGGGTCTTCTACGGTTGCATGTTACCACAATTCCCTGGCTCTGAGGAGGTATGCAGATCCTCTCTCACCATCTTTGGGAGAGATCCTGTTTAAATCACTTGCCTTTATTTGGAGTGGGAAACATGCACGGACGAGAGGCCATAAATCAGACACCCAGTGCTGTAATGGGCGATCATCTGGTACAGATTCAGTTGAAGCTGTTCATTCTATGTCAGAGAGCATGCTCATTGAGGTACACGCGGCGAAAGCTCTTCGAAAGTCACCAATAGCTGGGTGAACTGCACATGCTTCCAAAAAGGCCTAAATCCAGAGGGCCCCGCCCCTATGGATATCTGGTAATTTTTCCTTTATCAGAGCAGTATCTTGTAAGCTGTATAGGACGTATTGTGTAGTGGCACGGCCTTTATCAGTGAAAGACTGTATCAGGGGCATCTGAAGGAAACATCCACGACGGTCATCACAAGAGTGAACATTATCCAGTTTTGGTGTATGGGCGCTGTTGTCTCCGCTTGTGTCAGACACGCATGAGGTAGATTGGTGTAAAGGTTTTTGGCACATCAACAAAGGGAGTCTGACCATTCGTGGATGGAGCATGGCTAGCAGCAGGTGTGTGCGTGTTTGTGTGAGTGGAATCGAGTGTTATTAAAGTGGGATTGTCACTGTTAAGGAATGGGTTATGTGGGTTTGAAGAAACTGCATGTAGGTAGTCTTTAGCTGCATTGAGCTCAGCTGGATCTGTGCTGTAAGGGCCTGTATGTAGTTACCCTGCTTTAGAACAGATTAGATTGGAATAGAATAGAAATAGAATAGAAAATACTTTATTTATCCCCGAGTGGAAATTCAGGAGTCACAGCAGCAATTAAGAAAACAAAAGTAAAAAAGTGCACAGAAAGTGCAAAAAGGTCCACAAGAAAATAGATGACGACATCCCGTCCACCACTCTTCAGCCCAGCCAGTCTCTACCTCCATCGGGTCCAGGACTGAGCCTCCCCAGCAGTCTGTTCAGTCTCTGTCTCCTGGATCCTGTCTGCTCAGAGCAGGCAAAGCTCCTCCAATGTGGCGCCGGTGTCCGATATCAGCTCCGTCAGCCACGTCCGTGAACAGCACGATGCCACTCTGCCCTGGGCTAGCTTGTCCATCCCACTGGAGATAGATTCCACGTTCCTAACAACAATGGATGGAAGGACAGGTCCACGTTGTCACCTCCCACCTCGCCACCGGCCCTGCCTGGCTGTTCCCTGCGATCTCATCCTCGACCCCCCGAACCTCTGACCCCCCAAACCCCGAACCCCTGACCCATGTTCCCAGAGGTCTCCCTGGGGATAATGAAAAGGTCAAGGAAAGAGAGGACCGCAGAGAACTTCCATCTTTTCCCTGGCTCTGCCCCTGCCCCGCTCTTTTGTCCTCTCTATCAGGCTGAGAAAAACACAGTCGGACTCAGTGATAGCCCGTGCAGGCAATCCAGCTGGAATGCCTGCAATGTTTACAGAACTTACCTTCAAAACTTGTCTCCTCAGAGACTTTCACCCAAGCCTGCTCCTTTTTTTCCGGTCTCTGTAGAGTACACCATAGGCGCAAATCCAGGGGGGGACGCAGGGGTCATGTCCCCCCCTTCCATAAAGTTGTCCCCCCTAAAAAATCCAGTTGTAATTAATTTTCTAATAGTAACGGTTTCTTTTTCAATGGTGTAATACAAGTCATGCTACTTAAAACACAAAGATTGACGAGTTTAACTATTGAAGGATCACACACACGCCCCTGCTCAATCCTCGCAGTGGTTTGATCCAATCTATTTCTCCCGGCACGGATGCTGCAGCCGCGCACACACGCACACAAATAAACGCATACAGACAGAGCGGAGGGTCGCGGTCAAGTAAGTAGCTTTCACTGAAAGACTTATCAATCATAACTTCACTTGTTAAACAGACACACAGAGAAAATGAAAAGCAAATGTCAACTCCTTTGTCTGAAGTCTGACAGTATGCTTTAAAAAAAAAAAAAAAGTCGCTGGTTAAGCCTCCATCCGATGTGGTGCGTGCACACAGACACAGACTACAGAGCCCCAAGGATCGCGATTAAGTGCATTAAAACACTTAATCGCAACTACTAACATTTTATAAGTTAATTATCACACCGTTTGGCAAACAGCCTCTCCTTTATGATGCAAAGACGGCTGTGACAGATAAGACAGACAGGTGACATGCTGACATCCTCGTCCTCTCATTTATGACACAATATTAAAGTAGGCCTATTTAAGATGCCTCTAGTGAGATAGAGGCATCTCTAGTGAGATTTATGAATTCATAGATGAAGCCATTATTTATTAAAGTCTTATTATGTTCTATTCTAGATGTATTGATTTAAAAATAAAGTAGTTATGACTTTGACTTAGATCTTGAATGGATCCAGTTTCTAATTCTATTCTGGCTGTTAATTTTCACCCCTTATTGTCCTCCAATTAAAATCAACACTTTTTTCATTAATTTGGATGTAAAATACTAATTATTGAGTTCATAGTGTTGTGGACGTGTCGCTTCCACATTCATGCCAAAACATTTTTTCATGAACTAAAAGAAAATTAAATCTAGGCTGATTATCCATATTTGGGACTAGTCACTTTTTAATATCACAATATAAAACAACACAGCAGAAAATTATAGCATTTATTTTTATGTCCCCCCCTAGGAATCAGTCTCTGAAATTTTACTGTTTATTGTCCCCCCCAACAATGAAACGGGATTTTCGCCCCTGGAGTACACACGTCGTATCGTATAATTCTGGATGATGACACATCGCACAGATTGTTTTCTCCTCCAGCTTCCAGCGGAGTTGGGGCCAGAGCAGGCAGCGGTTCCCCCCAAATGTCATCCAATCAATGACGTTGTGGGGGAATGTCATAGCTGATTGGTGGCCGCGGCAAGCCTTCACGCAAATTCGCGTCAAAAGTTCAATATTTTCAACTCGAGCGAATTCACGTCTACCGCCCAAACACGTGAATGCTCCAAACACGCGAATGCTCCAAACATGCTGTGCCAAACGCCCCAAACGTGGCGCCCGAGGCGAATTGGTATCTAAATGCGTCTTTGCATTGACTCTGTATGTAACCGCACCCCAAATTCGCGTTTGGTGTGGCCATACCATTAGGGACTGCAGCTGAGTTAGTGTTTCAGCTGTGAGGATCCCTGTCCTCCTCCTCCCCTGCTGCACCCTGATGAGCTGAATCTACCACCAAACCAAGCAGAGGAAGCAGCAGTTTCCTGTGTTTCCTCTTGTGGTGATGGTGGTCTAGGTTCCAGCATACCATGTCCTTACCGTTTCCCAAGGCTCTTAATCATGGACTCCTTCTCTTCATCAACACAGCTAAATGATTTCTGCTTGAGATGTCAGCTCCAGCTAGCTGATATTGTGTCTCTGAGAGGTTCAGCTGTCAGTCACCCCCCCCCCCCCCCCCCCCCCCCCCCCACACACACACACACACACACACACACACACACACACACGCACACATACTTGGAAGTCTGTGAAGTGTTTGTGATTCATCTCTAAAGGCTCCAGTTTCCTTTTCAGTGATTGAAAGAACAGAGAATAAATCTCTTTGAAAAGTTTTTGTGGTCTGGAGCTCACATCTCTGCATGTTCCACTTATTATCAGAATTTACTCCAGCAAAGCAGAAAAGCTCATCAACAGAAACACACACTCTTCATGCCCATGTTTTAAATGATACACACATACAGACACACCCCAGATTCACTCACAACAGAAACCACAGAAAACAAACACTGAGGTCCTGGGACTGCGAGCGCCAGCTACACTGAGGTTAGCCCTGTACTTTAAGGGTGAGGGTCTTTGGTCCTACAGGGGTACAGTCCAGCTTCCCTTCGCGCCAGCAGCCTAAACTCCCCATGCCCTGTCCCACTGTCCCAAAGACACTGTCATAAATACAGGAGAGGCTACTGGAACATGTCCTCAAAACAGGAACAGTCACATTAGATATAAGTCGGACTTGGACAGAATTATGCTTCAAAGCTTTCTGTGCGGCAATAATTTCCACTCCCCTCTTCCAAAGGTGTCCACATCCATTGGCTCCACACTTCAAGTCCCACCATGCCACTCCGCCTATAACCACTCAGCGCCCAACCACAACTGCACCCTGTTCTGCTCCACGCTCAAAGTGTGTGTGTGTGTGTGTGTGTGTGTGTGCATGTGCGTGTGCGTGTGTGTGTGTGTGTGTGTGTGTGTGTGTGTGTGTGTGTGTGTGTGTGTGGATATAGAGTGCGGACACCCCTCCAGCCTGTTGTTCTGTGTGCTATTGCAGAGTTGAATAAACTGCCTTACCAGTTCAAACATCTATTCTTGATCTTGGATTTTGTGAAAGAAACTTCAGACTAAATTTGAGTTAGATATGTTTTTTTTTTTTTGACTTCAGGATGTTTTTTGACTGATGGGACCAATAACAGAAAAACAGACAGTGTTTTAGCCTTAAACTTGGGTGTATCTGCTCATGAAACCTAAGAACCTAGTTTATGATGTCTCAGGAACACTGGATATCAGTTACTGATTAGATCTCAGGGAACTTAACCCAACCCCAGGTTCATGACTGAAACTTCACAAGCTCCAACAGAAATGTAACCTGTGTGTGTGTGTGTGTGTGTGTGTGTGTGTGTGTGTGTGTGTGTGTTTGTGTGTGTGTGTGTGTGTGTGTGTGTGTGTGTGTGTGTGTGTGTGTGTGTGTGTGTGTGTGTTTTCTCTGTGCCATCATGAAATGAGTTTTCAGATATCAGAGTGTTTCCATCAGGCCCACGCTGACAGGCTCTATTAAAGACCCCCTTGGACCTGTTCTGCTCTCAGGAGTTGTTCTGCTGGAAAGCATGATGAAGAGATGGAGAACAGACAGGAGGAACACAGATCCAGTCTGGGTGTGTTGTCCTGAACCACATTCATGTTCTGCACCAGGCCCACATTAAAGGGATAGTTCAGTTTTTTTGAAGTGGGGTTGTATGAGCTCTATGTGACCACTAAGGATGTTAGATACAGTAGAAAGTTGTCTCCTCTCCCTCAGTAAGACACAGAAACTATCCCTAAAGGGAACTATCCCTTTAAGTTTCAGGGAGATAAAGGGAGAGGTTGGGGCTTTGAATGGAAGCAGAGTTTAGGTTTAATGTTTATTTGTAAAGCAGACTCTTAAGTGAGCTTAATGCAGGACTCCAGGTATTGTTAGTGAGGCTATATCCTGCTGTATCAGGCCGTTTGTGGGGGATACAATCTGTCCTGTGCTTAAAACCACTGCCTGAAGGAAAATCAATCTACCCGTAAAGTCGATTCAAATTAGAGCGATCCCTGTGTGTCGTAAGTGTGCATCATTATGAATGTACTCGTCTATTACTGCTACCATATGTTGGAGCAAAATGCTCTCTGCGGCGAGAGGCTGTACACCACTTTGCCTTTTGGAGACTTGATTAATGCAGACTTTTACAAATGCAGACTTTTGGTCCTATCTGTCTATTTGTGTGCAGCATGTCAGTTTCAGGTGAGCCAACAGTTTTTCCAACTGCCAGTCACATCACCGTCTAGTTTCTGTGTTCAAGGTGTCCGTGTGTTTTCTAAATCAAAGGCAACAAAAGTGGCTGAAATGTTTTAATGTCAGATAGAAACATACTTCAACTAAACAAACAGGCTGCAGTAAGATAAAACAACAATCCCAAATGAGCTGCAAACACAAAAAGTGTAACAAATGGCAAGAAGAGTCCGGGAAAGCTTAAAACTAACACCAGCTGCAGATCATCAGCATCATCAGTGGCAACAGGAAAATGGTCTGCCTACCAAGCAGCTAGTTTATTATGTGATAATAAGCCAAGGTTAGTGTGTTTTGCTTCCTGTGCAGCAAGGTAATAGTGTAATAACCAGCCAATGTTCGTGAGTTCTGCCTCCTAGAAAGCCAATTCATCATGCTATAACCAGCCAAGGTTTGTGTGTTGTGTCTCCTAAGCAGCTAGTTCATCTTGTAAGTACCAGCCTAGGTTACTGTGTTTTGTCTCCCAGGCAGCCAGCTCATCATGTTTTAACCAGCTATGGTTAATGTGTTCTGCCACCCGAGCAGCCAGTTCTTCTTGTTATAACCAGCCAATCTTAGTTTTTCTGCCCCCCACCCAAGCAGCCAGGTTGTCACGTTTTAACCAACCCAGGTTACTGTGTTCTACTCCTCAAGGAGCCAGTTCATTATGTCAAACCAGCCAAGGTTAGTTTTTTTCTTGCCCCCCCAAACAGACATTTCATCATGTTATAACCAGCCAAGGTTATTTACGGAGAGAATATTGTTTCTATATTATTCAATCATAAAGAATAGATTTGAAACCAAATAAGAGAATTGTAGGCAAAAGAGAATAAGTGAGAAATTTAAAAAAAAAAAAAAGTTGAGATTAAAACAGAACAGGTTATAACTGAAAAAAAGGTGAGATCAAAATACAACAGGTTACAACTGAAAAAAAAAAAAGTTGAGATCAAAATACAACAGGTTGCAGTTGGAAATAAAAAAAAACAAAAAAACAAAACAAAGCATATTTATTTCAATTTTTCTTATAAATCAGTCCTCTCTGCTTTCAAGTTGAAAAACTTCTCTTGAAAATCAGTCCTCTTTGTTTGCAAATTCTAAAGTTTTGCTTGCAAATTCTACTGCACTAAATGGGCGGGGCCTATGCTGGTGGATTAGAGAATAGTTTCTATTGGTTGGTTTGACCTGGCTTTAATGAGTGCGAGCGCCAGCTACCACTTCCCTCTCACATAACGCCTGGAGTTAAGTTGATAGTCTCTGGCTACAGTCCACCGTACACTCTCAACAACAACAATACAATATAATGAATTATAATGCCCTACTGCTGCAAGCACGCTAATTGGCATGGTTGTCTCTTCTAGTCACAGCCTGAGTATAGTAATGTTAGCCAAGTTAGTGATTAAAACATTTTGTTCCACGGTACGCACGGTATCATGGTTCCTACACAACAGTACAGGGTTTCCCCCAGGGTATTATAAGCCTGGCTTTACCTGCTCTCCCCACCCCAGGCTAAGCATTGTTTATTCATTTTCTAATTCACTTTTCGCACTCTATCAACACATGATTAGTTGTCTTTTTCATCATCACAGCTTCGTTGAGCATAGTTGCGCATAACGGGACATGTCACGAACGTCATGCTCATCAGACCGCTGCTTCACCAGCTGACTGAGAGGTCTGCACCGAGCCAACCGCGTTACCGTTAACGAGAACCGAGCCGCCGCTCCACAAGGCTCAGCCAGCTGCTGTAGCATGGCTGCTAGCTGTTAGCACAGAGCTCAAAGCTTCTGTGAGCTAAGCTGCTTTCACCACATGTGAAAATGATCCATCGTTTGATTTTTTCGGCTCGTAGGGCTCGCGTTTGTTTTCACTCAGGTCCTAACAGTTTGGACACTTTGAACCTACAGCGGTTGGCTGAGCCAGTCAACATCATGGTATAACTAGCCATAGTTATTGTATTTAACCTCCGAAGTAGCCAGTTTATCATGTTATTCCCAGCCTAGGACAGTTTGTTCTGCCTTCCAAGTTGCCAGTCCATCAAGTTATAAGGAGCCAAGGTAATTGTGTTTTCTGGCTCCTTAAAAGCCAGTTCATCATATTATTAGAAGCCAAGGTTATAGTGGAGCAGATAAGTGAAAAAATCGTTCACATGATGATGCAAGCATGAAATTTGGTACAAATACTCTCTAAGGGACACTTTTTTGAAATAAAACGTTAGACACGCCAAAACTCAACATGGCGGCCATTTTTAGAGATGGACGCCATTTCTATCAGACGATTCTTATTTCAAAAGTTCATATGGTGATGCAACCATAAAATTTGGCACAAATACTCTCTAAGGGACACTCTTTTGAAATAAAATGTTAGACATGCCAAAATTCAACATGGCGGCCATTTTCAAAGATGGACGCCATTTATATCAGGCGATTCTTATTTCAAAAGTTCAAATGGTGATGCAAGCATGAAATTTGGCACAAATACTCTCTAAGGGACACTCTTTTGAAATAAAACGTTAGACACGCCAAAATTCAACATGGCGGCCATTTTTAAAGATGGACGCCATTTATATCAGACGATTCTTATTTCAAAAGTTCAAATGGTGATGCAAGCATGAAATTTGGTACAAATACTCTCTAAGGGACACTCTTTTGAAACAAAACGTTAGACATGTCAAAATTCAACATGGCGGCCATCTTTAAAGATGGACGCCATTTATATCAGGCGATTCTTATGTCAAAAGTTCAAATGGTGATGCAAGCATGAAATTTGGCACAAATACTCTCTAAGGGACACTCTTTTAAAATAAAATGTTAGACACGCCAAAATTCAACATTGCGGCCATTTTTAAATATGGCCGCCATTTTGTTGAACACTTGTTATTTCAATATATTTCCATTGGTGATGAGAGCATGACTTTTTGCACTTATACTCTCTCACACTCATGAAAAATTAATTTAGACACCCCAAAATACAAATCGGTGACCATTTTTTATGATGGCGGCCATTTTATTCAAGATGGCCACCATTTCATTTGAACACTTATTATTCCAACTGTTCAAACAGAGATGCAAATGTAATATTTGGCACCACTACGCTTTAAGGGCCACTGTTTTTGAAAAATTATGTTAGGCATACAAACCTGAAGATTGCTGCCATTTTTCAAGATGGCCACTATTTTGTTTTAAAAGCTCTGTATCTGAGAACATTAGTAATAATGACAATACTAATAAATTAATGGTAAAAACAATAATTACATGAATGCTAAAAAGAATACATTAAAAAGTGTTTAATAATAATAATAATAATAATAATAATAATAATAATAATATCATTATTATTATAATTTTAAGAAGAAAAATAATAATGACCTGAAAAGATTACATACGTTTTCTGCCACAGAGGTCAGAGAAATAAAATACAGGCATTTATTTAGCAGGGATTTTTTTTTTTTTTTTTAATCAAACAGCTTAAGGTTGTTAAAGGGTGAGGCCTCAGCCTTAATTTGGCCGCAATCCCAAAAATGGCAACTGCAAATCCCAAGTTAGCCAGGAGGCTAACTGACTGGGAGAAATGTTGTCTTTGTCAGACAGACAAAGGAGATGAAGCCCTCCAATCACCACCCATCAGCTACATTTCCCAAAATGATGGCTACACCATGCTTGCCACCAATGTTCCACTATTTCACGAGCTCAATGCAATGCCAATGAGCCTGGACATGGAAAGGCTGGATGAAGGTGAAGGTATAGAGGCTACTTTGAGGAGGCACAATGCAAAGTATCACTTTAAATGTCGGGTTCTGTTCAACAACACCCAATTGCTTCGTGCAAAAAAGCGTAAATCTAATGCTCAATGTAGTGACACAGATGAAGACAATGCAAAACAACGTCGAACTATGATGTCCAGGAGTCATGATGATCAGGCTTGTATTTTCTGTGATAAAGTATCGCCTGCATCTGACCTCAGACAGGTAATGACAATGCATATGGATGACAGACTGCATGAATGTGCAGAAACACTAAATGATGGAAAACTATTGGCAAAACTGTGTGGTGCAGATGCCATAGCACAGGAACTCAAGTATCATCGTGTGTGTCTCACCAGTCTGTACAACAAAGAGAGATCCCATCTCAGAAGGCTTGAGAAAGAGTCATCTCAGGGTGAAACAGAACCAGATACCTTTCCTCTGGTTCTCTCAGAACTAGTCAACTACATTGTAGAAACCAGTTCTGATGGTCCTACATCCTTCCGTCTTGCAGATTTGAGCAAGCTCTACCAGCAGCGCCTTGAGCAACTGGGTGTTAATGTGCCTACAGTAAACTCTACTAGGCTTAAGGAAAAACTGTTGGCAGAGATCCCCGAACTCACAGCTCACAAACAAGGCAGAGATGTGCTCCTTGCTTTCCAGGTAGATGTTGGCTTGGCTCTTTCTCGAGCCTCCGAATACTCAGAGGCACTTACCATGGCCAAGGCTGCAAAAATCCTGAGAAGGCACATTTTGGATCATCAGTCCAGATTTGATGGAACATTCCACAAAGGGTGTGTTAAAGATTCTATCCCTCCTCTTCTCCTGCAGTTCATTGGTATGGTAGAACATGGAGCTGACATTAAATCACAGCTGAGATTTGGCACTTCACAGACTGACCAGGCTATTGCTCAACTGTTGCAGTACAACTGCTTCTCCCGATGCAAAGAGGGAGCAGCCACCCATAGACATTCCAAAGACAGGGAAACTCCATTTCCAGTATACATTGGTATGTCTGTTTATGCCAAAACCAGGAAAAGAAGCCTGGTTGGAATGCTGCATGAACATGGTTTGAGCATTTCATATGATAGGGTGCTGGAGATATCAGCTCAACTGGGAGATGCAACTGTCAACAAGTATGTTGAGGAGGGTGTGGTCTGTCCTCCAGTGCTAAGAAAAGGGCTGTTCACCACTGCTGTCATGGACAACATTGACCACAACCCCTCTTCAACAACTGCTACTACATCCTTTCATGGCACCAGCATCTCTGTATTTCAACATCCTACCAAGGAAAGCAGTGGTGAAGAGCGTCAGCAGCTCAGGTTTGGTCCAGAAAGAGTCAAGTCTGTTCCGGAACTTCCTGACTCTTTCACCAATATTCACCCTGCCTTTTTCAAGACAAAGAATCCTTTGCCACCGAATACCCCAATGCCAAAGCCAGCCATTGATGTGTTCAGGTCTCAACTTGCCCTTGAATATGAGTGGCTAGAGAAGGTAATAGTGATGGAAGAATTTAATGATACCGTGAGCTTAACATGGTCAGCACATCATGCTTCATTGAAAAGGGGCCCAGAATTTAATGTAAGCATCACATCAATGCTTCCACTTCTCAGAGATCAAGCCCACTCTGTTGCTACAGTTAAGCATGTGATGGAGAAAGTGCAGGACATAGTGGCATACCTGAACCCAGGCCAAGTACCTGTTATCACAGCTGACCAGCCAATATATGCCCTTGCAAAGCAAGTACAGTGGCACTGGCCAGAGCAGTATGGAGAAGACAAGTATCTTGTCATGTTTGGGGGTCTCCACATTGAAATGGCAGCACTCAAGTCAATTGGCACTCTTCTTCAGGGTAGTGGGTGGACAGGGGCCTTGGATGAATCTGGGGTGGCTTCATCTGGCACTGCAGATTCATTCCTGACAGTTGCCAGTATCACCAGAACACGACAAATGCATCAGGTAACAGCATGTAGTCTTTACAAACTCTTGAAGTCAGCATACACTGACTATTGCCAAGAGAGGGCAGATAAAAATGAAGAAAAGCTAGGCTTTGAGGAGTGGTGTGAAAGCCGCAAAGAGCAAAGTCCACAGTTTCGATACTGGCACTTGATTCTCTCCATGGAACTGACGATCTTCTTACTCATTAGGTCATTCCGTGAGGCTAATTTTAGTCTCTACTGTGAGGCGCTTGGTGAGCTGATACCGTACTTCTTTGCCAACAACAACGTCAACTATGCCCGCTGGCTGCCCATCCACCTCAGAGACATGTTAACCCTGGACAAGAGGCACCCAGGGCTGGCTCAGGAGTTCAAGAATGGCAACTTTGTTGTTCACAAAACCAGTCGCAACTTTTCTGCACTTGCTCTTGATCAAGCCCATGAGCAAGCAAATGCCATCATCAAGGCTGACGGTGGGGCTATTGGTCTCACAGAGGATCCATCTGCCCTGAGAAGATGGATGGTTGCTGGCCCTGAGGTTAGCCGTCTGGTGTCACTGTATGAAAGTGAGGTGCACACCAAAGAAGCATGTGAGCATACGCTCCACCATGAGCAAACACCTCAAGCTCAAAAGACTTTCCTGGAGAAGGTCAAGAAACTGTCTAACTGTCTGCAAGACCTAGGAAATCCATTCCAAGAAGAGAGTCATGATTTGTATTCCATGGACACAAGAGATATTGCCAGTGCCAGCTCAGCAGAACTCTTACAGTCACACCTGAAGAAGGGACAGGCAAAATCTCAGGAATTTGCACAGGGTCTGCAAAAGAACCCTACCACTTTCTATGAACCAATCAAGAGAAATAAAGTTGACTTCTTCAGCCAAGATGCCACTACTGTAGAGCCACCAAGGCAGAAGTTGGTGAAGGAGGATTGCCAACTGTTCTCCAAACTCTTTATCTCATGTCAGAGTAGAGAATGTGACCTGCAGGAGTTCTTCCAACATGAGAATCAGCCCTACCCCACTGCACTAAGTGACAGTGGAAAGCTTTATGCTTGCCAAAAATCACAGCTGGTCTCAATCTTAGAGACCCATACCACATCTCCAGACCAAGAACCAGACACTGATGTTATCATCATAGATGGTTCAGCTTTTGTCCATACACTACCGCCAAAAAGATCAAAGACATTTCAGGACTATGCAGAACTGGATGTTCTACCCAAAATACATGCTTATGCCACAAAGTACAAGAGTACGCACATTGTATTTGATGTGTACAATCCATCAAGCCTCAAAATGGAAACAAGATCCAATCGAGGCCAGGGAGGTCGAAGACAAGTGAAAAACAATAATAAAGTTCCATCAAATTGGCGCAATTTCCTTAGACATAATGATAACAAGACAGAACTCTTCCACTTTTTGGCTGACAAGATCACTCACATGATTGTGCCAAACTTGGTTGTTGTAACCAAGGGACCCAATGTCTTGAGCACCTTTGGAACCTGTTTGGACAGCCTTTGATAAATGTTTCCATGAGGAAGCTGATAGTCGGATCTTTGTACATGCTAAACATGCTGCAGAGCAGGGCAGCAAAAGCATCATGATCAAGGGCAATGACACTGATATTGTTGTCATAGCATTAAGCATCTTCCCATCCCTCCAGGTACTTGGTCTCCAGCAGCTATGGGTTGCATTTGGGCATGATGTGAGCCTAAGGTGGATTGGTATTCATGACCTGTGCAGTGCTATTGGACCCATGAAGACCACAGGCATACCGTTCTTTCACGCCTTCACAGGTTGTGATACGGTATCAGCCTTTCGCAACAAAGGCAAAAAGACTGCCTGGCAAACCTGGGACATTTGTCCTGAGGCCTCTCCCATCTTTGGCAAATTAAGTCAATACCCTCCTGTAGTGACTGATGGTGACCTTGGGATCCTGGAGAAGTTTGTGGTCCTGATGTACGATAGATCCAGTACAGCTGTTAGTGTGGATGAGGCTAGGCTTGACATGTTTGCGCGAAAGCAGAGACCCTATGAAGCCATTCCTCCAACGAGAGCAGCTCTGCTTCAACACACTAAACGTGCTGCATATCAGGCAGGCTGCATTTGGGGTCAGGCAACCAAGCGCCAACCAAAACTAGAGAGTCCCGCTGACTGGGGGTGGAAAAAGGTTGGCGAACATTGGGGGGTCTTCTGGACAGCCAATGCACCAGTTGCAAAAAGTTGTGTACAACTGGCCAAGTGTGGCTGCAAATCAGAGTGCTGTGGAAGGTGCAAATGTTTCAGGTTGGGGTTCACCTGCACAGCACTGTGCAGCTGCAAGTGTGAATAGGAGAGTAAGCAGCCAGCTTGAGTCTTTGGTATGGCTCAGTCTTTGTGTAGTTACCTTTTCGTTCTTTCTCTGTCTCTCTGTCCCTTTCTCTCGCTCTCTCTCGCTCTCTTAAAAAACATAATAAAAAGGAAAAAAAAATATACATATATATAAAAGCAAGAAAGCAAAAAAAAAAAAAGGAAAGAAAAGAAAAGAAAAAACAAAAAAAAACAAAAAAAACAAAACAAAACAAAACAAAAGCCTCCCTTGTGGCTGTTACCTTGTCGTGGTAAGGGAGCTTGTGTACTCTGATGAACCCTGTGAGCTATGCCGTAAGGGGGCAATCCTGGCAGGTTTTACCAATTCGGACAGGTCAAGGGTAAGGAGTCAGACAAAACACAGTCAATTAAACACTCATGGCTTACAGTTTCGAAGTTTCAAGTAGCTGTAAATGGTTCCTGGTAAAGTGACTTTACAAGCACACTTAACAACAGTTTTCTAGTATGGTGGTGGCTATCCTAAAAAATGACTACCATTTTTAATTGTCAAGTGTCAAATGTCCTTGTTCAAATGAGTGGCTCAGAGAGAGTATTTGTGCCATCTTTTGAGCTTGCATCACCATTTGAACTTTTGAAATAAGAATCGCCTGATATAAATGGCGTCCATCTTTAAAATGGCCGCAATGTTGAATTTTGGCGTGTCTAACGTTTTATTTCAAAAGAGTGTCCCTAAGAGAGTATTTGTGCCAAATTTCATGCTTGCATCACCATTTGAACTTTAGAAATAAGAATCGTCTGATATAAATGGCGTCCATCTTTAAAAATGGCCGCCATGTTGAGTTTTGGCGTGTCTAACGTTTAGTTTCAAAAGAGTGTCCCTAAGAGAGTATTTGTGCCAAATTTCATGCTTGCATCACCATTTGAACTTTAGAAATAAGAATCGTCTGATATAAATGGCGTCCATCTTTAAAAATGGCCGCCATGTTGAGTTTTGGCGTGTCTAACGTTTTATTTCAAAAGAGTGTCCCTAAGAGAGTATTTGTACCAAATTTCATGCTTGCATCACCATTTGAACTTTAGAAATAAGAATCGTCTGATATAAATGGCGTCCATCTTTAAAAATGGCCGCCATGTTGAGTTTTGGCGTGTCTAACGTTTTATTTCAAAAGAGTGTCCCTAAGAGAGTATTTGTACCAAATTTCATGCTTGCATCACCATTTGAACTTTTGAAATAAGAATCGCCTGATATAAATGGCGTCCATCTTTAAAGATGGCTGCCATGTTGAATTTTGACATGTCTAACGTTTTGTTTCAAAAGAGTGTCCCTAAGAGAGTATTTGTGCCAAATTTCATGCTTGCATCACCATTTGAACTTTAGAAATAAGAATCGTCTGATATAAATGGCGTCCATCTTTAAAAATGGCCGCCATGTTGAGTTTTGGCGTGTCTAACGTTTTATTTCAAAAGAGTGTCCCTAAGAGAGTATTTGTACCAAATTTCATGCTTGCATCACCATTTGAACTTTTGAAATAAGAATCGCCTGATATAAATGGCGTCCATCTTTAAAGATGGCTGCCATGTTGAATTTTGACATGTCTAACGTTTTGTTTCAAAAGAGTGTCCCTAAGAGAGTATCTGTACCAAATTTCATGCTTGCATCATCAAGTGAACGATTCTCTTGAAATTTGCAGTTATCTGCTCCACTATTAGTGTGTTTTGCCTTTTAAGTAGCCAGTTCATCATGCTACAACCAGCCCTTGTTAGTGTTTTCTGCTTCCCAAGTAGCCAGTTCATCATATTATAAGCAGCCTAGGTTAGTGTGTTTTGCCTTCCAAGTAGCCAGTTGCATCATGTTATAACCAGCCAAGGACAGTTTGTTCTGCCCCCCAAGCAGCCAGTCCATCATGGTATAACCAGCCAAGGTTAATGTATCTTGCCTCCCAAGCAGCCAGCTTTTCATTTTTAAGAAGCCATGGTAAGTGTGTCCTGTTTCATAAGCAATTGTTTTGTCATATTATTTCCATTGTAGATTGTTTTCTCCTGCCTTTTTTGAAGCCAGTTCATCATGTTATAACCAGCCAAGGACAGTTTGTTTTGCCTTCCAAGTTGCCAGTCCATCAAGTTATAAGCAGCCAAGGTACACTGCAAAATCTTGAGTGTTAATTCAACTCCCATAGTGTTAAACTTAACACTTTCCCAGAGTTTATAAAATCCTCACTGACTCAGAGTTAATTTAACTCTTTGAAAAGTGTAAAATTTTAACTCTCTCATAGTTTTAAAATTCTAACACCCACCATGTTATTTTATCAAACTAAAAGTTGTTTTGTTTCACACTAAGCTAAGTTGTTCTGTTACACTAGGGGGTGTTAAATTCGAGCATTTACAGTGTTAATACATCACGCATTCAGTGTACACTGCAAATTTGGGACAGTAAATTTAACTCCCTTAGTGTTAAATTTAACACTGCTCTGGTGTTTATATGTGAACCACTGAAAAAGTGTTAAGTTAACACTTTCCGGTGTTAAAATTTTAACACTACAACAGTGTCACCCAGAAAACTCTCAAAATGCAAAATAACACCACAATGGTGTTAAATTAACACTCAGTTGGTGTACTTTGTTCTTCCATTGGTACCACTATGATAATCACCAAAAAACAGATTAAGTGAAACTGAGAACATCTATTTTTCTTTTCAACGACTTACAAAAGAAATTTGAGAGCACACACACTGTCATCCAAAAACTTCTGTAACACAAGGTAGTCTATGAATGCAGTTCCCTCCTCACTCACGGTTCACTGCAAATTTGAAATGGCATGATTTAACTCCCTGGGAGTTAAATTTAACACTGCTCTGGAGTTATTGTGCCCTGCAAAATCTTGAGTGTTAATTCAACTCCCATAGTGTTAAACTTAACACTTTCCCAGAGTTTATATAATCCTCACTGACTCAGAGTTAATTTAACTCTTTGAAAAGTGTAAAATTTTAACTCTCTCATAGTTTTAAAATTCTAACACCCACCATGTTATTTTATCAAACTAAAAGTTGTTTTGTTTCACACTAAGCTAAGTTGTTCTGTTACACTATGTTAGGATCTGCAGTGTCTTCCCCTTTGTTTCTCCTCTGTTGCCCCTCCCCTCTTGTCTGTGTTTGTCTGGTTCCCTCTGTATTTGTCACTGTGGGCTGGGCACCACCTCCTATCACCTCACCTGTGCCATCTGCTCACCTGTCAGTCATCAGCTCATCAGCCACCACTCTCCTCTGCAGTATGAAACCCAGTCTGAATCTTCACTCGCCGCCAGTTCGTCAGCTACCTTGTTGGTAACCTTTGGAAGAGCTTTTCAAGATTTGTCGGACTTTTTGGCTCTTACTAACTACCTTGTTTTTTCTGTTTGCCTCTAGCCTTGCCATTTTCACCGCCAGTCTGCCACAGTGCCCAGCCTTCCTGCATTCTTGTTTTTTTGGATAAAGAAATAAACCTTTCTTCAATCACTCAGTCTGGTCTGTTCGAGGGTCCTATTCTAGCCTGAAGCATAAGCTTAACACACTAGGGGTGTTAATTTCTAGCATTTACAGTATTAATACATCACCCATTCAGTGTACACTGCAAATCTGAGAGGGTAAATTTAACTCCCTTAGTGTTAAATTGAACACTGCTCTGGGGTTTATATGGGAACCACTGAAAAAGTGTTAAAGTTTAACACTTTGACAGTGTCAACCAATCAACTCTCACAATAGCCATGGTTACATGAGGAGTTTTTCGTCTTTCCGAATGGAATCTTTCCGAATGACTTTTCAGAAAACACTAGCATACATGGAAAGGAATATTCCAATCTCTGGTCTACATGCGCCGCTGTAATGGAACAGAATAGTCATTTGGGCATGAGCAGAAAACGTAAACATCACGAGATTTATCAAAGCTGGAGGACGGCAGTTTGTTTATCACGGTGTTGCAATACTCCGTATTGCGAGTTTGTCGTCCGTCCCAGTCTTGAAATTATGTTTATTTCTTTCAAAGTTTGGATCAACAAAAACCTTTCCGCAGCAGTCCAGTGCTGACGGCGCGCAGCCATTTTTAAAGTTGAGGAACGTCTCTAATTGCGTCTTATGTTTTATCTGAGCATGCGCTGAAAGAACGTACCCTGACAACTTTCCATCTGAGTGGATACATGATACCTCAATCGGTTTGGGGAAAGGAATATTCCACCCCTGTGAAACCGATTAAATGTCCATTTGGGTTGGCACTTTTCGTTTGAAATGAGGTGTATACAAAGGTTAAATTCTTTCCGTTTGAGCAAAGAAGCCGAATGCAAGCGGAATATTTGGGTCCATGTTAACGTGACTAATGTAAAATATTAACGCCACAATGGTGTTAAATGGACACTAAGCTGGTGTACATTGGTCTTCCATCAGTAACTCTATAGAAGTAAGAAAATTCCACTGAACCACTTGTTAACAGTTAACACTTGTTGGTGTCTTAAAATTAATTTAATAAAGAGTTAATCAAAGTTAGAGTTTAAGTGTGCAGTTTCTGAGTGTTAACACATACATGTGTGATAAACACCCTAAAAACGGGCTGAAGTGATAACGAGAACAATGTTTTCTTTCTCTTAAATAATTCCATAAGATGTATGACAAGAAACAGACCTTTTCATCAAAACACCCTTGAAACACCAGGGAGGCCATTAAAGGGATAGTTTTGATTCTTTGACATGAACCTGTATGGCATCCTCGTCTATAGTTATGTACATCAGCGCTGTCTTACCCCTGTCAGCGTCCTGTGACCCGAGTTCTGGTGCGGTTTTGGTCCGGACGAAAGTAGTCCGGCAACATGGCTGGGGTCACGAAAATAAAGCGTTTTTCCTCTCAAAACAATTTGTGTTCAAAGGAGTGATAAATTTGTATCACAAAACTGCAAACCTGAAAAAAATCAGACTCCGTTATCGCTTGGCACCACTTTCTGGTGCGTATCACTGTGCCGCGCGGTGCATCCAGCTGACCGGCGCGCACTGAAGTTTGGCAGTGTTTACTCAACACGAAAGAGTTATTGGGGAGCAAGAGCGATTAGTACATAACGTAACAAGTGTTTAAACATTAGAAGCCATATTATATTATCCTTTGTAAAATGGTGCGGACTTGTGATTTCCCGGGCTGCAAAAACAATGATGTGCCTCAATCTCTGCACACTTTTCACCGCTTTCCTACCTCGGACATTGCCCTGAGGCAACTTTGGCTTCTTGCTATCGGTCGAAGTGTGGAGACAAGACTCAGGACAGTAAAAAAGCTCCGTGTTTGTGGTGTGCACTTCGGCGAAAAGGATTATGTTGCCTCACAACCAGGACGGACAAAGAAACACATTTTGAAGAGTGCTGCTGTCCCTGCCCCCCATTTAAGAACAAAGTGTATTGCCATTTTTAGAAGAGAACTACAGGCCATCAAGAATAAGCTACAGACATAGTCAATCACTCAATGTCCTAAAACCAGTGGAGCTCCTATAAAACATAATTTTACATGTGTAGACTGTTATTGTTGTCAGCAACTAATGTGGACGTGTGGATGATCCTGTTTGTATGAGCAGCGCATGCTTCCAGACACAGTATAGGCTATATGCCAGCTAGGCTATATACCAGTTTGTAAATGACGAGGGTGGTCAGTGTCATTTGGAAATTAGTCCAAAAATTGACATGAAACGCACAATATTCTTACTTAGCCAGAAAGACTGTATATGTGAATGTAAGTCTATTGCGCTCTAATAATATTGTTGAATATATGTGCAGAAACGTATTTTTCACAGTTACATTTTGTATGAACTAAAATGTGTGATATGATATCTCTGTTAGTGTGTATATGTAAAACATGAGTCAGATCATATCTTCAAATCTACAATGCTAAATTTGAGTATTATTATTGTTATTATTACTGTTTCTATCTTAGGTCTGCATTCCTGTTTCAATGGCAACAACAGCACAGGCTGAGCGCAGTATGGAATCAAACCCTGAAGAAGTTGAGCAAGATTTTCATGGACTCCCTCAGTCAACCCCTCTGAAGTCCAGATCTGACCATAAGCACATGTTGGTGGTTCTCACTAGCCCAGCAAAAATGGTCTCTACAACAAAGCCATCAACATCCGGGTCATACTTTGCCCTACCGCCCACCTGGACACAATCACAGGTAAGCACAAGTTCCCATCTTGTTTTGCAAGCATTTTTTCATAGTATAAAGGTAATTTGACACGGTCAAAATATGAAGATGAGGCTCATTGCATAAATTAGATTCACATAAATGTAGCCAGTAAACCTTTTTACTTTGAATTGTACTTCACTTTATTTTTCATTCACAGTTAGGGAACCCGAGCTCTGCAGTTGCATCTGAAACACTGGATACAAGCATGACTTCCATAGAGGCACCGTGTGAAAGAGATGACAGTACATTTCTTCCACTGAGTAGTGAATGCACATCCACAAGAACATCTTCCTCAGACGTAAGCATAGCGGGTGCAGAAAATAGAGGTGACTGGTCTGAGAGGAAGTGGATTGTCAATGAGTCTGCACTTTTGGAACTGTTTGCAACTTGTCACACATGTGGTGTATCCATTAATGACAATAAGATCACCAGCAATGGATCCATGATCAAAATAGAATGGACATGTCTCAATCAACATACAGGAGTGTGGCAATCCTGTCCAGAGGTTCGTGGAATGCCTGAGAATAACCTTACATCTTCAGCAGCCATTATTTTCACTGGAACAACACAAAATGAAATAGCAGAGTGGGCCGATCTTCTAATTTTACAGCTGCCAAAAAAGACATCTTAATATTCACTGCAATCAACCTACATGATATCTGTTATTCACAAAGCCTACACTGACATGCAAGAAAAAAAATTATTTAGATCTGCAGTTCACAACTGCTGCTTCTCAGGCAAGAATTTGCCAAGCTGTGTAGTTGTATTACTTGTAAAAACCTACATTTAGAATATATCTTTTATTTTGTTTGCTTTTATTTCTGTCTACTATGTTGGTCCTTAGTAGCTGATGATGATCTAAATACCTATGATTTTCACTAAACAAAAAGCATGGCTAAGTATGCACATTTTGTGGCAAAGAGTGTGTTTGAGAAATTCGCAAAGCTGTGTCTCAATTTCCCCAAACAGGAGTTGAGACGCCGGTGGACGTCTTTCCTGCACCATGTGTGCGGTGTTCACCGCTGGGAAGAAGATGGGCAGGAGTACAGATGTTACCACGAGGACCTCAGTGAAGATCAACAAATAAGGAAAAAATGGTTGGAGAAAGGATCTGCTGCCTGGAACGCTCTCTAGTCTGTTGTACTAGATAAAAATCTCTTGCGAGACCTACGTCTCATGACTTTGTTCAAGCACACAGGTAAGTTCAGGTAGACTTATGAGCATGAAGTTGTTCACATTTGTCCCAAAACATATCAGAACACCTCTTAGGGGAACATGAATAATATAATGCTTCACCTATCCTTTGAAAAAAACAACAGCAATTGTGCTTTATACATTTACACCTGTACTTTTTCTGGATAACTGTCCAAAATGAAAGGATGATCACAGTAATTGTAAATAAATATGCAAATAAATATTATTTGTGGATCTTTTGTATATATAAAATTAAAAATGTATAAATTATATATATATATATATTTATATATACCATTCTCATCATTCTTGTGTCCCCTCTCTCTCCTCAACTTGGTGCAACAGGTCATTCAACGACGGCTTGACAAAAATATCAGCCTTGGTGATAAATCTTTCCACATCCATCCTCCAGTCAGCATACCTGCCAACATTGCCCCTACTCCAAAGCCAAACAGGGATGACTTGGTGACACAACATGCATCGCTTTTTCCGAAAACACAGGCTGGTGATAAAGAGGTTGGCGTCTAACAGTTTTTAAGTCTTATTTGTGGTCTATTGTATCATTATGTGTAGTAAGAGTAATAATAACCATCACATCTGATAAATTTAGAATTTAGTTTTATTGTAAATTACAGGATTTTCTTTGCGCCTGGTATATAATAAGAATAATAAGAATGTAACAAATTTTGCAAAATGTACAAATAAACTTGTCTCTTTCATACATCTAAAATAACTGCAATGCATCCTCTGATTCTTTGAACCCTGCATATTGGCCATTTGGTGATGGATATTTTTTTCTTATTTCCTCCATCACATGAGGGAAGAACTCTCCTGTTGCCTGGACCAAGCTTCTCTCCTTTCAGGGCCCATTCTATCACAATCCGATAGGCAACCAGCCTGTACTGTCTGAAATGGCAAACAGCACAATATAAGTTGTTGTACACCTAATATGACAACATGAACAACTTGAGAATACAAAATAATAAAGAAATGCATCACTATTGCAACTGATATTTACAAGATTATGATAAATCAGATTCCTTCAATGCCTGATGTGTAGAGCTGTTTGATGAAGTAGCCTATTACATGAACACATGCTAATACAGTATGTCCTAGTAATGAACTTCATAATTCATCACTTGTATAGTATGAGGTTATAATAGAGGAGTCAACACTTACTCTAAAGACAACTGACCAACAGGTCCAGCTGGCCTGGGACGCTTCTTCCAGTTAATTTTAGGTACGTGGAAAAAGGTCTGTAAGACACCCTCATTTAGTAGTGCAGGGAAGTCATTACTGTTTGTGAAGCAGACAGAAGCTGCAACACTGGCCTCCCCATCAATTGACAGGTTTTGCATCTGTGGCATGATGAGGTTTCATTCATGGCAGCAGTAGCACTCCACCTCTGTTGGCATGACTTCACACTTCTGACAAGTGCACCACCATGTGTCCGTCACCCTCTCTCTCACGGCTCCAGCTGTGGCTCCAGGAGCGACATGACTGTGCCTCGCCTCTCTCTCCACCCGTTCTGACTCCATCTGACGAATTTCATCATCAGTATATTTGGGTTCACAGAGATATCCCCTTGGCTTTGTGCTAAATGTAATGCCATCTTCATCACGTAGTCAGACATTTTATCGTTAACCTTTTTAAGTTGAAATGACGGTGACAATGTGCGCCGGTCAGCTGGATGCACCACACGGCGCAGTGATACGCACCAGAAAGTGGTGCCAAGGAGTCGGACTTTTTTCAGGTTTGCAGTTTTGTGATGCAAATTTATCACTCTTTTGAACACAAATTGTTTTGAGAGGAAAAACGCTTTATTTTCATGACCTCAGCCATGTTGCCGGACTACTTTCGTTTGGACCAAAACCACACCAGAACTCGGGTCACAGGACGCTGACAGGGGTAAGACAGCGCTGATGTACACAACTATAGACGAGGATGCCATACAGGTTCATGTCAAAAAATCCGAAGTATCCCTTTAATGCCACCGTCCCCACTTGTGGTTTTGTTTTTTTGTTTTTTTACAGTGAACCATTCTTTATTCTGCACTGTTAACCCAGAGTAGTTTTGCAATCAAACATTTAAGTAAGGTTTGCTTTTAAAAAAAAAGAAGGTTTTTTTTTATTACTTTGACTGTTTAAGTGCATTTTACCGTTAGACATTAATTTATGATGTGACAGATTTTGTGACCATGAGTGAGGAGGGAACACAGTGGATATGAGACCCTGCTGAACATTGAATGGCTGCACAGGGGCACAGACCCCAAGTCCCAAAGAGACTATATGACAGACCGACTGTCTGTGCTCTGCACATTGCACAGACCAGATGACTGTGCTACATGACATGGACTGGCTGTCTATGCTCTGTTTGTCATTATGGAGCCTTTTGGTAGCACTTTAGATTACAGCCCGTGTCTTACAGTGTAGTTTCCCGTCTCTTGCAGTGTAGTTTCGTCAACTGTAGGGGTAACTCTCACACATGTACCTTGACATTTTGCGGTACCTATCGGGTAGTTACGCTCTCGTCTTACAGTGTAGTTTCCCGCCTCTTACAGTGTAGTTTCGTCAACTGTAGCGGTAACTCTCACACATGTACCTTGACATTTTGCGGTACCTATCGGGTAGTTACGCTCTCGTCTTACAGTGTACTTTCCCGTCTCTTACAGTGTAGTTTTGTCAACTGTAGGGGTAACTCTCACACATGTACCTTGACATTTTGCGGTACCTATTTGGTAGTTACGCTCTCGTCTTACAGTGTAGTTTCCCGTCTCTTACAGTGTAGTTTCCTCAACTGTAGGGGTAACTCTCACACATGTACCTTGACATTTTGCGGTACCTATCGGGTAGTTACGCTCTCGTCTTACAGTGTAGTTTCCCGTCTCTTACCATGAACTTGTCAAAACAGTGTAATTTTCCTGGGCATATGCTTTTGCTGTTAATGTGCCACTTCCTCTTAACAATTAGTATGGTGAATAAAGTAGACCAATGATGAACCTAAACACTGTAATGTATTGATGAGTATGTGTTTCACACAATAAAGATAAGACTTGCAGATGTAAAAAAAAAAAACTTTATTTTTTTAAACACACAGAGACCCCACATAGTAATTCACCTTTTAAGTAACCCGGCCATTAAGTTAACACTTGCCACTGCTTACTGTCTAACTGTCCAGTACTTCCACTGCGACAACCCACTACTTTACCTGTAACTACTGGTCAACAACTGGAACCGGGCTGGATTTTAAAGTGCACACTTGTTGGCTTTACTTACTGTGTAACTACCCACTACTTTACTGTAACTACTGGTCAACAACTGGAACTGGGCTGGATTATAAAGTGCACACATGTTGGCTTTACTTACTGTGTAACTACCCACTACTTTACTGTAACTACTGGTCAACAACTGGAACCGGGCTGAATTATAAAGTGCACACATGTTGGCTTTACTTACTGTGTACTTACCCACTACTTTACTGTAACTACTGGTCAACAACTGGAACCGGGCTGGATTATAAAGTGCACACATGTTGGCTTTACTTACTGTGTAACTACCCACTACTTTACCTGTAACTACTGGTCAACAACTGGAACCGGGCTGGATTTTAAAGTGCACACTTGTTAGCTTTACTTACTGTGTAACTACCCACTACTGTACCTGTAACTACTGGTCAACAACTGGAACCGGGCTGGATTTTAAAGTGCACACATGTTGGCTTTACTTACTGTGTAACTACCCACTACTTTACTGTAACTACTGGTCAACAACTGGAACCGGGCTGGATTATAAAGTGCACACATGTTGGCTTTACTTACTGTGTAACTACCCACTACTTTACCTGTAACTACTGGTCAACAACTGGAACCGGGCTGGATTTTAAAGTGCACACTTGTTAGCTTTACTTACTGTGTAACTACCCACTACTGTACCTGTAACTACTGGTCAACAACTGGAACCGGGCTGGATTTTAAAGTGCACACATGTTGGCTTTACTTACTGTGTACTTACCCACTACTTTACCTGTAACTACTGGTCAACAACTGGAACCGGGCTGGATTTTAAAGTGCACACTTGTTCGCTGTACTTAATGTTTAACTACCCTCTACTGATGTACACTTTATACTCAAGTCCAGTTCCAGGTGTTGACCAGTAGTTACAGGTAAAGTGCTGGGCTGTTGCAGTGGAACTGTTGAAGCTACTGACATCTGTGTTTCTATGATGAATAATGCTGGGACACTTTATCCACACAGATACTCCGGTCAGAGAGTAAAGGCAGATACACAGTTCACAGTTCAGTCTTTTATGTATCCTTTTAGAAACAGCATTACACCAACGGCCGGATGGATGGAGATTGAATGAACGAAGAGGATGAATAATGTGTGTGACATCAACGTCCAACAGCCACTTATCCGTAGTGCATCTCAACAGGGCTGGCAGTGCATGGTATCTGAAACAATAAATAACAGGAGGTGAATCAAATACAGTGTCTACCAGACGTTAATGATGCGCCCACTAGCTGTTTAGCATTAGCAGTGCAACGTAAGGGAAACAAGAGCCAAAATTCCTGCCACACAAACAAACATAAACTAAATGTTCATTCCTCACTCAACACTCCTTAAAGATAACTTGTAAGCTATTAAAGTACTTACTTCCTCAAGAATGCATCACTGATAACTTATAAGATGTTTTGAAGATGCTTTTAAACAATCGCGGAATCTCCGTTCGGGCTATACAACTTTTAGGACCCCAGGCTGCCCGCATAAAGGCATGAACGCAAATACGCAAAATCCTAAGGACCCCGGTCTGCCCTCTAAGTTGCCTGAATAAAATTATATACCAAATGCTTACAACACATCAACGAAGAACAGAGGCAATTTATAACAGAAAATACTGGATAGTTAGCCAGTAAGCAAAGACAAGTGTGATCTTAATGGATCAGTAACTTAAAAGGAGAATTACAATGTGGGGTCTCTGTGTGTATAAAAAATAAAGATATTTTATACGTCTGAATATCATTATTATGTGAAACCCATACTCATCAATACATTACAGCTTTTAACTTTATCATTGGTCTACATAATCTTTATCCATGCTGATGAGGAAGTGATACATCAAGGTTTGCATAGTTGGAGCATATGTCCAGGAAAATTACACTGTTTTGATAAGTTCATGGTAAGACACGGGAAACTACACTGTAAGACTCCGGGACTTACACTGTAAGACGCGAGCATAACTACCCGATAGGTACCGCAAAATGTCAAGGTACATGTGTGAGAGTTACCCCTACAGTTGAGGAAACTACACTGTAAGAGACGGGAAACTACACTGTAAGACGAGAGCGTAACTACCCGATAGGTACCGCAAAATGTCAAGGTACATGTGTGAGAGTTACCCCTACAGTTGAGGAAACTACACTGTAAGAGACGGGAAACTACACTGTAAGACGCGGGCTGTAATCTAAAGTGCTACCAGCCTTTTCAGTGAACTTTGAATTAACATAACAGACTGTAATGTTTGGTACATGCTGAGGCACAGCAGAAACCCATCTAGTGTTGAGCACAGGCACTAGATGGCATGAAGCACACAAACAGCCTATCCATGCCATACAGCCAGGCCATGCCGTACAGCATAGAGACAGCCGGTCCATGCAATGCACACAGCCAGCCAGTCTGTGCCGCAAAGAGCAAAGACAGCCAGCCTGTGCCATGGAGCCCAGACAAGCAGTCTGATGCATTGGGCGCAAGTAGTCTGTGCTCTCACGTTCAGCAGGGACTCATATCCACTGTGTTGCCTTCTCACTCACGGTTACAAACAACAAAAATGACACTGCTAAAACCATTGTGTTAAAATGTAAAGGAGCAGTTTTTTTTAAGTTTGGTTTCAGAGAATATTTGATTAAATAGTCTTAAAATTTGGGTTAGCTTGTTTTGAGTTGGATTTATAAAAGGTGATAATTAAAATGAATAAAAGTACTAAGCACATTATAAAGCAATCATGTTAGCCCAACATAAAACTGTTATTTGAAATAAAGAATACAAAAACAACTATGTGTTACCAATTGAAACATTTTTTTTTTTTTTTAAGTTGGATCAATAGTTTGTTTTTACAGTGGAGTACAGTTTAAGTCAATTCTTTTAGCACTGAAGTTGAACCTTTTTAAACCTTTTATGTAGCTCATCATGACTGAGATCATTTGAGTAAAATCACTACCTTCAGTTTTAAAACAGTGCAGTTCTTGCCAAAAACTTCAGTTTGACTGAATTTGATTGAATTAAAAGTTATAAATGTCCCACTCATAATTTTCAATGAAACTCTGCTGAGAATTTTTGCTTACAAACAACTTCCAAGTCAACAGTGCAGATAGAAGGACAGGTTACTGTAAAAACACATGATTATTGCCACTGTGATGGAGGAAGGAGATTCCTCCAGGCCTGGGTGCCTCCTGTGTGCTCATCAGGCTGGATGGCTGACACCTGGATGGGTGTGGGTGTGGTCACTCAGGCTGAGCAGATATGCTCAGCTCAGTGCAGCAACACTCTCTCTGCCCTTCATCCTGGGAAGATCCCAGGTGTTTGGGAATGATTTGTATTTTGGGTTTGTTTGGTTTGGAGAGAGGAAGATTTTGGTTTATATTGATACAATCTTTGCTTTGTCCCTTTGTTAAATAGATAATAAAAATTTGATTTATCTTAATTTGTTGTGTTTCCTGGGATGGAACCACCATGAGTGAGGAGTGTTTAAAGTAACACTGTGTGGTGTTATTTTTCATCAGCACTGCAAAGTAACTCCCACAGTAGTATGATTTAACACCAGTGTAGAGTTAAACACCAAGAATTTAACACTGAACTGGTTTAACACTGGAATTTTAACACTGGTGGATTTGCTGTGTAATGGTGTTTTCTGCCTCCTAAGCAGTCAGTTCATAATGTTATCAGTAGCCAAGGATAGTGTGTTTTGCCTCCTAAGTAGCCAGTTCATCATGCTACAACCAGCCCTTGTTAGTGTTTTGTGAGGAGTGTTTAAAGTAACACTGTGTGGTGTTATTTTTCATCAGCACTGCAAAGTAACTCCCACAGTAGTATGATTTAACACCAGTGTAGAGTTAAACACCAAGAATTTAACACTGAACTGGTTTAACACTGGAATTTTAACACTGGTGGATTTGCTGTGTAATGGTGTTTTCTGCCTCCTAAGCAGTCAGTCCATAATGTTATTAGTAGCCAAGGATAGTGTGTTTTGCCTCCTAAGTAGCCAGTTCATCATGCTACAACCAGCCCTTGTTAGTGTTTTCTGCCTCCCAAGCAGCCAGTTCATAATGTAATAACCAGCCAATGTTGTAATGATGGCCTCCCAAGCAGCCAGTTCATCTTGAAAAAAACAGCCATTGTTATAGTGTTCTGCCTTCCAAGCATCCTGTTCATCATGTTATAACCAGCCAAGGTAAGTGTGTTCTGCCTCCCAAGTAACCAGTTCATCATGTTATTACCAGCCAAGGTTAGTGTGTTCTGCCTCCTAAGTCACCAGTTCATCATGTTATAACCAGCCAAGGTTTGTGTGTCCTGCCTCCCATGCAGCCATTTTATCATGCTATAGGTTAAGTAGTAACTCTTTCTGGTGCCTCTGGCCTTCTGCTTTCCTCGTCGAGATGGGCCCCCAATTCCGCTGCCTAAATACTACATACATCACTGAATTTTCTCATACCTTTATATTAGACTATTGAGGAAGAAGACAGGGAGTCCAATAAGCTAAGGAGTTCAGTCAGCCTTAATCCAAAAAACTTCATTCAAAACAAGCCATCTTAAACAAAGTGTGGTCCCTAGGTCTGCTAAACCTCTAAAGACCCCTAAAGACCTCCAAAGATCCCCACAGACCCTAAGAAAAAACCTTGGGCAAAAAACCTCCTAAAGACCATGTTATAACCAGCCAAGGTTAGTGTGTTCTTCCTCCCAAGTAGCCAGTTCATTATGTCAAACCAGCCAAGGTACTACTTTTCTGTCCCCCAAGCAGCCATTTCATCATGTTATAACCAGCCAAGGTTTGTGTGTTCTACCCCCCAAGGGGTCACTTTGGTGTGTTTTACGGTCAACCTGTTTGCTGCTCCATGAACATGTCTGCTGCTCCACCAACATGTCTGCTGCCTTGTGACTGATACCAAGGAATAATTTTGGGCAGAGAGCTTTACAGTGACTGAGGCCAAGTTTCACAGACTGAGTATGATGGAAATCAGAGTATGAGTTTTTCCTTTAGACATGTAATGACTCCAGTTTGCCACCATGCAGCAGCTTTGTCTCTGTGTCTTTTTAATCAGACTTTTATTCAAAAAGTTTTCACTTCTTTTCAGAACTTTCTCCTTCCCTCTTCAGAGAAACAGATGCTGAGGTGGACTTGGGTCAAGCAGGAGCCTTGGGCCATAAAGACCATCCAAATGTTTGCACATAAAGCCTTCTTGGTTGCTAGAGCTGTAAGTTATGGATCATTATCCAGTTCATTACTCAAGCTGCAGAGCTGCCTGTATAAAGGCAGACTGAACCATCAGGCACTGGCTTACCTGCAAAAGAAGTTAAAGAGCTGTATGTGAGTCACACCCAGTGTCATGTTAGAGGATATCCACCCAGCTTTCCTTTAGGTCTGTGAGTGGAAACTCTGTGGGAGTGCTCCTAACGGTGCTCTAAAACATCAAAGATAACTAGGTGATCCCAGCTAGGTTGAATCAAAGCAAAACAAACTGGACCGAAGTGAAAATGAACTGAACCAAAAAAACCAAAACAAAAAAAAGTGTTCTACACCACAGTGAACAAACCAAAATTTCTGTGGAGATTGACTGACCGTCAGCACCTGACTGCACTGCTGAAAACACTTCTGTCATTTACTAGGTTCACGTGTTGGACTGCAACAGTTCATCAAAATTAAAAATCCTTCTGTATATCTTCAGAAGAGCGATAACTCAGTGGGAAACAGGCTCATATTCAGGGCTCTAATTTCGTGGCGCAGCGCAGGGGGCGCAAGCCTGGCGCAGCCTGCGCAGTGCTAATTTCGTGCGGCGCACCTCCGTGCGCTGCCAATTTGACAATTTGGCAGACCGTCTGCGCAGAGATGGGTGTGACGGCGCACAAGGGGGAGTTGACGGCGCACCAGGGGGAGGTGTCAGTAGATTCATGTTGGTGCAGTGACAATTTCGTGCCAAAAAAGTGCGCTAAAAGCTCGCCAGCTCCAACCTGGTCTATCCTCGGCGCAAGGCGGAGCGCACCCCACGCAGCTGTAATTTGGTGACAGGCGCACATGTCATCAAAGCCTCAGAGGCAGGTTTCCAGAGTGTCAGGCATATTTTGATGCAGTAAACAATCACAGCAATCACTATTTAATGTAACCGTCTGAACCAGCATATACATTTATATCTATATTAACTGTTCCGTCACATCTGATGTCAGATTAAAGCTGTTTGTCATAATGGAAAGTTAACCTGATGGCAGCTGGAAGTTTGATGCACATCTTACAATTAAACAATAAACAGCCTTAACATCTAATACTGAGTATATCTGGTTCTCTCATTTCATTTAATTTAAAGAAAAGAGGGAGAGAAAAGACGAAGAAAAAAGAGACGAAATAAATTTATGTCACTCAGGATTTACCCGTGATTTCCCATATTTCTCTGTTCTAGTCTTTATTTTTAACGTGATCTAAAAAATGGAGTACATTATTGTAAGGAGGATGAGGTGGAGACACTGGGAGAGTATGTAGTGTATCACCAAAGGCTCTGCTTGGCGATGACAAACCAGGAGTGCAGGTGGATCAAAAGTATTCTGAATGGATAAGCCAGCTGTGTAACTGCCTCTTATTTTTTTTACTCCGAATAAAGACAAAGGAACAGATTAAATCTGTCCCGGGAGCTGGCCCACACGGTGACGCGCTTCGTGTCCTCCGATGTGCCCCGCTGTCCATTGTCCTGCTGCAGGCACAGCGGCTCTGACCGTCTCCGCTACCAACACTCTGGTGCTGAGGATCACTCAGACCAATCAGATGCTGCGCCTCAGTTGCAGGGCATTTAAAGGCGAGGAGAGGCGCTCATTTGATTGGTGAA
This sequence comes from Halichoeres trimaculatus, assembly GCF_033239565.1. Taxonomy (NCBI): domain Eukaryota; kingdom Metazoa; phylum Chordata; class Actinopteri; order Labriformes; family Labridae; genus Halichoeres; species Halichoeres trimaculatus. The sequence continues at coordinate 1,258,239 of NW_027437185.1, forward strand.
AACAGCGCTCGGCTGTGTTAAACCCACTCGCGGCTTTTCTCCTCCCTCTCTGCCATTTGCGCGGAGGGAGGCGTGGACGCGCAGCTCTGCGCTCATTTGCGCTGATGTGCGCCTGTACTGCGCCTCTCTTGGCACTGCAGGAAACTTGCAAAGTGCGCCGGTCACGCCCTGTGCGCACGGCGAAGGCCGGCGCAGGGCAGGTGCGCCTGCGCCTGCGCCTGGTCTACGAAATTAGAGCCCTCAGTGTTTTTTTCATCTTTTGTAATATCGAGAAAATTACACACATCTTGTCTCGGGGTGATGCTGAAAAACTAGTCCATGCTTTTGTTTCTTCTAGGCTGGACTAATGCAACTCTCTTTAATCTGGCTGTCCGGACTCTTCAGCTGGTTCAGAATGCTGCAGCTCGGGTACTGAGTAGGACCAGGATGAGAGAGCACATCTCTCCAGTGTTAGCGTCTACAATACGATACGATACGATACGATACGATACGATACGATACGATACGATACGATACGATACGATCACTGGTTACCTATAAAATCCAGAATAGAGTTTAAATTTTTCTTTTGACATACATCCACTTAATGGCATCGGGCCATCCTTTCTTAAAGAGCTCATTTTTCCGTATCATTTGTCTAGGTCATAGCGTTCTCAGCATGCAGATCTGCTCGTTGTACCTAGGGTCTCTAAAAGTAGTATGGGACATCAAGCCTTAAGTTATCAGGCTCCTGTTCTTTGAAATAACATACTGGTTGAGGTCTGGGGGGCAGACACGGTCTCAACCTTTAGGAGTAGACTTAAAACTTTCCTTTTTGATAAAGCTTACAGTTAGACCTGGATTAGGTCTGAACCAGCTCTTATTTATGCTAGGTTTAGACTGTCCAGGGGATATTGACACACAGGGCTCCTGTTTCCCTCTCTCTATCTGTCAGTCTAACTTCAAGTCTTAATGTCCTGTTATATTTACTGACCATACATCTCTATGGGAAGCTCAGAGTTTGTCTTGTAGGTTTCTCTGGATCAGTGATGTGGATGGCCTGCTGCTGTGCTCCTGTCAGACTCAAGCTGCTACAGCTTTGTTTTATTACCGGGAATGGCCTGCTGCTGTGGACCCATAGTTTCACTTTAACCGTCGCCACAACGCCAAGCTTCGGACTATGTGAGTGTGTGTGTGTGTGTGTGTGTGTGTGTGTGTGTGTGTGTGTGTGTGTGTGTGTCCCTTTGTCTCTGCCCCCCCTTCCTCCCTTTCTCTCTCTCTCTCCCACTCTCATCTATCACTCTCTAACCCCATTCCAGTCTCCCCAGATATCTGTCTAACACGAGTCTGGTTCTGTCCGAGGTTTCTGCCTGTTAAAGGGAAGTTTTTCCTTGGCAATGTAACTTGCTTAATGCTGCAAAGTCTTGTACTCATGGTGGATTAAGATGAGATCAGACTCCTTATCTTGTTTTGCATGGACCTGTTCTTCCATCCATTGTTATTGGGAACATAAGATGTATCTCCAATAAGATGGACGAGCTAGCTATGCTAACCCAGCAATAGAGGAAATACCAGAGGGCAGAGTAGCATCATGCTATTCACAGACATGGCTAACAGAGCTAACATCAGACACCAAAGCCATGTTGGAAGTACTTCACCTGCTGTGAGCAAAGGAAACTGGGAGGCAGACATGAAGCATGACTGAAAAAGCCCAGTACTGGATCCTGTGGAGGTGGAGGCTGGCTGAACTGAAGAATGATGGACAAGCTGTATCATCTATTTTCTTGTGCACCTTTTTGCACTTTTTTATACACTTTCTTACTTTTGTTTTCTTGATTGCTGCTGTGACATCAATTTGGTTGTACTTGTTACAATGACAATAAAGTTCTATTCTATTCTATTCTATTCTATTCTATTCTTGATGTTGGGTTTCTGTTAATAACATTTTATTATCATTAACGGGTCTAGACCTGTGAATGTTTTTGTAAAGTGTCTTGACATAACGTTTGTTATGATTTGGCACTATACAAATTAAGACTGATTGACTGATTGTTTTATCCTGGCTGATGGTTGGGGGCCACGTCCTCTGCTGCTGTCAGTCCACTGTGTTTTCTAAAGTCCAGAGTCAACATTCTGAATGGCTAAAGATTCAACTTTAAAACAAACTAAAAAGAGATGTCAAACAGTTCATTTTCTGTGACAGTCACACCTGGGCTGTGTTTCAGGACCATGGATGGGACACAAAGGTAGTCTAGGGTGGCCTCTTGGTATCATGGAATTATACTCTCTCTCTCTCACTCTCTCTCTCTCTCTCACACACACACACACACATTGATATATATATATATATATATATATATATATATATATATATATATATATATATATATATATATATATATATATATATATATATATTTATATTTATATGTAAAATTGGGTAATTTTTTTATTTTACTATCAGTGTTTACTTTAATCAAGTTTTTTCATTAAGTATAACATCTCTGTAAACTCATTCAATTCTCTCCGAAATTGCTTTATACTCTTCTACTTAACTCTGTTTTGGTCTTCAGAGAAAGATTAAGATATTTGATTGTTTATGCCATCACTTTTGTTACCCTAGCTCTTATTTTTTCAGCCATTTGCTCATTAGTGTTAACAGTAATACTGACCACAGATTTTTGTTTTACTGTTAGATCATTTTCTCTCATACCTCTTCCCTCCTATATGTATCAATCAAATTATTTAATCCTCCACCTTACACACACTCAAACACTGCCACTACATCCTCACGCTTAATTCAATTAATTTACTGCCACACAAATTGTTGGCTGTTGAAAAGTAGCTTGTTTGTGTTGACGTCTTATTCTACGGTTGACATTTGGTGGTTGGCTTAATTGCTGGTTCTGCATATTTGGTAGTCCCCTGTATATGGGTTCTCAGATCTGTGTTTGAAGTCATTGAAGTTGACAGAAACTTTGCCTTGGGTTGGCACAGTAGGCATCTGAACACATAACTTCTCCCCATTTTTTTTTTTTTTTTAAACAAAAACTCATGGATTTAGGTAGGTGACTGCTCCGGCTGCTCCTCTTCTCCTTCCTTTTCTGCCATCTCTCAGTGAACTGAAGCGGGCGTGTGTGTGTATGCAGTGAAGTTGCAGGCAGGGATTGTTCAGTGACGACATCAACAGTTCCTCTGCTTCTATTGGTTGACACAGACATAGCAGCGTTTGGAGATGGCGTCACAGTCTGATCCTTACGAGTGTGAGACTGCAGGAGAAAGCTCCGCTTCAAGCACATCAATATAAATCATTTTAAAATATTAATGTAACTTTTGCGTTCACTACCACGCTACATGACCAAAAAATCAGCGAAGCTACTGAGACGTTCTTTCTTTTTGTAAACAACAATGCTACCACGTCGTTTCTGAAAAGTGTAGTTAAACTACTAACCATGCTATTTGATGTTACTGCCCAACACTGTAAATTACCATACCTCTCAATTGTCTAAATCCGTGTTTATCAAGTTACAATGAATGTTATCTCTGTCCTGTTTTGCCGGAGCAGGTGACACGGAGATGCAGTGTGCTCATCTCATGGCTCTACTGATCCCAGACCTGCATGATCACTGGAAAAACCTCCGCTGATCAGAAATCAGCTCTTGGCAGCCTCAGTCCGACCATACTGTGGTAGTTAAAAGTGTAAAACTGACTCTAGATCAGTCAGTCAGCCATCACCATTGATTGACAGCATTTCTCTTGTTTCTTGTGTTGACAAACTTGGCCAACTACCTATCAGATCTGGGGTGGTCAAAGGGGTGGCCAATGAGTTTTCAGGGGTGGCACCGGCCACCCTAGGCCACTCCCTAAAATCTCCACTAGATAAGGGCTGATACCGCCAACATGGCAGAGGGTTTACAGTAAAAGGACAACTCACTCAGACTGGGAAACGTAACATAAACCAGACCCATTCAGATTTCACAGGACATCTTAATTCAGCTTATAACCCCAGGCTCACACTGAATGCGGTGTGGGTCCGGTGCAGCTTCCGCATGTAATTGGTATCATTAAAATTACTGTTGTAGGCTCACATTAGCCCCGCGCCGTGCGAGTCCGGTTGCGGGAGCCGTGCGGCACTACGGAAAGAATCTGCAAGAAGTCTACCTTTTCCGGACACCAGAGGGGGTCTGCGTCAAGCTGTATGAAATATGACAAGCTATACAGGAAATGAATTGTCGGGTGGCATGAGATTCTTCTTTGACAGCACAGTCGCGCTAGTAGTAATGTAAACATTACATCACACCCAGTGACAGGAGGTCGCATTATGACAACAAGGGACGATGAGAGACTCATCCTTGAAGTGGAAAGTCATCCCATTTTATATGACGCATTCCATACTATTATAAGAATAATACAAGAAAAGAAAAAAGTAAAGTTATTAGAAATAATAAACATTCGAGGAATAAAGCTCTGGCACAAGTCCAGACAAGAACGTGAACCCACGTGAGCTTCTACTCTCGCGAGTGCAGTTTCAGCACCCGGCACCAGAGCCAGCCGCAGCCTCTATCTGGAGCTGATGTGAGTGGCAGCTTGCGGAAATTCCGCACGGTATCTGGACTGCAACCGTTCCGGAGCCAATGTGAGCTTGGCGTAAGACAATGCTTCACAGTGGCTGGTAGGTGTCAGACAACTTGCAAAAGCCACAGCACAACAAAAGTCAAAAGAGGTCAGTTATTTCAGTGGAGAGGAAAGTTGTGAAAGTTAGTAAATGATTGTATTGTTTATGAGTTTCAGCTGATGACAATAGCTATAATGCTAACACTACGACATGACTGAATCATAGAGCTAAATAAAGACAACAATAAAAACAACACAGTAGAATACAGAAATATAAGAACCAGAAAAGGGTATCACAAGGTGAGACCCATGGGAAGCTATATTTTTCAGAGCTGAAGTTTTAAAAAGGAAAGACTGATTTACGTATTTTTACAAACTTTCTGTGTCCGTTTGGATAACAGACTTCTTTTAACTTCCATTGTGGCTGTGCTTTCGTTGTGTTGTGGCCTTTGCAAATTGTCTGACACCTACGGGGCACCGTACACCATACCTGCCAACATTAGAGTTTGCCAAAACAGCAGTCACTGGGCCTTGTAAATCTCAAACACAAAATAACTCATCCTAACAGTAACATTTCCCATTATTTAGTCTGTTGCAGTATCAAAGAGAAAATTTGGAAAAAGTCCAAATTGGGAGTTCAGCGGGAGAGAGGGTTAAAAAGCATGTGGCTACCGCTGGAAACGGCAGTGTCTGCAGATATGCCGTAGACACTGAACTTCATGTTGGCGCTGTACCTGCTGTGTTTCACCTTCTTTTATCCACCTCTCTGCAAACTCCTCTCTGCTTAGTTCATCTGTAAGGATGTGATTGAAGATGCTAAAGCCATGTTCACAATCTGACTGACTGTGCCTGGGCCTGAACCTTAGAGAGATTCTATGAGGGGAAGGAAAGAGACTCCAGACCTGAACCACACACCAGCTGCCAGCTGCTCTCAGAGCAACCTGAGCTCCATCAGGGCTGAGCCATGAACTGACCTCATCCAGTACATAGCACACTGAGACAGGAGCTCAGGCTGATGTTAGAAAAACTAGGTGTTTTACCCTCACCTTGTTTCCTGATGTTATGATGATAGAGAGGACGAAAGACGACTCAGTTTCCAATTTGATACTGAGATTTATTGATTACAAGTCGAAAAATGTGCAACAGATCTGTGGTTCTTTTACCTCTCCCTCAGGTCTCCTAGGTACAAAGAACAATCTAATCTTTCCCTTGAACCAATAAATATATGATGGCCCCGCTTAGTTTAGACATGTCATATCTAAGTCTGAGACGTCTTCTTTTGGTCTGCTGTGCTCGTTCACGATGATATTCTTACAGGGCACAGCAACATCGATAGGTTTCCTAAAAAGGAATGATTTTGATAGACAGACTCTTGCAGTGCATGCACTCATGACCTTTGTAAAGATAAACCTTTAAGTTCCTCTATTCTGTGTCTGTGTTTCTTGAAACCACAGTTTCACTTACACAGTTGAACTTCCTGTGTTTTATCTACATCTGCAACCCACGCTGACTTATGTTAAAACTGAAAGCACATCATTTATCTGAAAAACACACACACACACACACACACACACACACACACACACACTCAAGATTTCTTTTTTTGTCGCAGCTCTGAGCTAAATTCCTCATATTAAGACTTTTATTTCTTTTTATTTCTGGGTGATCTGTAGTCTCTCAGGAGCTTAAAACCATCTGTAAAGAAACCTGTTAATTTATGACCGCATATGAGCACATTTTAATAATATTTAAGCAAAGCACATATACACAAGCTAAATATTCTAACACTGAGGAGCCCCAAACAATCACTGAGTGAATCTGAATGAACAGACTTTACAGAAGGGGGCGTCGGTGGCGCAGTTGGAGAATGCGCTTGGTCGGTGATCGGAAGGTTGCAGGTTCAAGCCCAGCTCTGGGCGACACATGGCAATGTGTCCTTGGGCAAGACACTTAACCCCTATTTGCTCCCACTGCTGTGTCAGTGGTGTGTGAATGGGTATGAAAGGGTGTGATTGTGTTAGATATACTGATGGATAGCTGTCATAGTAAAGATTGGATCCATCAGTGTGTGAATGTGAGAGCGAATGGGTGTGGATGGGTAAGTGTGACCTGGGGTGTACAGCAGCTTTGAGTGGTCCATGACTAGAAAGGCGCTATATAAGCTCAAGTCCATTTACCATTTTACAGAAGGCCAGCACCATAGAGCACTAACACACAGGAGTTTTTACCCACATGACTGTAGTCATGTGATTTTCACTGTGTCGTCGCTGTTTGGCCTGTGCGGGTTCCCGGGTAGCTCCAGACTGCTCACTGACGTCCTCAAAGGCAGATGCGTTTCCTGTCCCTGGTTTTTCAACAGGCACATGTCAGGGTGACTTTCACTTGGGGCTAGTGATTTAGGGTGAAATATTTTATTATAATTTCCTATTACTTTAAGTGAAATTATTATCCTTACCTTCACTAGACACGACTCACATGTCCAAGAATAGAGTGGACCAAGGAAAAAGTTTACAGCTATTTCTTTATTTATTTTTCCCTAGTTTAAGAGCCTCTCCATTGGGATCTGCCTTTGATACTTTTTTGTCAGCATGTTTCATGGGATGTTGTAATAGGAAAAGTAAAAAAAAAAGTACTTCACTTTGCCATGCATTGTTGTATTCCAGCATATTTTGATGGGACGTATTCATTCTTGGGTATTAACTCCAAGGAACTGAAATCTAAGTGAGTATTTTTGTCTCTTTTTTTCATTAAAATGTGTATTTTTAGATGTAATATGAGCAACTTTCACCTGACCAGTCCAGAAAAAATGTTTTATTTCAAGTTGTTTGCAGACAACACTGAAGTCTGAATTGAGTAAATGAATAAAAAAAAAACGCAAGGGGTTACGAGAAAAGTTTCTTGTTTTAAGAAATTATTCTTATTTCAATTTTTTTTTTAAATTTGAATTGTAATTTTATTTATTTTTTTTAATTTGTAACAATCAATCCAGATCTCATTGATGTCTTTTAGCGCTGTTTCCCCACTGGAGAGAACAGCCAGCAGTCACACTACTCCAATATGAACCAGACTTTGGCAGGTATAACACATGCCCATGGCCAACACCTTTACATTTATGTCATCGTGGAGTGTCTGTTTACTTGAAGCGTGACTTCATCAGAGTCAGCACAATGAGACAAGGAGAACACTGCTACAACTTTTAGGGACTTTTTGACTGATGTTATGTTGTTTTGGCCTGACACAGCCCTCTAACACCCTGCTACAGTTTAAAATGATTGTCGATAGATGCGCTCGCTGTGATCATAGGTCATGGATCACACGTGATGTCCGCGTGCTTGTGCTCATGCATAAAGTAAACCGTGCAAAAGCCCACCTCTCTGAAGTGTGCCAAAGCAGAGAAGTGAATGGTGCTCAAGCACGACACGGTGGCGGTCACACTGGCCATTTGAAACGTGCTTTAGGGCTGAAGCATGCTTAAGCACAGCACCATTTTGCCAGTGTGACTGCGTCCTACAATGCAGCCTGGGTCTTTTATATTACTCAGTAATCTGCTTCACTCCAAAGATTAGGGAAAAGATGATCACAAAGTTTATTCTTCCTTTGCTTGATTATGTAGATCTTGTTTATTAGAATACTCCAGAAACCAGCTCGTCCACTATTAAAGCCAACAACATTTGCAGATTATTTCAAGATGTCCATAGAATCCACTGCACTATGTATCACTCTCTAAATTGATAAACGCCTGAGGCCAGACAGCAGTTTCATCTAAATTGGGCCAGGCAGGGAGAGGAGGGGTTGGTAGACCCCCACTCAACCTGTTTTTCCCCAGTTTTAATGCACCACATTACACTTAAATTCACTTTATCACAGTGTAGGGATAATGTACCTTGTCAGGGAGCAAGTTACAGAATAGCGAGGGGGAGTTGGTGGTACAGGGTTTGTCACCACCATAGGCTTGGTGCGGCTGTGAGGGTCGGGCCTCGCTGGCTATGACTTTGTCAGAGGATGGGTGGTGCCGGCGGCTTTCGATGGGCAGCTGGGCTCCGGTGGCCGCGGGTGGGGGCCTGGCGTGGGCCCTGGGGGACGGATGGGCCTTGCTGGATCATGTGTCCCTTGGTGGGCTGTGTGCTGGATCCTTTGGCTTGTTGCTCGCTGGGGGCCTCAGCACGGCGGGCTGCCTGTGGGGTGCTGTCCTGTGCGGGTGGCCCGGGGGCCTCTTCTGTCCCTGTCCCTGGGCCTGGTAGTTTGGGGACTGTGTAGGGAGGGTATCGGGTGCCCTGGTGGCTCAGGGGGCGCCCGTGGTCGTGTTTTCCCTGGGTTTGGGCAACTACTTGGGTATCCAGTGACCACCTCACATGCATGCAGATACGCAAGCTTCTGTCGAGACTAACTAAGAGACATGATAGATCCCGTCAGAACAAGCTGAGTCGAGTACTCTTACACATCTTCTCACAGCCTGTGATGCATCCCACTCCATCTCTTATCCACCCCACTTTTCTGGTGTCCCTGGTTTCTTACAGCCTTTACTGTAGTGACTTAAATCAACCCAGCGCTTGAACTGCAATCTCAAATCAACAATAGTAGACATTTGTACTCCCTTCTGTTTGTCTTGTCTCATCCTGTCTGTCATTATTTCCCCTTCTTTCACACTGTGGTGTGGCATGGCCCTCCCCTTCAGCTCACATCAGGGGTTAAATAAAGTTTAGAATGATGGAGTAGGCTACAGGGAGGGCTGGTGATGGTCACTATAGCAGTTAATCATATTCACATCTCTCTGACTGCTAGAAAAAATGCATTGGTCTTTTCAACGCTATCATCTGACACAGCGCTCAGCAGAAAAGATAATGCAGACAAGGGGAGAAAAAAAATATGAATAAATAAATAAATTACCCTCCAAATTCAAAACAATATCTGACCCCATATAGTTCACAGCATTACTAACCACACACTGACAGTGTTTTTTTCTTTGTTCCAAGAATTCAATTAGAAATAGGTTGAATTTCCTTGGAATTTGAAGCGCCATCTGATTAGATTATCTTTCTGAGTTTTACCAAATCTATCACTTTTCGTTATCTCAAACAGAAATCTCTTTTTACTCACTGAGACAAACCCTGTTGTTGTTTCTGACAAACTACTGGTGACAGTATTGATCTGTGATGGAGTTTAGACAAACTGCTTCTTATTGATGATGAATGTGTGTACTGTTGGTGATGATGGGTTTATAACATGATGGGTATGCATACACATTCATATATAATTGTTAATCTTTATGGTCTGTGAGACAGGGAACAGCTGGGCCAGGAGTAAACTGTGGTAAAGTTATGGTCATGTGATCCAATTCTGTGATGAAGTTCTGTTCTTCTGTAATATTCTGTTCTGTTGTGTTCTTTTCTGTTCTATTGTCATGCTCTGTTCTGTTGTTATGTCCTGTTGATATGTTCTGCTGTAAAGTTATGTTTTGTTGTTTTATTTTTTTCTTATGTTCTGATCTGTTGTTGTGTTCTGTTCCTTTTGTTAGGTATTGACCTCCTGTTCTGTTCTGTTGCTAGTAGGGAGGGGTACTGAATTAGATGTTTTTATAGGTACCAACCGAATTCTGTCAAAAGTACCAGATACCGATTCACGTAAAATGAAAAGGTTACCATGTTTAGGTACCTAAATGCATCCTTGTGACTGTGAGGGAGTGGAAGAGTAGCCAATCTTCCATGCTAGACATGAACACAACATTGCAATTTTATATATTGGAGAATAAATATGTTAAATTGAAAATAATTTACATTTATTTTCAAATTGATATATATTACCACATAAACACAAACAAAAGTACCGGAAACTGGTACCATTGAGTACAAATGCCGATTGCCAGGTTCCAGGAATTGGTACCATGTCGTTTCAAATGTGAAAGGTACCCATCCCTAGTTAGGTTCTGTTCTGTTGTTAGGTTCTGTCTTGTTCTTGCATACCATCAATGTGATTCTCTGGCCACTTTGAGCTACAGCCCTGAAATTTGGTGGACATAACAATTTTGCCCAGCACTACAAAAAAGTCTCTTACGACTATTGTGATTCCCAAATATGAACTTCACTATTCGGACCTAAACATCGTAATTTGGCGGGTTTTTTTAGGTTACATATTTGAACAAACTAGTCCTAGTTTTTTTCACTTAACCCCAAACTTGGCCTGAGTACAGTAGGGATATTGAAGATTAATAATCATGATTAAATTTTTATCATTTTTTTTGGGTGTAGCCATGACATGGGCTCAAAGTTTGGCATTTATAAACTTTGTCTGATCTGCATGAAAACGGACACACGTTCAGTGTTGCGCCCCGGACACAGCCATGTCATTATTTTCACCTGAAAGTACAGCGCCCCCTAATGGCAATGGCATGAAATTGGGAAAACTTGCATTCATAGGGTACGTATTCAAACGAACTAGTCTTAGGTTTATTCTCAGATTAACTCCAAACTTGGCTTATGCACACTAGACACACTCTTGACAATCTCAAGGTCAATAGTCATAATAAGATTGCGATAATATTGTTGGACCTGGCTACAAATGACCACCGGTTTACCATTTTGCCCCTTCCAGAAAATCTTAATAGTTCTCTTGTACAATGTTGGATCAGGACCAAAATGCACACACAAGTTCACCTGGGTGCATTTCGATCACTGGTTGCCTTAACATTATGCTCCATAGCGCCAACAAGGGGCTTAAAATTTCAGCCCCTCCAACTACTTTGAGCTATAGGCCTGAATTTTTTTGAGCACAACTATCATGCCTTGACCTACAAAAAAATCTACTATGACCATAGTCGAATCTAAACAGGAAGTTCACAATTTGGACGCAAACATCGGATTTCGACAATTTCTAGCCTTTGCATTCCATTTATCAATTCTGAAGTTTTTCATCTGATCAACTTCAAACTTGCCACGTGATTACTACACAAATTATGGATTATGGAAAGTTACAAATGGATTTTTGGTACCTCAATGGGCGTGGCCACAAAAGAATGCCAAAATTGAACATTTTGGCTGCTTCGTGAAAACCTTAACAGCTGTCCTGTACAATATTGGATAAAGACTGAAATCTACACACAGGTTCAGTGTCACAGCCTCAGCATATTTCTATCACTGGTTGCACATGGCGGCTAGGACATGATCCGATTGGCA
>NW_027437185.1:1277500-1545000 GCF_033239565.1 Halichoeres trimaculatus
GCTGGTAAATGCATGGCAAATTCTTCATGTCTCACAAGAGCTACATATCAGGTAGCAGCAGCCACACTGCCCCCGTGGTTTCCAGTGGTATTGCTTGGTTTGGCCCGTATCTGTAAGCTTCATGGAAACATGCAGCAATATGGACAAAATGAATGCAGTGCATGGACAGAAGGCTTGGTCCAGATCTGTATCTAACAGTAAGCATAAATGGGTCTTAAGGCTCACAGTTTGCTCTGTCTGTGCGTGGCAGAGAACCACAGAAGTCCTTATACCCACAACACTTCACCAATTTCAATCAAACTCACAAGTCATCATCTCTGGTTTTGAATACTGGTATGAAAATGTTAATGTAATTTCAAAATTCCAGCTGAAAGATTTATATTAACACATGACAACACTTGTGCTCCAACTGATAGCAAATCTATTACATTTTCTGTCTGATCTCATCAAACTCAGACATGGTAGTTGCAAAAAAATAATTTGCACTCACCAGTTCTTATTCTGTTGAGGTCTGGTTTGTGACACCAATCTGTTGAGGAAATTTCAGGAAGCTTGACCACTTAAAGAAGAAACTCAGGAGACTGAGATGGATATACAACAGTTTATAGGGTCGACTAAGGAGAAGTGATTCCTAAGTGACTGAGAGTGAACAGCAAAGTGAGAATGTGAACTATATGTCTTCTGTTTCATACACAAAGCTTCTGTCTCAGGCTCAACAATCAGAGTTAAACAGAGGGAGGCTGAGCTTATAGGAACATCCTGTACCACTAACCACCACCACACAACACGATTACCTGCCGACAGACTTCATCCTGCTAATGTTAGGGAGCACAACTACGCGCTGTGAGCCTCAGTCCATCTGCCTCATGCAAGTTGGTCGATCGCTGAATGAGAACACCCAGACCTGGGTCTGGTCTCCTGTGCTCCCAGGACAGTTACACATCGCTGCACAGCTGCAGTCAGACCACGTGAAGCAAAGTACCAAAGATGGAAAGGAAGGAAGCAAGGACAGAAGTGAGGAACAGAGGGGACTCTAGCAACTACATGTGAAGTCCTTTCTTCACTACTTCCTGTTGTTTCAGAGTCAACAGCCCAGGGTGTCTGGCAGGTCCATATAAGTGATAGTGTGCATGTTTAAATATATATAGATGTGTGTGTGTGTGTGTGTGTGTGTGTGTGTGTGTGTGTGTGTGTGTGTGTGTGTGTGTGTGTGTGTTTGTGTGTGTGTGTGTGTGTGTGTGTGTGTGTGTGTGTGTGTGTGTGTGTGTGTGTGTGTGAGTTTGTGTGTCTTCTCTACAGCCTCTCTTCTACCCCCAGCTGAAGGAGAGGCTCAGCAGCAGCAGAAGAAGCAGAGCAGGAGCAGGACGGCCTGACAGGAGCGGTGCTGCAGCCCTGTTTTCGGTGGATCCGAGGCTGGAGACGGTGGCTTTCTCTGAGTACAGCGAGATGACATCAAACTGATCGCCCTCAACACCGTCTTCCTCTGTCTGAGTCAGCTCCACCTCTTCCTCACTCTCCACCACCTGACAGGAATGAGACAGGGAATGAGAATTACGAACTCAAAATGAAAGACTGATGCACACCTTCCAAATGTGGCTCAGAAAAGAACAGCCAATCAACAAGTTTCACTGAGGAAAGGAATGTCTTGCAGATGCCCTGGAGTCTGGAGCGCCCAACATCAGAATATAAAAGAAGCTGCTTCTGCCTTGGAAAGGAGGTTTTTCTCTTAGAGTCTTTAGAAGTGTTTTAGGGAAGCTTGGGAGGAAGCTTTTTGGGCCTTGGGAGGGGGGGGGGGGTAGTCAAGGCCTAGGGGGTCGGAGTTAGGTGATTCACAGCACACCTAGGGACCTCACTTTGTTCAAGATGCCTTGTTTTTAATAAAGTTTATTGGATTCAGGCTGACTGAACTCCTTGGCTGATTGGAAATTCAGTTATGAAGTGTTTAGGCAGAGGAATTAAGGGCCCATCCCGACAAGGCCTGCAGGAGGCCCAAAGCACCACAAAAAGTTACTACAGTGCCTCATGGCCTGAAGTTCCTGGTTCACATCCTCAGCCTGCAGTATGCATGTGCCCCTGCTACACATCTGTCTGCTCTCTGTTCTTCCCCCTCAAAGACATGCCACAGGTAAGTCTTTGTGCCGGACTGGTTGTTTTTCTCCTTATGTTGGCCCTGCCCAGAGCAAGTGCCAGGCCAGTGACAGTGTGGATAGACCATGGCCCTGTGTGACCGCAAACAGATACGGAGTATAAGAAATGGATGGATGGATGTATGGATGGATGGATGAAAGAATGGATGGATGGATGAAAGAATGGATGGATGGATGAAAGAATGGATGGACCCACATCCAGCCTGAAGAGTGTCAGCAGGATGGAGCACTGTCAGTTTCCATGTGTATCTGTCAGACTTTTTTTTTTTTAGCTGTAGAGTCATTGCTCATTTTTTTCTGAGTAGTGTCACTTTTCTTAAAAAAAGGAAAATAAACTAATAAATAATTTATACATTTTACATTAATATCTAAGACATGGCTTCCACGCTTGTTCGAAGCTAGTTGTTACTCAAAAAATGAAAGCTGTCATTCTCTGTCTAAGTGACCTTAAGCTCAACATCAGGCCCAGGTAGCTCTAACTGGAACATGTTAGGGTGCTTTGATCCAAAGTGGTATATTCTTAAAGTTTAAGGCTTTGGTGAAGTCTCAGAGCCTTTGGTTAGTGATCTGATGACATTAGGGCAACCAAGGATCTTAATTTAGAGGCTTGGTAAACTTTGGGGGGCACAGTGCAGTGGATCATTGCTGATAGAAGTAAAGACACGTGAAGAACAGTCATATTACAGCTTTTGTGGTGTAAAGAGTAAATGTGTCTTGTCAGGAAAATTGGCCCATTTCAGTGTACAGCTGGTTTTCCTCCAGATACTGTCCATGATTTGACTGAGGGCATCACTCCTTTTGAAACAGCTCTGTCTGACAGTTAAGTTCCAGGGAGTGTTTGAATTTAGCCACTTTACAAACAAGGCAGTAGAAGATTTCTCAAATGAATGGACGGGTACAACCCGCTGCTCTGCTGAGATATATGTCCAGGAGAACAATCAGTGGAGCTGGACACGAAAATTGAGCTTTGCTAAGATTTTTCCACCACTGCATGGACGGTTAGTGCTCACCAATAAACCAGCACGAGTTCTTGCTGACCCGAAGGAAATTATGGAGACACTCAGACCTAACACACTCTTTCCCTCTCTATTATTCTTTGTCCTTTTCCTCAGGGAACCATGGCAGACAGTGCTCCAGTTTGATTGCTGATTAAAAGTGTCAGAGAGGACCCACTTGATGGGATTCCCAGGTCAACAGACAATGTTCTCACAATGGTGCCGCTCTTTCTCTCTGAACTACAGCGACACATCCTTCGTTGGAGCGTGAGCTGCCTGAACTTTTCTGACTTGCAGCGTCTCTCTGTGTCTCTGCCATCTCACATTTCTCCTCATATCCATGCTGAGCTCTTGTCCAAAGAGCGCACCACTCACAGTAGTTTAGGAGCAGGATTTTGATTGACAAGCTCCACCAGATCCCGCCTCCCTCCGCTGAAAAATATAATTTACTTCTATAGACGCAGTAAACAGTAATCCAATGTCAATGGCAATGGCAGGGAACACGGACATTTTAATTAATATTGTCCGGATGAAAAAAAAAAGGATTTACAAATCTTCTCTTTTTCATGTATTCATTCCACTAGTCGCGCACTATAATTTTGTAATGCCCTAGAATTAAAATTCTTCATGTGGGGACCTTAAGCAGATATAAGATTAAAATGTGATTAATTAGATTAATTAATTACAAATCCCGTAAATAATTAGATTATTTTTTAATCTGTCCACAAAAAACATCTTCCAACCAAAATAAACAAGATTTTGTTGTTTAAACTTGTGTATGAGAATATTCAATGATTTAGTCCTCTACAAAATCAGTTTGAATTGAAAAGTGTTGCTTCTGATGTTAAATATTGATGTGATTAAGATGCGATTAATTATGATTTATTAATTACAAATGGCATAATTAATTTGATTAATTTTTTTAATCAAGTCCCACCACTAGTATATATGTAAATGTATATAGAATGCTTGACTTGTTATTTTTCAACCATTAATTTTTTTGAAAATGAAATAAGGGGAAAAAAAGGAAATGTTTTCTAAAACTATAATTGAATTATAACTGTATAAATTTTACTATTAAGTTAGAAAAAAAAAAAAAAAAAAAAAAAAAACTCAGATCTCACCTGATCTTCATTTGCACACACTGTTCTCTGCAACTCTGCTTATGGTGTGCTTATACAGACAAGGCGCTTAGAGGAAGAATAATCCAATGTATAAAAAAAAGTCATGCTTATAACCAGGAGATAACAAAAACAACCTGGAATACCTGTTGATGCATTTATGAGATTAAATTTTAATGTGAAATGAAATGTTCCAACTCATTACCACTTTTTCTTTCCAGGTTTGAGTATCACGTCACCTGAAAGTAATATGACACTGAGCCAGGACCATAATATACATGTTAATGTCTACCTAATGTAAAAAAAAATGGTGAATACATTTATGATGTGGGTGGCCTTAATTTGACAGCAGAGGGCTCCCATCCTAATGATGGATTGCGTCATTCCAAATCTGATAAAAATCCTCAAACAGTGCCACCTTACCTTATGCTGTGATTGTGCCTTTTGGTACCCTTCTTTTGGGGTGCCAGACTTACTCATCCAATCACAGGTGGAGCTAGAAACACTGCAGTCTGTTGAGCAGTGGAACGAATTGTCACTTCCTGCGTGACAGCAGTAATGAAGAAAAACCGATAACCCTGCCATGTTTTCATCTCCAGTCCACTTCCTGAAGAGAACTAACTTTCCATTTGTAAAATGGAAGAAAAACAAAAGCAAAAACAAAAAAACTTTTATAGTATGATGCTTGGTCACTTCTTGTGTGGTCACCTCAGATGTGTGGTTGATATGAGGTTAGTCCTGATGCTGGGTCACTTCTTGTGTGGTTGCTTCTGATATATGGTAACTCCTGATATGTGGTTGTTCTGATGTGTGATCCTCCTGACATGTGGCCCCTCGTGACAAGTAGTAAGGTTAGTGGTAACTCCTGACATGTAGTCACTCATGATAGGGGTCCTCCTGATGTGTAGTCTCTCACAGTGTTGGTTATAACAGAGTTAGAGTATAACGGCGATAGTAACGCCGTCAAATAAAACGGAGTTGCTGTGGACCGCAGCCTGCCGTCGCAGCAGTGGCCGTGTGCATGCACGCCTCCCTGTCGTGCGTGTAAAGACACAGATAGGCGCGCAGCGAGGGATTAGAAGTCACTTTGTCTGATTTTATCATTAAAAAGCTGTCTTGACAGTTCATGTGAACTTTTCAAGTAAAAAAAAGAAGAAATGACGAGTCAGCTATTTGATTCATCAAAACTCAACATTCTTCATCAGCCCAGCTGCTAAATGATTTATTAGTCCTGAAGTCACCTGCATCACTTTTTCCCCATACTGTGAAAACAGTCTTCAAAGGATCAAGCTTCAAATTCAATCTACTTGTGCAGCAGTTCTCAACCTGTGGGTGGAGGCCCATGAATGGGACTCAGAGCTGTTTTCAGTGGACGGTGTATATCCATTAGAATACTATATCAGAGTATACACACTATAATAAACCAGACTACACTCATGCATTAGGTATACCCACCATCAATGTTTTACCATACACACATAAATCATTAATCCGTTCTATTAATTAAAAATGAAATCCATACTGGCTGAACAGAAAAGTGCACAAACTTATTTATTGCAACAAATATACTGAATCATTCTCAAATAAACATAATTCAGAGAGTCTGTTCAAAGTTAAAAAGATAATATTTAAATATCAGCTGTATGTCCTGTTTTCCTGTTCCTTTTCGACTTTAATGTAAAGCCATATAACCAGCTCAAGAGAAGTATATTTAAGTCAGGAACTAGTTAACTTTGTTTTGATTTTTGATAAAAAGTGTTTTTATACTGCTGCTCCTGCTGCTAACCCAACCCAAGCCCAAATGCAGCCAGCGTGGGAGACCAAGCCACTCTGTTAAACATGAAAAATAACGTCACAGTTACTTTGCTGAGTAACTAATTACTCTCACAATGAGGTAAATGAGTTACTAATCCAATTACTTTTTGAGAGAAGAAATTTGTAACTGTAACGAATTACTTTTTTAAAGTAAAATGACGAACACTGGTCACTCGTGATTAGTAGTCATCTGGATGAGTGCAAACACCTAACGTGTAGTCACTCCTGATGTTTGGTCACTCTTGATAAGTGGTCAATCAAAATGAGTGGTCACTTCAGATGTGTGGTTGATGTGAGGTCAGTCCTGAAGCTTGTTCACTTTTTGTATGGTCTCTTCTGGTGAGTGGTTAGTAGTGATGAGTAGTCATCTGAATGGGTTGTAACTCCTGACATTTGGCCACTTCTAATGCGTGGTCCTCCTGATATGTGTTCTCTCCTGATGTGTAGTCTTTGTGATAAGTGGTTACTCCTGATGAGTCATGACTTTTGATGAGTGGTCAAGCCTGATGGTTGGTGTGTGGTTTACTCCTGCTGTGTGGTTTACGTTTGGTCAGTCCTGATTGTCGATGTGTGGACACCACTGATATTTGGTTGATTCGTCGTCACTCCTGTTATGTGGTCACTCCTGTTATGTGGTCACTCCTGATATGTGGTCATTCCTAATATATGGTCATTCCTGGTGATTGATGTGTGGTTTACTCCTGCTGTGTGGTTTCAGTTTAGTCACTCCTTGGTTGATTTGTGGTCACTTCTGTTATGTGGTCACTTCTGATATATGGTCATTCCTGATGACTGATGTGTGGTTTACTCCTGCTGTGTAGACTACGTTTGGTCAGTCCTGATAGTTGATGTGTGGACACTACTGATGTTTGGTTGATGTGTGGTCACTTCTGTCATGTGGTCACTCCTGATAAGTGGTAACTCCTTATGGTTGGTGTGTAGTTTACTCCTAATGTGTGGTCTGTCTGCTGTTCATTATTTTAAGCTGAAATGTTCTTGCTTAGGACTGAGACTTACACTGTGAGTTTGCCTTGAGATTATGAGGGGCTTGGAATTTAAAACTTTAAAGCTGTTGATGAAAATGACAGAGTGTGGCTTTTATTGGAACTGAGTGCTGAAGACAGCCAGCTGTTTCTTCTCTCTGAGATCCAGAAACATCTGGAGGAGCCCTGGGCCGCTGCTGCTGCAGTGGAGTTTGCAGACTGTTCTTCCGATAATATCATGCAGCCCCATCTTTCCAGTGAAATACTGCCTCTGATAGCAGCCCTGTCTGGGTGTTCACATCTTTATTTTTGACTCTTCATCATCCTGTCTGACAGTCAAAGAGGTTTTAAACAGCCTTCAGGGTACAGAGGCACATCACTGTTAGAGTTTCTTTCATTTCTTCTAAAGTGAAGTGCCAATCATTATGTTCATTACTGTGAAAGAGATTCAGATGGTTTGTGTGTTCAGACAATGCACAGCTCCCACCTTAGTGTAAACTTTCCCCCAGCCTGCAGATATTCTGAGTCCTCAGGTGTTATTTTAAAGTCTCATGACCTTTTCTCTGATCTGTTATCTTCCGAACACATCAGAGGAAAGAAACAATGCGAAGAAGTCTGAATAAATCTCTCTAAACTCCGGAATCATAGACAGTCTTCCATGCTCATTGTTGTCTATAGCTCATCTTCCACTTGTAATAATAATAATGATAATAATAATAATAATAATAAAAGCTGCAAGCAGCGTTGAATGGGCCCTTCGCCTGGTGCTCGCCAATCGGAGCATGTCCTAGCAACCACGCTTGCCAATTGGAGCATGCCCTCGCCCCCGCACGTGCAGCAAAATGTGGCTCAGCCAAACGCCATAGGTCTAGGCATGATAGTTAAGCCCAAAACATTGCATGCCTGCCTCATAATTGCTGGACAGGCTGCAGTTTTGCGCCCCCGGGTGGCGCTATGGAGCATTTATGTTAGGGCAACCAGTGATAGAAATGCACTAAGGCTCTCTCTCTCTCTCTCTCTCTCTCTCTATATATATATATATATATATATATATATATATATATATATATATATATATACATATACATATATATATATATATATATATATATATATATATATATATATATATATATATATATATATATATATATATATATATATATATATATATAAAGAAACGCTTCGACTATTATAATAGACCTGTGGATAAATGAAGGATATCGAAAAGAAGAAAAGGCTAATTTTCAAAAAGCAGTGGAGCAGACTGGATGGGAAAACATATCGTGTGGGAACAACACAGAGTTATATAGCAAGATGTTTACAATCAAACTACATAGTCTGGTTCAGGAGTTTACAAGAAAGGTCAAAGGAAAGAGATAATGGTTCAGTACTGAAATTTGTAACCTTATGGAGGAAAGAGACTTCATCATTTATGACCTGGACAGTGACAGGCTTGTTTATTTCATTACCTAATAGCGTAACCAAGGTGATCAGTTAGGCTAAAGCAAACTCCTTCATATCAATAATCAATGAAGCAAAGAGTATTACAAAGTAGGCAAAGTAGGCGATTGCAATGTAAAATTCAATAATATATATATATTCTTTAATGTATCTTTTTAATTTTAATTTAATTTAATTTAATTTATTTATTTTCTTCTTCTTCTTCTTCTTCTTCTTCTTCTTATTATTATTATTATTATAATTATTATTATTATTATTATTATTATTATTATTATTATTATTATTATTATTATTAATTAATTAATTTATGTATTTATGTATTTTATTTCATTTTTATTTTTATTTTATTTTATTTTATTTTATTTTTTTTTGGGGGGGGGGGATCTTCTGCATTCAGTTAACACAAGCAAAAAATCATTCTTGAATACGACCAACATGACAGAAGATTCCTTTCCTGTTGGCCAGGTGTACATGTTATGTTGAAACAAGATGAATTGATACATGAATTAATATGCATAATGTATCTTTATTTAATTATTTCAGTCTTGGTAGAACACTGACTGTTTGATTTAACTTCAAGTGTTGTAGAAATGTAATATAATTATCTTCAATTACCTTGAAAAAAATCAGAAAGAAACAAAGTACTGCAGAACAACAGGCCTGGTATGAACAATAATATGAAAAATATATGTGAAGCTCCGCTTGAATGAATCTCAGTCTAAATAAAGTTCAGAAATGTGATAAAGACCAAATCTCTGACAAAATATCAAATATATAAAAATCTCACTGATCTCTCATCAGGAACAAAACACTAACTAAAGCTCTTAAATATAAATAACAACAAAGTTTTGGCTCAATTACTGAATTCTGTAAACATGTGGATTTCACTTCTTCAATGCACTTTAAAACTTGTTTTTTTATTGCAGCCTTTGTGATTTGAAAATTGCGTTCTATTACATTGCAATGTCGGTTAAAATTCAATTAATTGTTCTTCCCCATCACAAAGCTGATCTGGGAGCAAATTAAGAATGTAATGGGGATTAACTGCAGACCTAGGAGCTAGTTACGGGTGAATCTGTACGGTAAAATAATGCTCATCTGGCTGTAGCGAGCCTTCTTTCAGCATTTAACCTAGCTCTAAACTTAAAACTAAAACAAAAATTGATTCTAATAAAATTTCCACAGTGAAGGATAGTTATGGTATGGCCACTAAAATACTTATATTTGTGAAGAAACATCTTGTCTTTCCCATCACACAATCCATCAACCAGTCAATACTACAGGGGGTATTCCCAACGTCCTGGAAAACTGCAATTGTAACTCCCTTATTTAAGTCAGATGACCCTCTGAACTACCATCACCCCATGCAGTTTGGCTTCAGGGCCCATCACTCTGCACAACCAGCTGTGTCTTTTAAGAGATTGTCAGAGCTGTGGTCAACAAGGGAGGTGTTGTTGGTGCCGTGTTCTTAGACCATAGCAAAGCTTTCGACACGGTCAACCATCAGGTCCTAATAGCCAAGCTGTTCTCCTTCAACCTCTTCTCATTGGCACTCAAATGGTTTGAGTCATATCTAACTGGTAGAATTCAACCTGTTTCAGCCCTTTAGTATGCACTGGGGTACCACAAAGATCAATACTTTGCCCACTTTAGTTTATATATTAATAATTTGCCGTTGGTTTGCCCTGACATAAAAACACAAACATGTGGATAACACCATAGTGTATGTGCTGCCCAACTCACCAAAGCCATGCATTGAATAACCAATTGGCTAAACAACTCATGCCTCCAACTCAATGTAAATAAATCTGTAGGATTGTTCTTCACTGAAAGAAAATGTTTCATTGTTTCAAATACAAGAACTTCTGGGTATTGATAATGATTTTAATATTGTTTAAAGCACACAATAAGAAAGTGCGCCATAGGATCCCACTTAGCCTGGTTAATTTTAAATTTCTCAGAAATGCGTCAACTTTGTGCCAACACATCATTGTCTGGAGTAACTGTTCAAAAAGTCAAAAAGGCCCTTCAATAAAAGCCACATGATGTTTCCAATCAAAGACATTTTTAAATCTTTCAAAGGTCAAATGAACCGTGTCAGAGCCCCCTCTCTGATATTTCATAGTGTGAACAAAGTTTTTAAGAGCTAAAGGATGGAGAGATAAGGAGGAATGGATGGATAAGGAGAAATGAAGGAATGGAGGGTTGGGGAGGGATGAGGAGGGATGGGGAGGGATGAAGGGGTGAGAAGAAATGAAGGGAAGGAGGGATAAGGAGAATGGAGGAATGGGGGGATGAGGAGGGATGGGGAGGGATGGGGAGGGATGGAGGGGTGAGGAGGAATGGAGGGATGGAGGGACAAGGAGAATGGAGGAATGGAGGGATGGGGAGAGATGGGGGGATGAGGAGGGATGGGGAGGGATAAGGAGGGATGGGGAGGGATGAGGAGCAATGGAGGAATTGAGGGATAAGGAGGAATGGAGGGATGAGGGGGGATTGGGAGGGATGAGAAGGAATGGGGGATTGAGGGATGTGGAGGGATGGAGAAAAAGACAGGCACAGATGCAGAGGGAGAGACAAGAGAAGTGGGAAATTAAAAGAGAAGAAAAGTAAGGATGGAGGAAGTGAGGGGAGGAGAGAGGGTGGGAAGAGGGGGATCTGGGAAAGGTAAAGAAAAAGGGGAAACATATGGGCATGAATAAATTCATACCAATGAAGCCTGACTGAGGCTCTTCTTCCAAACAACACCTCATCTAATCCTTGCACTGGGAGAGAGACACAGAGACAGACAGAGAGAGACAGAGACACACAGACAGACACACACACACACACACACACACACACACACACACACACACACATAAGCTGGAATCCCCCCTTGTCTGGCAGTCCAGATTATCTCTGGCAGTGAGGTATGCTGGGAGCCACGGCAGACTGTGGCCCAACCTGAGTAACAGAAGCCAGGACCAGGATTGGATTGAAGCAATTTCACTGGCCAGCACTGGACAAGGACAGCCAGGAGCCGACCATATGTGTGTGTCTGCTTCTCATTGAGCCGGCACACTGAAACGTAAGGTACCAGGAGGGAATGCTGCTGGGCCACAATCCTCTAGACGTTGTTAGGCCTTGCCGAACGTCCCAGAGAATACAGAATTGTCCTGTATATCATTCTTAAACATTGTGTCCCATTTTGAACCAAAACCAGACGCAATTTGTCTCGTATTTCTAGTTTGCCTTGAACGCAACACCACTCTGCCTGAATTCAACATGCGTTCGCATCCGCCCACAAGAAACAGCAGTTGGTCGGTTGATTTTAAGCATGGAATATTTGCTCATCATTAATTGGGTGAGAAAAAGTCTTAGGAAATCAGGAGTAAACATGTCTGTGGCTGTGGCTGCATCTGGTTCTCCGCCCCATGACCCACTCAAAACCAAATGATGCAAGAACACAGAAGTGAGTGGGAAAGCTCAAATGAATGGCTTGATAGTGCAGGTGAAATAAGTTCAAAGGACCGGTAAAATCTGTCGACAATTGCTTTCTGTGGTATGTGGTGACCTGTCGGACATGTGACAGCATAGAGCTGGAGATCAATATTACTGCAACATAAGGACAAAAAAATACCAAATGACATATTCACAGTTCTTCACACCAGAAGCATCTACAGATACAGGAATCTTATTCATAACTAATAAAATGACAGAAATCGGAAAATATTAGTTAGAAAATCAATAGAATTACATTTTAAAAAGGCATAAATTATTTTTAAGCTATCACTCACTGTGTTTTACTGTATAACTATATATATAACTCTATATATATATTTATATATATATATATATATATATATATATATATATATATATATATATATATATATATATATATATATATCTATATATATATATATATATATATATTTATATGTATATATATATGTATATATAAAGTTATACACACTTATTCACTCAATAACTAAGTCAGCCACTCAATTCCTTACTCACTGACTTACTCACAAAGCCCTGTGTTTGTGATGTGTGACTGAGCACATACAAACACATACACACACCACAGTTCTGCACAGGTCCAATTTTCAAGATCCGCCCCGCCCCAACCCAGGGGCGTACAAACCCGCACCTGAACCGCAAACCCACGCATCAGCTCGATTAGTACTGCAACCTGATCCGACCGGTTGAAACACGACCCGCAGCCCGAACCTTAACCTTATTTAAAGTAATCATTTTGGGTCATATTGTCAGAAAATTTGAACAGTATATCGCTGTAGTTCAGATGCCAGTGAGTAAACAATGCACCTGAATGAAGCAACTCTTCCAATAAAAGCCTGACTTCAGCTCCATCATCAACCCTCTGTGATCTTCTCACATACAACTGTAAAATCACTCGTTTTTTACGTTTGATGCTTTTAAACTTTTAATCTCTTAAAAGGACCTTTATGTGTGTAATAGTAGACTTACTTTCTGTCCAGACTTAAGCGACGCTCAGCAGGTACGAGCCGTGATCATGTCACAACCATGGATGTATTATAAGAACTGGATAGCGTGGCTGTATAGTCACAGCCTTACAACCAGCTTAAATCTTACGTTTTTATTTTTTTGTATTTATTATTATTATATATTAATTTTGATGTGTCAAACTAAAACCCTCAACCTGACCCGCATGTTATTTTTTCCACCCAGATCCGAACCCGGGGAAATAAAAGTTTTTGAAAACCATCAGTGAATCAGCTTTTTTTGTGGGTCCCTGTCAGGTACCGACGGGTACCCAACCCAGTGCAGGACTCTGACACACAAACACACACACACACACACACACACACACACACACACACACACACACACACACACACACACACACACGCACACATGCACGCACACACGCACGCACGCATGCACGCACACACACACACACACACACACACACACACATACACACACACACACACACACACACACACACACACACACACACACACACACACTGAAGCCACTTTATTAGGTACACATGTTCACCTGTTTGTTCATGCACATCTAATCAGCCAATCACAGGGGAGCTGCATATATAGGCGTGTTGTTCTGGAGAAGAGATGCTGGAGCTCAAACTGAGCTTTATATGTCTGTCTGTCTCTGATGAGAGGCTCAGCCTTTCCCAGAGGAGGACGCTCAGAGCTTTGACAGTCCACACCTCTGAACCTTGTGTTTCTCTTTGTGAGCCTGAAATGATTTTCTGACTGCAGACAGCTCACAGGATAGGCCTCCACACACCTCACTCGACTGACTGTGTTTTACATGGACTGGAGCTGCTGAAGACCTGGATGTTTCAGTGATACTCATCAAAACCGCTCTTTACAAAAGTCCTCTGACATTTCTGTTTCATTCAGTGATCTATGGCTCTGATATTGTCACCCTATTAAAATAATGGCCTTTGTCATTTTTTCAAGCTTTTGGGAAAACACAAACAACTTTACCAAATACTTAGCAAATGATATTTATTTATCATTTCAATCAAAAAGGCCTTCACAGTGGATGACTGTTGACATGCATACAACATTGTGTGTTAATCATACATCATCAAAGAATAAAGGGACTTAGGCCAATTTTTCCAATATTCTATTGTGATTTAGGCAACTTTAAACCTGGCTTAAACTACCCTTTCATTCCATAGCGCAAATTCAAAACTGAAATTAGCATGAGCTAAATTAAACAAATGTTAGGTCAATCAAATTGGTCAGGAGGCAGTCCCTGTCCTCACTTCTCTAGGTCTTCTTTGCTGTTTTATTGAACTTAAACAGTTTCCAACATCCAGTTTTCACAACTTTTTGAAACCTGGCCATTAACTGTCCTTTAATCCCATAAAGCAAACTCAAAACGTAAATAACTTCAACCTACATTGAACAAATGTCAGTTCAATCATACGCTGAGTGGGCATATTTATACTTCTACCAAAAAGCAAAAATATTCATTTAATTTTAAAAACTGCACTTCATGTAGCATTGCTGTTAATCTCTTCACTGGCTTCCAGTCGCAGCTCCAATTACACGAAAAGCTCTTCTTCTGGCTTACAAAGCATCGGCAAGAACAGCTCAGCTCCTGCCTACCTGGGGTCCCTCATCCAGGTCTACACTCCTGGCCCACGACGCTCTGCTTCTGAAAGACGTCTGGTGCTCCCAGACCAGTGCAGCTCTAAATCTCTAGCCAGACTCTTCCCAAATGGTGGAATGAATTACCTAACTCTATACGATCTGCAGAGTCCCTTTCTACTTTAAGAGATGTCTGAAGACTCATCTGTTCAAGGAACACTTAGGCCCTTGATCTGAGCCTTCTCTTCTTTGTCCCCAGGGGTAGAATGAGTCAGAAGGTCTAAGACCCAGCTTTTGGTGATTTTTCAGCACTAATAACCAAATGTTGTTGAAGATTGAAGTATATTGTTGCAGCAACTAATTGTGGTTACTTGGCTAGATTATTCCACATAAAAAATGTAACTAAAAAAAGAAATAAGAAATTTATAAAAATCTTCTTGCACTTTGTAACAGCACCTGCAGCCAAATAACTTGTAGCACTTTGTTGCACTGACAATGTTTTCCCTTCTGTCTACTAAATTCTTGCTTGTTTTGTGCGTCGCTTTGGACAAAAGTGTCTGCTAAATGAAACTGTAGAACTGAAAAAAAACCATTGAGGGGTATTTCTGTTTGGTTACAGAAATAAGTGGGCTAGCCAGGAAGAGGTATCTAGCTAGAAGTAGGGCTACAACGATTAGTCGTCATAATCGACTTGTCGACTATAAAAAAAAATCATCAACATAATTTGTAATAGTCGACGCGTTGTTTTATTGTTTGTAATGTTGTTGTCATATGGTAAAATTAAATATCAGGGGGTAATGTTCATCTGTAATTTCAGTTCACTGCATGAGGCTCCACGTTAACAGATACTTTTATGGGAAAAGATCACTAAGTTCATATGTGAGGAATATTGATGAGGAAAAATCTCCACGCCCCAATGGCTCTGCGTGCCAACTGGTTACCGTGCAGAGTTCACAACAGCTGCAGCTATTTGCTCTCCCAACCAGTGTGTTAAAAACAGACTTATGGACGATCTTAATACCAGATATCACAGACAGGAACTGCTATAGATAGGACAAGAGGTAACACAGAGCGTTACTGCTGATTTTATTTACTCGCACAACATCCCACCGGACATTGCAAAAACTCCCGGGTTTTCGTGGATAACCATGCCGACGGAGAGGCGGCGTGGGCGGCGTCCAGGGAGAATGCAGAAGCAGGGCTGCAGGGCTGGAGTGCTTACACAGCTACGGAAGCAACCTCACAAACCACCATAGAATGCACGATCCCTCGCCAACAAAATGGATGAACTGAGGCTCTAGGTTGTACTTAACAACATTGTTAAAGACAGCTGCATTATTCTGATTAAGGGATCCTGGCTGAATGCATCCATACCAGACTTGCCTATCGAGCTAGTGGGCTACTTAGCCTATCAACAAGACAGAACAAAGGATTGTAGGAATAGTAGAGGATGTGGTGTGTGTTTGCACATAAACAACAACTGGTGTGCTGACGCGGTGACTGTTGACAGCCAGTGCTCCGTGAACCTGGAATATGTGACTGTTAAATGCAGAAGGAGGATCACAACTTGGTCTGATGATGCCTCTGAGCAGCTACAGGACTGCTTTGAAAGGACTAACTGGGACATTTTTGAACATCCAGATCTGGAGGTGTTCACGGATAGTGTTCTGTGCTACATCAAAAACTGCACAGACAACGTCACAGTGGATAAGACCATCCGGGTGTACCCAAGCAGGAAGCCCTGGATGACACAGAAGGTCCAGCAGCTGCTTAAAGACAGAAACACCACCTTCAGGGCTGGTGACAGCACTCTGTACAGTGCAGCCAGAGCCAACCTGAAGAGGGGCATCAGAGAGGCCAAGAGAGACTATAGGAGTAGGATTGAGGATCACCTGGAGAGTAACAACAGCAGACAGGTGTTGCGGGGGGTCCAGCACCTCATAAACTACAGGACCAACACTGGAGCTGCTGAGGGAGGAGCCTCACTGGCAGAGGAGCTGAACAGCTTCTTTTCCCACTTTGAGACAGGATCTCAGGAGGCAGCTACACCACACCCTGTGGTCCAGAGCAGCTCCAGCCTCACACTAGAGGAGCACGACGTGAGGTGCACGCTGAGGGCGGTCAACCCATGGAAGGCAGCTGGACCCGACGATGTCCCTTGATGAGTGCTGAAGGACTGTGACCAGCTGACCAGCTGGCTGGAGTGTTTGCTAGAATCTTCAACCAGTCCCTGTCCCAATTCATTGTTCCACCGTGCCTGAAGTCCTCCACCATCGTCCTTCTGCCCAAGAAGCAACACATCTCCAGCCTCAATGACTACCGGCCAGTAGCTCTAACTCCAGTGGTGATGAAGTGCTTTGAGAAACTGCTATGGCGTCACATTACCTCACTCCTCCCCGAGAGTCCCGACCCCCACCAGTTCACCTACAGGTCAAACAGATCAACAGGGGATGCTGTAGCCACAGCACTCCACATGTCACTGTCCCACCTGGAGCAGCAGGGGACCTACACGCGGATGCTCTTTGTGGACTACAGCTCCGCGTTTAACACCATCCTTCCTCTCAAACTGGTGGGTAAACTGGAAGACCTTGGACTTCCACACTCTATCTGCATGTGGATCTACAGATTCCTGTTGGACCGCAGGCAGAGGGTGAGGGTGGGAGACCACACATTGGGGTTCGTCAGCCTCACCATCGGCTCCCCCCAGGGCTGCGTGCTGAGCCATCTGCTCTACACCCTCTACGCATCAGACTGCACCTCTGCACATCCCAATAACACCATCATCAAGTTTGCCGATGACACCATAGTAATGGGGTCATCTCTGGGGGGGATGAGTCTGCATACAGGGCTGAGGTGGAGCTGCTGACTGGGTGGTACAGTGATAACAACCTGCTCCTCAACACAGGTAAGACCAAGGAGCTGATCATCGACTTTCGGAAGACTAAAACAGACATTCCACCCCTACACATCAATGGGGAATGTGTAGAGAGGGTAGAGGACTTCCATTTTCTGGGAGTCCACTTAGGGAAGGACCTGACCTGGACAGTGAAAACCTCTGAGCTACTGAAGAAGGCCCAGCAGAGACTGCACTTCCTGAGGGTGCTCAGGAAGAACAACATCCCCCAGAGACTGCTTGTGTCTTTCTACAGGTGCACCATCGAGAGCATCCTGGTGTAGTGTGTGTGTGTGTGGTCCACCAGCTGCACAGTGGCTCAGAGGACGTCACTACAAAGGATTATCAGCACAGCTAAAAACCTCACAGACTGCCCTCTCCTCACACTGGAAGAACTGCACCATTCCCGCTGCCTCTGAAAGGCGGGAAAAATAACCCAGGACCCCTTTCACCCCAGACACCACATGTTTAATCTCTTACCGTCAGGCAGGTGGTATAGGTCAATCACTACAAGGACAGACCGGTTCAGAGACGGTTTCTACCCAACAGCAGTAAGGGTCCTGAACAAAGGCCAAAATCACTACCTCATTGGTCGTTACATAGTTACGATATAACAATTACCTCATGTCATTAATGCACCTGAACATGGCAGCTTTTTTGCACTTCAAACTGTTCTGCACTGACTGAAAGGCTTTCGCAATTTTGTTGCACTTGTGCAATGACAAATAAAGTTATATTCTAACGGAGGATCAGCATCTCGAGTTTGGACAGCCTGACAGCTCCTGGAGTTTAGCATCTGACAGCGTGATTTAGAGAGTCTCCTTCACTCTCTGTTACAGACAGTTTTTCAGGATCTGAGTCACAAACTACTGTCAGAACTCCCCAAACTTTTCAAAAGAGAGGGCATTTATCTGATTGAGCTCTCACTCTCAAGCTCACACTGCACTGCTAACACTCAGGGGGGAGGAGGAGGGGCAGAGTGCACATGAGCAAAGTAGAAGTAGCCCATGCAGAGAAACGAAACTTAACGCTTTGTTATGAAGAGCTGAGAGAGAGTCCAGCGGGGTCATACAGAGAGCACAGCGAGCCCCATTGAGCAAATAATCATTAGAAAATAAGCCCAACATCACTAATAAATTGTCTTGCCAACACTGCAAACAACTTATTTTTCTTGTTACATGCTTCATTTATTTTGATTTTTTTTTTTTTTTTTTTTTTGTAAAGTTCTTATATTTTTATGTCATCATGAATGAAATAAAGACAAACAAACAAACATGACACAGGGCTGACCAATCAGAGGTGAGAACCTAACTCTGAGTAAATGCAGTGAAAATGCAACACACAGGTTGAACTTTAAAGGTCTGCACATTTTAAAGGTCAAATTAGGTTAAAACACAATATAATCATGATTAGTCTACAAATCGAAAAAATAACCAATAGAGTAGTTGACATTAAAAATAAACGTTAATTGCAGCCCTGGCAAGAAGTAACTAAGTTTCTGAATTTAGTATATGTGCATACAAATATATGCAGCTTAATCCAAATTTAGTTTTCAGTTTTCAATGTTTTATCCAGATTTAGTGACACCTGGTGTATATACACCTGGAAAAGGGAGAGCAAACAAGCCACAACAGGTACAAATTAACTTCAGACCATAGACTGTATAAAACATGGACGTAGTCTCGCTGACGTCACCCGTCTGTTTCCGAAACCGAAAATGAAGCACATTGGCTATAGCGGCCATATTGGTAGTGGCAAGGGCTCTGCCTACAGCCATAGGGCACCGGCCGTCACGTGACCCTCAGCTGTGCCTCTTATTGGGGGAGCTTGCGATCTTAATATCCCCTGAACAGCCACGTTAGAAAAAAATTCACCCCCTGTACAGTGGGAGCCGGTAATAGGTTACTTTCTGCTCTGAAAATGGCTTTTTTTGGCTTGGTGTGTATGTGACTTCCAGTGCTTTTGGAGCCAGCCTCAAGCGAACACTCCAGAAACAGCAGATTTTAGCACTTCCGCATTGTCTCATATTCTTAGACCAGAGGTTGCCGCTTGGTTCAGTCAGCACTTGAGCCCAAAGCGGACTATGATTGAGAGAGACGTTGCAAGGATTAAACTTTTGTTTTTGGGTGGTGGAGCTCTTCATACACCACCATGAGAATGAAGCTCATCACCTGTAAATCCAGCCAGTCAGTGTTTATCTCACACGCTGCCTGTATCAGCCGGGCCAGCTGACGCTCAGTAGAGGACTTCTAAAGTCCTGTTTGCTCTCTGAAATCCGAAGACTTTAAAATGAGTCTGACGCAGACAGACACAGCAGGAAGCCTCTCTGAGCAAACTGCTCTACAGAGCCCCTGACAGCAGGACTTTGAAGGCTCTAACATGAAACCATTTCAAGGTGGGACTCTCACACACCTGTCGGGCCTGGTCTGATACTCAGAATCTGATTGTTTCATCAGAGGATCCTCACATGTCCCTTCTTAAAAAAACAATCCTCCCTCCACCTCCACCTGCCTCCATACCTGCTCCCCGCGCTAGTGCTGACACAGCCAGAGGAAAACGTGAAGCTTTAAAACCAACGAGGACACAGGAGAGATGATACAGGGAGAGGAAGGCTGAGCGTTGGAGATAAAACAAACAGAATAATAAAGAACAGCATGTGTGACAGTGACGAGATGAGCTCCGAGCAAAGATAATAGAAAAGACCCGGGGATCAAAGTCTACAGGGGAATTGAAAGCTGCTGCAGTGTACTCACCATGTTGTTGTGCTCAGGCAGGTGGTTGTTGCTCAGTAGCTCGTCCTCCTGAATCAGCGGGGAGGGTCTGGGAGCTGGAGGGGGGGTGATGTCTGCAGGCAGGGAGCCGGGGCTTCCCATCCAACTGATAGAGTTACCTGCATGGTGACACAGCCGCATCACTGCCTGTGTGTGTGTGTGTGCGTGTGTGTGTGTGTGTGTGTGTGTGTGTGTGTGTGTGCGTGTGCGTGTGTGTGTGTGTGTGTGTGTGTGTGGACCTACATATCTAGGTGGCAGCTTTATTGTTACGACTGTGGGCAGGTTGATAAATCACCAGACTTTATGGGGAGTGCATTGATGCATCGATCCTGGCTTTAGTGTTTGGACAAACAGGCTGAGTGTGAATCGACCCGCCATTGACAGCTGGGCTGACTGAGTGACAGCAGCAGGGCTCTACCCTCAGGCTCCCACTTGCAGCCTGCACAGATCTACAGCTGCAGATCCAGACTGGAGGTCTGGAGGACCAAAGGAAGAATGTGGATGTGGTTTTGATGCAGTTTTATTGAGGTTTGCATGTAGCTTTAATGAGGTTTGGATGTGGTCAAGATTTGGTTTTGTTGAGGTTTGGATGTGGTTTTGTTGAGGTTTGGATGTGGTTAAGTTGAGGTTTTGGAGGTGGTCTTGATGTAGTTTTGTTGAGAATAGGATGAGGTGTGGGTGTGGTTTTAATGTGGTTTTGTAGAGGTTTAGATGTGGTTTTATTGAGGTCTATATGTGGTTTCAATGAGTGTTGGATGTAGTCAAGATTTGGTTTCACTGAGGATTGAATTTTGTTTTGTTGCTGTTTTGATTTGATTTAGATGTAGTTTTGTTAAGGTTTGGATGTAGTCAAGATTTGGTTTTATTGAGGTTTAGATGAGGTTGTGTTGAGGTTTTGTTGCATATTGTTGAGGATTGGATGTGATTTAGATGTGGTTTTGTTGTGGTTTTGTTGTGGTCTTGATGTGTTTTGTTGAGGTTTAGAAAAGGTCTTGATGTGGTATTTAAGCGGTTTTGTTGAGGGTGGATGTTGTTTCTTGAGGTGCGAATGTGGTTTTGTTGAAATTGAATGTGGTATCAATGAGGTCTGGGTGTGGTTCTTATGTGGTTTTGTTTAGGTTTGGATGTGGTTAAAATGTGATTTGATGATTTGATTGTGGTTTTGATATGGTTTTGTTGAAGTTTGGATGAGGTTTTAATGGGGTTTGAATGTGGTAATATCAAGGTTTAAGAGGGGTTTTTTTGTTGAGGTTTGAATGTGGTTGTGATGAGGTTTGGATGTCATCAAGATTTGGTTTGGATGTTTTTTTGTAAAGGTTTGGATGTGGTAATTTTTTTTTCGGTCTTGATGTGGTTTTCTTGAAGTCCAGATGAGGTTCAGATGTGGTTTAACTGTGGTTCTGTTGAGGTATTGTTGAGGTTTGGATTTGTTTTTGTTTTTTTAAGTTTGGCTTTGGTTTAGCTGTGGTTTCATTGAGATTGGATGTGGTTTTGTTGAGGTTTCAATAATATTTTGATGTAGTTTTACTGTGGTTCTGTTGTGGTTTTGATCTGATTTAGGGTGGTTTTATTGAGGTTTGGTGGTGGTTTTACTGTGGTTTTGTTGAAGATTGGATGTGGTTTTGTTGACATTTGAATGTGGTTTTGTTGAGATCTATATGTGGTCAAGGTTTGGTTTGAATCAAGGTTTTGATTTGCTTTTGTTGAGGTTTTGATGTGGTGTTGTTGTTTAAATCTGGTTAAGTGGTTTTGTTGAGGTTCAGATGACTTTTGGAAGAGGTTCCAATGTTTTATTGAAGTTTTGGATGTGGCCAAGATTTGGTTTTATTGAGGTTTAGATGTTTTGTTTAGGTTGCATTAAGGGGCCAAATGTGGTTTTGTTGAGGTTTAGATTTGATTTTGTTTTGGTCTTGATGTGGTTAGTGTTAGGTCCAGATGGGGTTCTGATCTGAAATTAGTATTGTTCTGTTGAGGTTTTGTTGAGTTTTAGATGTTTTTTTTTTTTTTTTTTGAGGTCTGGCTCCGGTTTAGCTGTGGTTTCATTAAGGTTTGAATGTGGTTTTGGTGAGGTATAGCTGTCGTTTTGATGTGGTTTTGTTGAGGGTTTGATAAGTTTTTGCTGTGATTAAACTGTGGTTTTGTTGGGGTTTTGACCTGATTAAGCTCAGTTTTATGAAGGTATAGCTGTGGTTTTGTTGAGGTATAGCTGTGGTTTTGTTGAGGGTTTGATAAGGTTTGCTGTGGTTTAACTGTGGTTTTGTTGGGGTTTTGATCTAATTAAGCTCGGTTTTATTGAAGTTTGGATGGGGTTTTGTCGAGGGTCAGATAAGGACCGGACTAGAATTGGGTGAGGTTTGGCTGCGGTGTAAATGATGTTTGGATGTGGTTTTAATTTGATTCTGTTGAGGTTTTGTTGAGGTTTGTACGTGGTTTTGTTGAGGTTTTGCTGTGGTTAATATGTATTTTTTTTAGGCTGGATGCTGTTGTGTTGGGGTTTGTACGTGGTTTTGTTGAGTTTTGTTGTGGTCTTGATATGGTTTTGTTGAGGTTCCAATGACGTTTGGATGAAGTTTGAATCTGTTTTTTTTTTTAGGTATAGATGTAGTTTTGTTGAGATTTCGATCTGGTCCTACTGGGTTTTACTGAGGTTTACACATGGAAAGATTTGTTTTATTTAGGTACTGTTGAGGTTTGGAAGTGGTTTAGACTTGGTTTTGATTTGGTTTTGATGTGTTCTTTTTTAAGGTTGAGATGAGAATTGCTGATGTGAATTGCTGAGGTCTGTGCTTTTGATGAGGTCTGGTTGTAGATCTGATATGGTTTTGTTGAGGTTTAAATGCAGTTATGGCGTGGTCAGGATGTTGTTTTGTTGATATTAAGATGTGTTTTAGATGAGGTTTGGATGTGGTTTTGATCAAGTTTGAATGAGGTTTAGATGTTTATTGTTAAGGTGTGGATGTGCTTTCAATAAGGTCTGGATGTGGTTCAGTTAAGGTTTAGATGTGGTTAAAATGTGATAAAGATGTGGATTTTATGTGGTTTTGATGACATTTGTAGTGGTTCAGATGAGGTTTAGATGTTGTTTTGTTGAGGTTTGGATGAGGTTTTGATGTTGTTTCAATGAGGATGGGATGTGGTTTTGATTTGGTGGTAATGTTGTTTTGTTGAGGTCCAGATTAGGTTTTGATGTGGTTAGGCTGTGGTTTAGTTGGGTTTTGCTGTGGTTTGGTTGTGGCTCTGTTGGGGTTTGGATGTGGTTTTTTAGAAGTTTAGCCATGGTCTTGACGTGGTTTTGTTTAGGTTGGGATGAGATTATGATGAGTTTTTACTCTGGTTTTGTTAAGGGTTAGATGTGGTTTTGTTGAGGTATTGATGTAGATTTGTTGAGGATCAGATGCGGTTTAGATGAAAGTTGGATGTGGTTTTGTAGAGGTTTGGATGTGGTTTTTTAGAAGTTTAGCTATGGTCTTGACGTGGTTTTGTTTAGGTTGGGATGAGATTATGATGAGTTGTTACTCTGGTTTCGTTAAGGGTTGGATGTGGTTTTGTTGAGGTTTTGATGTAGATTTGTTGAGGATCAGATGCGGTTTAGATGAAAGTTGGATGTGGTTTTGTAGAGGTTTGGATGTGCTTGGAATGTGGGCTTGATGTGGAGTATTGAGATTTGGATGTCATTTGATGACGTCTGGTTGTGGTTCTGATATGGTTTTTTTAAGGTTTGATTGTGGTTTTGATGTGATTTGGATGTGGCTTTGTTGAGGTTTGGATGAGGTTTAGATGTGAATTGTTGTGGTTTGTTAATGCTTTTAATGAAGTCTGGATTTGGTTCTAATATGGTTTTGTTAAGGTTAAAATGTGGTTTTATGTGATTTAGATGTGGTTTGGATGTGGTTTTGTGGAGGTTTGGATGTGCTTTCCCCAAGGGTTGGATGTGGTTCTGATATGGTTTTGTTGATGTTTGAATGTGGTTTTGATATGATTTGGAGTGTGGTTTAAATGTGGAATTGTTGAGGCTTGGATGGGGGTTTATAAGGAGTGTTTAAGTTTGGATGTGGTTAAGATGTGGTTTAGATATGGATTTGTTGAGGTTTGGATTTGTTTTAGTTTTTTTTTGTTCAGGTTTGGATTTGGGACCTGGTTTTGTTGATGTTTTGTTCAGGCTTTGATGTGGTTTCGATTTGGTTCGGATGTGGTTTTAATGAGGTCTGGATGTGGTTGTGGTGTGGTTATGTTGTAGTTTGGACGGGATTTAATGTTGTTTTTTTTAGGTTTTTGGGGGTTTTATGTGGTATTGTAAAGTTTGGATGTGGTTTGATGTGGTAAAGATAGTGGGTTTTTTTGTTTTTTTTTTTTTTTTTAGGTTCAGATGTAGTTTTGTTGAGGTTTTTTTTTTTGGGGGGGGGGGGGGGGGGGGGGGGTGGATGCAGTAATAGATTGGTTTTGATGAGGTTCGGAAGTGGTTTTGTGGTTCAGATGTGGTTAAGATTTGGTTTTATTGAGGTTTGGATGTGGTTTTGTTGAGGTTTTATTTGGGTTTGGATAGGGTTTGTTGAGGTTTTATTTGGGGTTTGGATAGGGGTTGTTGTGAGGTTTGGATGAGGTCTGGATGTGGTTTGGATAAGGTTTTGTTGAGGTTTGGATGTGGTTTTGTTTAGATTTGGATCATGTTGTGTCGAGGTTTGTGGAATGTCCAGTATGTGTCTGTTTAGGGCTTCCACTGCCAGCTTTACTGCCAATCAGAGGATGAGCCCATGGATCCCAGGAGACAACAGGCAGAGGACAAACTTCAGGAGACAAGCAAACACAGTGTGTGAGCAGAGGTGGGGGGGGGACTCACGCAGGCAGCTGTTGTGTGTGAACATGCGCTGCAGCCTCAGACAGTCCTGCCACTGGTGGTTCCCACTGCCCTCACAGTTACACCACAGAGACACATCCGCAGAGCTGTTGCTGATGTAGTTTGGAGTCATGATGGTTCCTGCAGGTCAGAGTGAGCAGGTTAGGGTCCCTTCACATTTACTTTGAGCCAAAGCACACCCTCACGAAGAGAAACCACACACACACACCCAAAAACGCACACACACACACACACACACACACACACACACACAACACACACACACACACACACACACACACACCCACGCACACACACCTACACACACACACACACACACACGCGCACACACACACACACACACCACCACGCACGCAGCACAGCACACACACACACACACACACACACATACACACACACACACACACACACACACACACACACACACACACACCACACACACACACACACACACACAAAGAGGTGCTTCACTCTACACACAGCTGATGGAGCCTGACAATCATAAATAATTTAAAAAAACAGGATCCAGTCCAGGTTGGAGCTGGCGAGCTGAAAAAAACAGGATCCAGTCCAGGTTGGTTAACTGTTGGCCGAATAATGAATATCTGCCGACAACTCCCCCTGGTGGGCCATCAACAAAATAAAATAAAACAAAAAGCAAAAGCTTAAAGTTAGTTGGTCCATGCACGTAGATAAAAAAAGACATGGACACTAATCCTTACTCCAAGATACAAGAGTATGAGAAGAAAACATAAAAATAACTGGGTATGAAAACAGGTCTCATGACATAAATAGGAGAGAAATAGAGAGGAAAGATGGGAACAGGTCTACTACTCTGTGAGAGACTGCGTGAGCTCATAGGTAAACAATTGCGAATAGTGTTCCTCAGAGGAAAACAAGGAAGAATTTGTACATCTGTACAAAAAGACAAGAACCAAATCCAGGTCTGGACAGACCAGATCTTCGGGCCCTGAGGCAGCACTGCATGAAAAGCAGACCTGGCTCTGCAGTGGCTGCATTAAAAATCCTACATGGGGGAGAGTGGGACAACTTTTGACTTGACACTTTAGAAACTGGTCTCCTGGTGCAGAAACCTTTAAAGAAAAGCTTATGGCACACAATGGGGACATGCTCCTGTTTCCAGCACAACATTTGATCACCTTCCTCTCCGTTGTCTCTGATCCTGTTCTGCTTCACTGCAGACTTTCAGTCTGTGTTATAATTTTAGGTCCAATCAGCATCTGAGACAGCAACCTCTCATTGGCCAGCTGAAATACTTGATACTGATTGGTCAAAACCCCTAATAACCAGCTAATTCTCTGCAGGTATAGGGACAAAAAAATAAGGCCAAAGAGCTTCTGAACCCCAACCAGCTCTGATAGGGGATGTGGAGCACCATGTGGGGGGAGCTTTCCCTTCAAATCATTCCAACATCCAGATTCTGTGTGCAGTAGAGGGATCCTGTTCACTCGCTATGCCTCTGTCATCTGACATCTTCTCCTCATATCCATCCTGAGCTCTCATCCAAAGAGCACACTGCTCTCACCCACAGTAGTTTACGAGCATGATTTTGATTGACAAGCTCTGCCAGACCCCCCCCCCCCCCCCCCCCCCCCCCCCCTCTCATAACATAACAGCAATAAAAAATCTTCTCTTCTTCGTGTACTCATTTGATTAGTCATGCTCTACCATTTTGTAATGTCCTAGATTCTTTATTTGGGGACCCTAACCAGATATGACATTAAAATGCAATTAATTTGATAAATTAATCACAAATCCTGTAATTAATTAGAATATTTTTTAAATCGCCTGACAGCACTAATTTTGACATACAGCAAAACAAAACAAACAAAAAAGGAAAAAAGTCTCATTTCTAGTCAGAGCTCATTAAAATTTAACTCAGTTTTTTTGACACCTTGACCTTATTTATAGGTGTGTGCATGCTCATATACTCACTCAGACAAACATCGTGCAGCTCGTCCCTCAGAAGTTTTTTAGATCCAACCGATTTTAGCCGCACTTAGCGGGGGCCACGGCAAGGGAGCTTCAGCGCAGGACATAATCTCTGCAAAGTCGCTGATTCTGGCTATATTTTTTCATCCATCACCAGAGTTATCATAAAGTCAGCTAGTCTACCGTCTTCAGGTGGGTCAGCTGACCCAGAGCTGACCTGGTAAACAAACTTTTCTGATGTCGAAGAGTCAGACTACGACTTTGAGTTTGACGGTTGTCCTTACCGGTTTGAGCCTGAGTACACGGACCAGGAGCTCCATGAAAGAAGGATGCAGGGGGAGAGAGACGAAGAGCTGGCTCGAGAACAACAAACAGGAGCACGTCCACGACTCAATGCGAACTCGTGGTGCGCTTGTGGACAGTGTTCGTCTATGGCAACAGAAGAGGAGTGTGTTTGTGATAACTATGGATAGGGA
This sequence comes from Halichoeres trimaculatus, assembly GCF_033239565.1. Taxonomy (NCBI): domain Eukaryota; kingdom Metazoa; phylum Chordata; class Actinopteri; order Labriformes; family Labridae; genus Halichoeres; species Halichoeres trimaculatus. Next base: position 1,305,069 of record NW_027437185.1, read on the forward strand.
TGGATGAAAAAATATAGCTGAAATGAGCGATTTTGCAGAGATTATGCCCCGCGCTGAAGCTCCCTTGCCATGGCCCCGCTAAGTGCGGCTAAAATCGGTTGGATCTAAATAACTTCTGAAAGACTCCGAGCTGCACGATGTTTGTCTGAGTGAGTATATGAGCATGCACACACCTATAAATAAGGTCCAGGTGTCAAAAAACAAAGTTGCCCTTTAATCTTTTAATAAACCAGCTAAAGTCACTTGTTTTTCAAGTGTTTCAAACACATTTTTATTAAAAAAAAGCTCTTTAACTAAACAAAAGTGTGTTTTATCTGATAACTCCATTAACCAATAGAGTTTTCAGTAGAATACGCCCAATCTTTACATATTCATGCAGCCCTAGCTGAGTCCATCTACCTTACAGTGCTGTGCTGATATATCTCTCTGCTGTGACAGCGAGGTCCGTTTTTACTGTTCCAGGATTTCAGCAGACAGACTGGATCATGTGCCAAACTCCTGGGTGTAGGTAAATCACAGCCACGTGTTCTTTTTATCCCCAACCTCTCATCCTCTCCCCCTTTGCTTCCCCTCCCTTACCAATGAGTCCAGCGTAGGCCCGGAGGCATAGGCCCGCTGAGTCTTTCAGGCACCCGCTGGCCGTCAGTGGAGATGGCTGGCAGTTGTTGAGGAAATCAGCCAGTCTGGACCTGGCAACGACACAGTCAACGATTCCCATTAAACACATGATGACATCTGGATGTTTGGGTTTTTAAAGCTCACTTTTCTGAAGGTCCCTCTGCCCTCTCTGGGTACTGTTCCTGGTTTGGTTTTGACCCACTTAAAGGTCCCATATAATGCAAAATTCACTTTGGACTGGTTTTATAACAGTAATATGTGTCCCCAGCCTGTCTACAAACACCCCTGATATGAGAAAATTCTATTGTCTCCTTCTCTTGCTTGCGCCAGACAAAGTTTGCTTTCAATACATGTGTGCTCAAACACTTGGAGTTGAGATCTGCCGTGTATGTCGTCATGATCCTAAAAAAGTAACTCCTCCAGGCCTGCCCCTTGTACTGCCCTTTCTGTGCAGCGCGTTTTTCACTTTGGCTGCTCAGCTGCTTCAGTAAAATAAACATGGTGAAGGTACAGGCAAAGCACGGCGGTTGCTCTGTTCTTGGCTGCACAAAAGAGCACAGAAGTCTTTTTAAACTCCATCTCATGAGGTTTTGAAGACGCAGTGGATTGATTTTATTTTTGATAGAGATGCACCCACAACAACTCCTAAAATGTTGAATGTGTGTGCTCACCATTTCACTTTGGACTGCTTTCTCAACGAGGGCTAGTACAAAGCAGGATTCACCAAGAACCTGAAGCTGAAGCATGGATCTGTACTAACTGTCTGTGACCCAGTAACATACGTGGGAGCTGTAAGTTTTACTAATTTATGTTGCTTCACTATATGCCCTACCAAGCGCGATAGACCGATGAATGTGGTTTTAGCATGGCAGCTAATGTAAGTTACAGTTTGTAACTTAGTTTCCTTACACTACGTTAACACACATAAGTAAATAATATCAGCGGACATTAAAGAGAAGATATATGGACATATATTTCACGTGAAGTTAGCTTTACAAACACAATGTTATCTTTTGTTTGGACGGATGTAACTACTTGTCGTGGTCGGCGGAGCGAGTGTTGTGCTACAGGGTAGCGAACGCACTCTCAGCTGTTATTATGGACGCTAAGACCACAGTCACCACTAATGTGTGTGTTACTACAGCAGTTTAGTTTGCTTGATAGGTGTCTCTCATGGTACTGTCTGGAAAAACTAACGGTCCAGGCTGCACACAGTTCTTTCTGCTCGGTATGGTCATATAACTCTGGTTAGCACCAAGCTGCTAACATTAGCGTTATTTACCTGATTATAACTGCAGTAGTTACTAACCACTCAGAAACGTCCTGCTGCAGCCGTAGAGTTTGGATTTCTTCAGGTGCCTCTCCTTCTGGGTCAGACTCTGGATCAAACTGGTCTGACTGAACCACAGCGCTTCTATGAGTCATATCTATGCACTCTGTGTAAACACTGCAGCATGGGACCGGAGCGAAAGCCACACCCTCGTCCAAAGAAGTTGTGAAGGAGGCGTGGACTGGGCAGCTCATTATCATTTAGAGCTACGCCCACAGAAACAGCTTGTTCTCAGGAGCCCTCAGGAGAGGGGATTTACAGAGTGGCTGAAACCCAGGAACAACTGGATTTTGAGGCAAAAAAAAATTTAATTGACTGTCCTGGGACCTCTGAGACTTATTTGAACTTGTTGAAAAGTTGCATAATATGGGACCTTTAACCTGTAGCCTTCCCCTCTCAAACCAGTCTGGGGATTTTGCTAACCATCTTCACCTGGTTTATACACAGCAAATCCCTCTGTGTTCAAATTCCAGTGCTAAACCAGTTCAGTGTTAAATTCTTGTTGTTGTTTTGAGGTGTTTGACGCTATGTTGATGGTAAGCCTTCCTACTGTGGGAGTTACATTGCAGTGTTGATGAAAAATAACACTACATAGTGTTTCTTTAAATGCTTCCTCTCTCTGTGCTGAACTGTGCCCTGTTAACCAGGTGCAGCTCACCTGCAGAGGTCATCTCTGCGACAGAAGCTCTGTTGATGGAGGCAGTTGGGTTGTAGTCCCTCCGTCTCCTGGTAGGAGCAGGAGGGTACGATTGTTTTCCTCCTCCTCTCACCACACAGCGTGTTGGTGCAAGGGCAGAACAGCACACCCAGGCTGTACTCCTCAGGCACGCGCTCCAGGAAGCGCCTCAGAGCCCGGTGGCACTTGTGCTGGTTGCAGCGGTTGGTCCCTGGCACCCTTTTTGTGCATGCCAGGACATACTCCGATCGTAGTGAGCCACACTTTTCGTACAGGCCGCAGTCCTGTGCTGCCTTCAGGCATTGGTTCTCACCATCCAGTTGTATGAAAGATGAGGCTTAGGGTTGAGAAAGAGCCAGTTAGTGGAACATAGAACAGTCAAGCTTCATACAATGACTTGAGCAGCTGACAATGACGAGAAACATCTACAGGTAAAGGATCAGAGAGGCTTTCATTACTCTTCACTTCTTTCGTTGTTTGATCATAGAAATGGACAAAGACTCTGAGACCTGTGATCAGCTGCAAACACAGACTTCATAGATCACCTGCATCGCATCCACTAACAGCACCATGAGTTTTTTAAGGAAGTACACGTGATGTTGGGCTAGTTATTTGGGCTCTTATTAGATCAGGCCCTGAATGTTATGAGAGCTAAGTAACATTACCACCAGACAATGCACACAGGCATTAATGCAAAGAGACTAAAGCTGTGATGTCACAAGGTCAATCTGCTACTGACTAGAAGTTCTAAGATTTGTCCTGATATGAGAACAAAGTCATAATTTTGCCAAACAAAAGGATAATTTTGATGGACTGTAGTTTGATTTTAACAGACTTAAGTTTCATTTTACAAACAAATGTTTGATTTTGCCAAACAGAGATAAATTTAACCAAACAAAAGTTTAATTTAAAAGACTTGAGTTACATTTTTCCAAATGAGTGTTTAATTTTGACAGACTAAAGTAAATTTTACCAAACTAAAGTTTGATTTAAACAGACCAAAGTTACATTTTACCAAACAAAAGTCAAATTTTAAAAGAGTTAAGTTTAAATTAAAACCAACTAAAAATTTTATTTTAATAGAGTTAAGTTTAATTTTAATAGACTTCAGTACATTTTACCGAGTGGAGGTTTAATTCTAACAGACCAGACAGAAGTTTAATTTCAAAGGATTAAAGTTTAAATTTAAACCATCTTAAATTTTTTATATTCATAGACTTAAGTTTAATTTAAACAGACTTGGGTTAAATTTCAACAGGCTAAAGGTTAAATTTGAACTATTTAAAGTTTAAATGTAAAGTTGCTAGCTGAGGTGCTAGGCGCGACCCTGTTGGCTATGGGTGCCTTTTGTGGCAGCTCTCTCTTCTTTGTCTGTATCTTGTGGTTTTTTCATCTCTTTTTCGTAGTCTTTGTATTTAGAGAGGACCATCGCTTTGTGTGGCTTATGTGTTGGTCATGGACACCAAACTTTTTGTGGCTTCAGTGATATTTTTGCTACTTTTTCTCCTGTGTTTGTCTGTAGATCTGTCATGTAACCATGGCTGCATTGTTCACATGTGAACTCAGCTGTTTGCAGCCAGTAGCATGTCACTGCTAAATGGTGTAAGGCCTGTTGTCTTAAGGTGAGGACCATGTGTTTGTTCTCAGGTGTGAGCTAAGAAGTGGCGACATGGACCTGTCCGTCCAGCCATCGTTTTTGGGAAAGTAAGATCTATCTCTGATAAGATGGCAGAGCTAGCTATGCAAACTCAGCAACAGAGGAAATGCCAGAGGGCAGAGCATGCTATTCACAGACATGGCTACACGGGGCTGACATCAGACACCGGCGCCGCCGCTGTGGACGGACGGAATGCAGAAGACGGAGATGAAGCATGACTGAGCAGGCTCAGTCCTGGACCCTGTGGAGGTGGAGGCTGGCTGACTGGGGCATGATGGACGGGCTGTCATCCTCTATTTTCTTGTAGACCTTCTTGCATTTTCCGTACACTTTCTTACTTCTCTTTTCTTGATCGCTGCTGTGACTTCAATTTCGTTGTACTTGTCACACTAACAATACAGTTCTATTCTATTCTAGAAAATCTAAAGTATAAATTTTGATGGACTAAAGCTTAAATTGAAATGGAATTTTTATTTTTACTGACCAAAGTTTGATTTTAACAGACTAAAGTTTAAATTTAAACAATATGAAGTTTAAATTTTGATGAACTTAAGTTTAAATTTAAACAATCTTAAGTTTATTTCAACACAGACTAAATTTTAAATCTTAATAGACAAAAGTTTAGTTTTAAAAGACTAAAGTTTAAACTTTTACCAAATAAATTATAATTTTAACAGACTTAAGTTTAATTTTCAAAGACTTAAGTTTTCATTTAAACAGACATAAGTTTAGATTTGAAATATTTCAGTTAAATTCAAACAGACTTAAATTCTAATATACTACAAGTTTAATTTCAACGGATTTAAGTTTAATTTTAACAGTTCAAAGTTTCAAAAGTTCAAAGTTTAGTTTTAACAGACTAAAGATTAATTTCAACAAAGAAAAGTTTAAATTTCAACAAACTAAGGTTTAATTTTACAGACTCAAGTTTAAATATAAAAGACCTTAAGTTTAAATTTTAACAGACTTGAGTTTATTTTACAGACTAAAGTTTAATTTTAACAGATAACAGTTTAACTTTAAACAAACTAAAGTTTAAATTTAACAGATTCAATTTTAAACACCAGAAGGCTAAAGTTTATTTCTACAGTCCAAAGATTAAATTTTAAATGACTGAAGTTCCTTTTGAACAGACGAAAGTTTACATTTTAACACACCAAAGATTCATCTTAACAGACTTGAGTTGTATTTTTAGAAGACTTTGATTTAATTTTACCAATCAAGAGTTAAATTTTAACAGACCAAAGTTTAATTTTACAGGCTAAAGTTTAATTTTTTATGGACGAAAGTTTAATTTTTACAGACTAAAGTTTTAACAGTTTTAAGTTGTAAAACTTGGAAGATACATACATTATGTACTCAGACTAAAGACACAACGGTCAGAGAATAAATGGCTCCTGTTACCTGACTGTAGTTTGGGTGTCAGGAGAATTTTATTGTTGGCAGACTTGAGTTGTGTTGTTACGTGGAAAAAGTTGCAATGTCCAGGGTTAAAGCTGTCTCATCAGGAGAGTGAAGTCTTGATTTTAGCTGAATGAAGTCATAAACCAATGTAGATAAGCTTCCTTCTCTCTGTATTGAAGGGATGGAGCAGAAGTGGTGGCTGTGGCTCAGTGGTCCACTTTGAAGGTCCGGGGTTCAGTCCCAGGTCTTCTCTCAGTCTGTCACAGTCCATGAGATGGTGGTAATCTAAGCAGCTGTGGTTGTAGGGTAGGGATGACAAAGTGTCTGTGACACGGTAACGTGGTGACGCTGTGACCAACAGGAAGCAGGTCACAGTACCCTAATGCGGAGTGAGGTTGTGAACAGAGAGCAGAGGGGGCCCATAAAAAGAAGACCCTGTTCTGAGCTGCTCTGCAGTCCTTCTCTCTGTGTTGGCTGATACATATCGATTAGGTCTGCAACTAATTATTTTTAATGTTGACTAATCTATTGATTATTTTTTTGATTTGTAGACTAATCACGATTATTTTGTGTTTCAACCTAATTTGACCTTCAAAATGTGCAGACCTTTAAAATTCAACCTGTGTGTTGCATTTTCACCGCATTTACTCAGAGTGAGGTTCTCACCTCTGATTGGTCAGCCCTGTGTCATGTTTGTTTGTCTTTATTTCATTCATGGTGACGAAAATATAAGTACAATGCAAAAAACGGGACGCTGTGAAGCGCCTCTTCCGGGGCGCTTCACAGCGTGCGACCCGAAGCAGCTTCACCTGGCTTGTCGTTTTAACTGTTTTTAACTGTTTTCTAACCGTTTTTAACCGTTTTAGCCGTCTCGTCAGTCTTGTGTGTGCGTGGAGGGTTGTGTCTATTTCTTTAGTATGTGGACTTTGAGCTCATTTGCACAGATATTTGCACTTTTATGCCTAATCACGCTATCATGGACGCTTCTTTGGCATGGAGCAGCCGGACACCACGGCGTGCTTAGGAACCGCAGCACTGTCAGTCGGGAATTATTACTTTCTCTGCGGACCTCCGCAAAAGGAGACATCCCAGCAGAACTGCTCAGGTCTTACATTCCAGGAGAGAAGCCATCTCTCCGGACGACCCGTCGCAAAAGAGGGCGGAGAGGAGGGGTACGTCGGAGATTGAAGCGCCTGAGTCTGGACAACCGCCGCCGGCTTCCTCCGCTGCCGACGGTCCTGCTCCTCTCCAACGTCCAGTCTATCCGAAACAAGGTAGACGAGTTGGAATCATGGGCCAAACTCAAGAAAGAAATAAAAGACTCTTGTTTGTTAGCTTTCACTGAAACTTGGCTCAGTGCAACGGATCGGGACGAGGACCTGGTTATCAGTGGGTTTGGTAGCCCATTTCGGCTAGACCGATCCCCGCAGATCACGGGGAAGAGCCGAGGAGGAGGTGTGTGTCTTTACGTCAACCAGAGGTACTGTAACACTGTTGTGGTACGGGAAAAGTTATGTACCCCTGACACTGAATTGTTGACTGTCTCCCTGCGCCCTTATTACTTGCCGCGTGAATTTCAACAACTGTTTTTCACGCTTGTTTACATTCACCCGCGAGCCAACACCGCCGCAGCGTCCCAGCTGATCGCGGACGTCACACACAGACTCGATACAGTCTGCCCGGATGCGCCTAAATCTTTCCTCGGTGATTTTAATCATTGCACTCTGAGCAGGACGCTGAGATCCTATGAACAATACGTTACTTGCGTCATGACCAAAAAAAATTCCACCATTGACTTGTGCTATGGCTCTCTGTGCGGCGCTTATAAGTCTATGCCGATGCCTTCTCTCGGTGCATCATATCACAATAGTGTGTTCTTATTGCCTCTGTATGAACCGTCCTTCAGACGCCTTCGGTGTGAAGAGAAGGAGGTTAAAATCTGGTCTGAGGACAGTATTTCATCCCTTCAGGGATGCTTTGAATGCACAGACTGGCATTGTTTCCTTGATTCCTGCAATGATGTTAATGAACTCTGTGACACTGTTACATCCTATGTTTCTTTTTGTGTAAACTCTGTTTTACCTATAAAAAAGGTTGTTATCTATCCAAATAACAAACCTTGGGTAACTAAGGAACTTAAGATGGTTTTAAACAAAAAGAAAAGGATTTTTTACACTGGAGACCTTCTTGAGAGGAACGCTGTCTCTAGAGAGGTGAAGAGAGAAATTCAGAAAGCTAAGATTAACTATAAAAACAAAATAGAAATGATCTTTAGCACTGGTGACATTAGAGCGGCCTGGCAAGGTCTGAAGTCTATGGATGCTATTAATAAGAATGCTGACAAGTCCAAGCATCACATCAGCATTACTGGTGTCACTGACACTGACCTTTCAAACACATTTAATGTCTTTTTCTCTCGGTTTGAGAGGTCTGACTTCACCAACAGTGTTACCAGGGTGAAGGATTCTCTTGTTCCACAGTGTGATTTTCAGATATGTCAGGATCAGGTTACAGCATTATTAAAGAAGACTAATGTCAGGAAGGCTGCTGGCCCTGATTCTATCTGCGGTCGCACTCTTCGTTACTGTGCAGACCAGCTCAGTGAAGTTTTCTGTACACTTTTTCAGATGTGTGCCAATCAATGCCAGCTTCCTGCATTATGGAAAACTTCAACTATAATCCCTGTCCCTAAATCCAAAAACCCAAAAGAACCGAGTGATTTTAGACCTGTTGCTTTAACATCATTGGTGATGAAAACCTTTGAGAGAGTTTTAAAAGAAGAGCTTGTATCCTTGGTTTTTGGGAAACTTGACCCTTTACAGTTTGCGTACCAGGCTGGTAAAGGAGTGGAAGATGCAAAACTCTTTATTTTAGACAAAATTTTTAAGCATGTGGAGAAGCCAAAAGCACATGCTAGGCTTCTATTCGCTGACTTCTCTTCAGCCTTTAATAAGATGCAACCGCACATTCTAATTGAGCGCCTTTCTTCTTCTTTTAAGCTGCCTGATCAGTTCTTATTGTTAATTTTAAACTTTTTAACTGACAAGAAACAGCAGGTCTTAATTAATGGAGTCATGTCTGATGTTCTTGTGTCTAACACAGGCTCTCCCCAGGGCTGTGTTCTGTCACCACTTCTTTTTATTCTATACACAGACAGCTGCAGATCTTGTAAAGAAGGAAGCTATCTGGTTAAATTCTCTGATGACACAGTGCTGTTATCCCTTCTCCAAGAATTAGAGTCTGACCATGGTGGTGCCCTTCCGGCTTTTATTGACTGGTGTGATGACCATTTCCTTGACTTAAATGTGTCAAAAACAAAGGAGCTTATTGTTGACTTTAGAAGGAATTGTGTCGATCCTAAAGCCAGTTCCATTCACGGAAATGATGTGGAGATCGTTGAATCTTATAAGTATTTAGGTACTATGTTTGACTCCCAGCTTAAGTTCAACATTAACACTGAGAGCATTGCTTGTCGATGTCAACAAAGAATCCACTTATTAAGGAAGTTGAAGTCTTTTAATGTCTGTGACAAAATGCTGAGTATCTTTTACAAATCCTTTATTGAAAGTCTTCTGACATTTTCTTTTATCTGTTGGTTTGATGGTTTGTCTGTCAAAGACAGAAACAGCCTGTACAGCATTGTTAAAACCTGCTCCAAAATAATAGGAGTCCAGCAGAGAGATTTGTGTTCTTTATGGAAGAGACAGGTGGTCAGAAAGGCAAAAGGAATTATTTCCCAACATGACCACATCTTGTATCCAGAGTTTACCCTAATGCCCTCAGGTAGACGCTTTATGGCCCCCAGTAGGCGAACAAACCGATACTCTAAGTCTTTTATTCCGTCTGCCATCAGGCTGCTTAACCTTGATAGCAGTCTGATAGTATAGAATGACATGCTGGTACTTGTTTGTTTGTTTCTCGTTGTTGTACTGTGTGGGATCTTAAATGCAATGCTGGGTATCTCCATGTTCTCTTTTACCTGCCACAAATTGCTCATGTGTGCTGTAACCTGCTTGACCCTGGCTACGGGAAGGGTCTGTTGAACGCTGCTGTGTACTGATGTGCTCTCTGTCATGTACGGACTTTATTTATATTTATATTTTTGTTCATTGTTCATTGTTGTCTCGCTGTTTGTGGATGTATGTGTAGCCAAGGTGGACTGCAAAATCAGAATTGCCCATTGGGATAAATAAAGTTGTCTAAATTAAACTAAACTAAACTAAAACAAAACAAAATAAATATCAAAATGAATGAGGCAGCAAGAAAATTAAGTTGTTGTTTGCAGTGTTGGCAAGACTATTTATTAGTGACTTTGGGCTTATTTTCTAATGATTATTTACTCATTAGGGCTCGCTGTGCTCTCTGTATGACCCCTTCGGACTCTCTCACAGCTCTTCTTAACACTGCGTAAAGTTTTGTTTCTTTGCATGGGCTACTTCCACTTTGCTCATGCACACTCTGCCCCTTCCCTCTGAGTGTTAGCAGTGCTGTGTGAGCTTGACAGTAAAAGCTCTATTGGATAAATGTCCTTTCTTTTAAAAAGAAAAAAACTGACAGCGCCTCCTACTCTCGAAATCACGTTATCATCCAAACACGGGAGCTGTAAGGCTGTCCAAACTGGAGATGCAGAGCCTCCGTCAGCATGCATCGCCGTCGGGGCTTGGAGATTTTTCCCATAATTTTCGTCACGTACAAACTTTGTGATCTTTTCTCATAAAAGTATCTGTTAACGTGGCGCCTCATGCAGTGAACTGAAGTTACAGATCAGCATTACCCCTGGTATTTCATTTCACCATAGTACAACAACAATAAAAACAATAATATGACGCTTCGACTATCAAAAATTACATTGATAGATTTTTTTATAGATGACGAGTTGATGATGTCGACTAATTGTTGCAGCCCCAGTATTGATGGGCATGTCCAGGGATTAATGATTAATTGAGCGGCTTTACTGTGTATGACCGAAGAGATGGAGCTATGGAGCCGTCTGTTAATAACTGCTGACCCAGATGGACACTGACACCAACTACCCAATCATGTCAGTGACAGTGTGTGTGTGTGTGTGTGTGTGTGTGTGTGTGTGTGTGTGTGTGTGTGTGAGTGTCAGAGTGTGTGTGTCCGAGCGTGTTTTACCTGAAACCAAGGAGGCCATGCGGGTGTCCATTTGAGTGTCATCATAAGGAGAAATCTCCAGGTCCTCCTCCCCTGAAAGGAAACATGTAAATGTTTGAGATTTCACTTAAAGCAGAAGCAGCGTCAAAGGGTCTGAGACCAACGTTCAGACCAACAGAGGACGCATCCAGGGAAAAAACAGCGGAACCAAAGCCATATCTGATGGCTTTGGTTCTGGTGTTTAATCTGTGAAGCCTGTAGAGAAGCTGAGGGGGTGATTAGGAATCAAAGCGTCTTTATCTGGATGTCAGAGACAGAATGAAGCTCTCAGGGTCTGTGTGTTAAGATCAGTAACAGCCCCACTGACTGACTAACGTGGACAGCGTGGCATCTGATAGGGGCCCTGACACCAGTCGGCTGGAGTCACACTCCTTCTGCTGACCAAAACACACATCAAAATGACCAATCACACATCAGAGGTCCTGAGTCTGATGGGTTGAACTCTAAGTCTGTCCTATCCCTCTGAGCCACGCTTTCACTTCAGCAGCACAGCAGCTCCATCTGAATCAGACATCTATAGTCCAGATCAGAGGAACACTTGGATCTCATGCTCCCAGAGGGCAGACACTGCTTTGGACTGTTTCATGTTGTTGATATGAGCTGAAAGGGTTTAAAATGGAAAATACCAGAATCCAGAACGTGCATCAGAATCATTAAATTGCTAGGCGCGACCCTGTTGGCTATGGCTGCCTTTTGCAGCAGCTCTCTCTTCTTTGTTCGTTTCTTGTAATTTTTTCATCTCTTTTTCATAATCTTTGTATTTGGAGTGGATCATTACTTTGTATGGTTCATTGTTGGTCATGGACACCAAACTTTTTGTGGCTTCAGTGATATTTTTACTACTTTTTGCTCCTGTGTTTGTCTGGTGAGTTTCTACATGTAACCATGGCTGCATTGTTTACATGCGAACTCAGCTGTTTGCAGCCTGTAGCATGTCAATGCTAACTGGTGTAAGGCCTGATGTCTTTCCACAAGGTGAGGAGAAGGAGGTTTGGACGACGTGTTTGTTCTCAGGTGTGAGCTCAGAAGTGACGACATGGACCTGTCCTTTCATCCATCGTTATTTGTCAGAACCACAGAGCACGGGGGTTGACCAGCACGTGAGGATAAGGGGGGTCCACTTCTTGGCTGGCAGTGTGAGACCGACGCACTTTAGGGCTATAAAAGCTGCAGGCTGAAAACCGCTGGTGCCCGCTGATGAGTCATCTGCACAATTAAAATAAAACAAACTCTGCAACTGTGTAATTCCTTTGTTAATATGTGAATTAAACTGCAAGCATCGACAGCAATGTAGGGTTTAGATTTACCATTATCGACATCAGACACGGGGGCACATTCGTCAGTGTCTCCCCCACCACATGCCCAATGTTGAGGCCGGCCCAATGAGTGCTGCCACCCGCCCCACAGCTTTGGACAGCTTGAGATAAGGATCCGTCTACCCTCTGCCTGTCTGATGGTAGCTTTTTTTTGAGTCACAACTCATTTCTTTGTAGTGATCCTGGGGTCAGACCACTTTTTTTTAACCAAAAAGTAAATGAGAGCTATTAAGTTTCACATCACGAATATATAAATCAAAACACTTAAGTACGATAGAGAATATTCAAACCTTGGATGGAGTTTCAACACCAACACTGTTGACTGCAGACGTGATCGTCTTCCAGACGTGACATTTATGGCATCCTTTGATGCCACCTTTGAGGCTGCCAAACAATACACTCTTGTGTTTTTCCACTTCAAGCGTGATCCTTTCAATTTCGATCTCAGAGAAATTCCTTTTTTTGGCCACAGCCTGTGCTCCATGTTTTCAATCCTGTGGGTGAGGCCACATGCACCGTGCATATCAGCGGTGATTGCTCTAAAACTGCAAGTGAAGCTCAGCTTCCCCTAAAATGTCCGCCAAAAAAGTGGTGATATGTCCTGCTGTGTGTACATTTCATTGACAAAATATGCGCTAGAATTCCTTCATATTTTGTTCAGAATCAGCTACCTATCACAGGTAACTGGCTCCACCTCCTTGTCATTCATCTCCGCAGCGTCTCAGCACCTTAACACAGTCGGACGCTGAGTGTCTTCTGACTTCAGCGGGGAAGCATAGAGTGGGTTGTTCCACTGTGAAAACTGGATGGTCATTGGGTAAATGCTGGGCTTTGTCCAGCCAATTGGACACTCAGCGTCTCTGGGGGTCTATGAGGAAGAGGGCTGGGCTGGACGCTGGGCTTCTGCATGATGATTGGATGATCTCTCTGATGCTGAATCCCTTTTTGATTGACAGTGAAATGAGCCAGTCGGCGATCTTGAAGTATAACCCTCCACCGAAGCATCTTCTGTAGAGAGGAGCTTCTCCTCTTTAAAACGGCTCAAGTCTTACACTCCCAACACAATGGGTCAAGGCCATTTAAGCAGTCTAGCTCTGCTGGCCATTGAGAGAACACTGGTAAAACGCACAGTATCTGCTAGTTTTTTTTAAAAGATAGTGAAAGAGACACATGGATCTTAGCTCAAAACTGGAAGGTGAGACACATCAGTCTGGCACAAGTCAAAGGGAGACACACTTTTATACAAGAGGTAATATGGCACACTGGAAAAAACACCTGGTTGGTACAACAGAGTCACAGACAGTGTTGGTTGTAACGGCGTTAGAGTGTTAGTAACAGTGTTATTTTTTTCAGTAACAAATAATCTAATAAACTACTTTTCCTCCCTGTCATTTGTGTAAAGACGCAGATAGGCACAGGCCTATCTGCAGGATTAGAAGTCACTTTGTCTGATTTTATTATTGAAAAGCTGTCTTGATAGTTATGTGAACTTTTTAAGTTAAAAAATGATGTAAGAAATGAGGAGTCAGCCATTTGATTCATCAAAACTCAACATTCTTCATCAGCCCAGCTCTGAGCTGCTAAATGATTTATTAGTCCTGAAGTCACCTGCATCACTTTTTCCCCAAACTGTGAAAACAGTCTTCAAAGGATCAAGCTTCAAATTCAATCTACTTGTGCAGCAGTTCTCAACCTGTGGGTGGAGGCCCATGAATGGGACTCAGAGCTGTTTTCAGTGGACAGTGTATATCCATTAGAGTACTATATCAGAGTATACACACTATAATAAACCAGACTATACTCATGCATTATGCATACCCACCATCAATGTTTTACCATACACACATAAATCATTAATCCGTTCTATTAATTAAAAATGAAATCCATACTGGCTGAACAGAAAAGTGCACAAACTTATTTATTGCAACAAATATACTGAATCATTCACAAATAAACATAATTCAGAGAGAGTCTGTTCAAAGTTAAAAACATAATATTTAAATATCAGCTGTATGTCCTGTTTTCCTGTTCCTTTTCGACTTTAATGTAAAGCCATATAACCAGCTCAAGAGAAGTATATTTAAGTCAGTAACTAGTTAACTTTGTTTCGATTTTTGATAAAAAGTGTTTTTATACTGCTGCTCCTGCTGCTAACCCAACCCAAGCCCAAATGCAGCCAGCGAGGGAGACTAAGCCACTCTGTTAAACATGAAAAATAACGTCAGTTACTTTGCTAACTAATTACTCTTACAATGAGGTAAATGAGTTACTAATCCAATTACTTTTTGGGAGAAGAAATTTGTAAGTGTAACTAATTACTTTTTTAAAGTAAAATGACCAACACTGGTCACAGATCATTCTCTTAAAAACGGAACAGAGGGCAGGATTTACGTTTAAATAAATAAACAAATTTATGATGTAGATCGGAAAAAACGAGCTTCTCCTCCTTGACTAACCAGCAGCCGCCACTGGTGTATAAATAGGGGCGTGATATTTAAATTACGATTGTTTTCTGCCACCACATTTATCAAGAACTGATCAGGCGTACACCATGATTGGTCCAGATATGCAACTTTGATAGATCACACGTGAACATTGCCATCAGCTGATTTTTACATCTGGATCTGCACCCATTTCCATGCAAAATTGATAGATGAGGGCCTCTGAGAGCAGCAGGCCTTCTCCTGGCAGCTGGACTAACACAGTCAACAAGCTGCTGCAGCTCCTCTGCCGGTTGAACCTCATTAATGAGCATACAGTGAGGCAGATACTGGTGCAAACTTATGTCAGTCATTTAAAGGAAGTGCAGGCAGCTTTTGTCCACTTGTAAAACCCATCATCAGAGTCCTGATTGACCGGTGGACGAGCCATTTGTTCCTGTGAATGAGTTAAACATATTCTGAGGAACAAACTCAATCAGGAATGTAACGGCATGTAAAGTGTTTATGTATGTAAATCCTATTCGGAGCTACATATTTATGGTAATGACACGCTTGAGCAGCCTAGCAGCTTTGAAAACTGAAGAGTGTGTAATTACACCAATGCTCGACTGACTAATAGGCCACAGGGGAGGAAGGGTCCTCTGGCTAGTGTTAGCTCACTTACTGAGGCGCACATCACACCAGCACTGCTGATAGTGTGTGTGTGTGTGTGTGTGTGTGTGTGTGTGTGTGTGTGTGTGTGTGTGTGTGTGTGTGTGTGTGTGTGTGTGTGTGTGTGTGTGTGTGTGTGTGTGTGTGTGTGTGTGTGTGTGTGTGTGCTCAGACTGAGGGCTCTGTGACTGCAGCTTACTCTGACTTTGTCTGGTTGAGAATAAAGATGAAAATTAGAATCAGTGTAACTGCAGTGAGAGCAGTTCACAGAGACATTTTTAAACAGCACACTCAACATTTCCTCTGCTGTGCTGCTGAAGCACAGGTCACACATGGTTTCTCCTTTGTCCTCAAACAGGTTTATTAACTCTGCTGTGAAAATCTCTCAGCCATGAATCCAGATCTGCACCAGTCATATGTGCAACATAGTCCGGATGTGGACTGAGCAGAACCAGTGTTGGCTCCCTCACAGACCACCTGCATCTCCAGCTCTTAGATTCTCAGCCATTTATTTATCTTTGAAATATTTTGAATTCATATACGCTCCTCATTAAATCTAAAGACCTGTTGAAAAAAATAACACATTTACATTTTACAAAGCTTATAAGTAGTTTCAAAATGAAGAAAGAAGAAATTTGCGTAAACAGTGAATTTAAACGAATCAAAGGTAAACAGTCCGTTCATCACCTGATCAAAGTTTCAGAAAATTTGCTCTAAAATCTGGATTCATGTGTTTCCTGTCAGGTTTTCTCTCTCTCATGACCTCCTGATGGCAAAGGCTGAAATGCTTTCCCTCTGTGAACGTGGTCGGATTGTTCAGCTGCATCACCAAGGTCTCTCACAATGCGCCATCTCTGCTAAGGTTGGATGCAGTGAGAGAGCCATTTTGAATTTCATCAAAGATCCTGAGGGATTAGAGAGCAAAACAGTCCAGAGGTAGCCCCAAAACCATTTCACCAGAGCTGAGCAGCAGGCTGTGACTGGCTGTCCGTCAAGACAGAGGACAATCCTGAATCCAGATTAAGGCCGTTACTGGAGCCGGAACTGCAGCCAAATAACCATCAGATGCCATCTGAGAGAGAAAGCTTTAAGGAGAGAACATGTCCTCAAAGGCCTCAGCTCCTTCAGCACCACAAACTCGCCTGTTTGGACCTTTTCAAAGACCAGCAAACATGGGACTCTGAAAAATGAGGAAAGTTTGATTCTCTGAGGAGAAAAAACTGAACCGTGATGGTCCTGATGGCTTCAACGTAACTGGCGTGCCTGGAGATGTTTTCACGGAGGCACACTGGAGGGGGCGCCATCATGATCCTGCAATGGACCAAACGGAGCTTCAGTTTGGTCAGGGGCTTCAAACAGTGGCTTGCTGTGTGGAGATGTTGCAGGGGGCCTTCTTTATGACTGAGGGCCCTGGTCTGTGTGGTCATGTCTGGGTTTTTCAACAGGACAACACTGCAGCTCACAATGCAGTCCTCCCGGGATTTTAAAGACTTTTTTTTTTTTTAAGAAAAAAAATGTTGTCTTCACTGTCAGTTATTTTTATTTAATGCAGTCGATTGAGTCAATAGAGCAATGTGCACCTGTAGACAGGTGTGTGCTCGTCCTCTCAGATCTTAATTTCTCTAACAGATTTTTCCACTTGTTTTCACACAAATCCTGCTATTCGACACACAATGGCCACGTGTGACCCATGCACCAACCCCCTCAACCAATTCTGCTAACTACAAACACAATTCCTGCTTCACACTCATACTGCAGTTCAAAAACACACTTTTTCAAATCACTAATCACAGTGCCCGGCATCTGGCTAAATTTTCATGGCCGATAATCTCTTGTTTTCACAAAGAACACACTGTCACTGAAAACTCAAACGATAACTACCGTACAATGCACACTAACTCATCACAAGGGCACACCTGCCCCACAGTTTAACCATTAGCAATCAGAGCTTTAACATGAAAGGACAACAGGTGAGCTCTTCTGTTTTAAAGCAATGAATGCCAACACTGGAAACTGAGGCAGAGGAGTGAGGAAATGAGAAGGAAGGATGGGGAGGACGAGGAAAACCAACCCACAACCTCTGACGAGATCTGAGCCCCTCTATTAGACCATGTGGTCCACCATGGTCTAACAATGAGTGAGGCTGGGCAAAGGGTACAGTCATACCTGAGCAGGTAAACTGTAGCATCCATCATCTTGATTTTCTGAACTGAGAATAGGTTGGAAAACTGCAGTACTGCAGATCAATTTAGCACTCAGTGAGTTCAGTAGGGAAGTATGGCCCATGGACTGTTCTGTAGACTATAACAATACAGAGGGCTCTAATTTGGTAGACCAGGCGCAAGCGCAGGCACACCTGCCCTACGCCGGCCTTCGCCACGGACAGGGTGTGACCGGCGCACTTTGCAAGTTTCCTGCAGTGCCAAGAGAGGCGCACTCAAGGCGCAGAGAGGCACAGAGGTGCCCGTCCACGCCTCCCTCCGCGCAAATGGCAGAGAAGGAGAAGAGCCGTGAGTGGGTTTAACACAGCCGAGCGCTTTTTTCACCAATCAAATGAGTGCCTCTCCTCGCCTTTAAATGCACTATGGCTGAGGCGCAGCGACTGATTGGTCTGACTGATCCCCGCCACCGCGGAAAGTGTGCTGCAAAGACCGGTCAGAGCCGCTGTCCCTGCAGCAGGAGAATGGACGGCAGGGCACATCGGAGGACACGAAGCGCGTCACCTTGTGGGCCAGCTCCCGGGACAGATGTAATCTGTTCCTTTGTCATTAATAGGAGTACAAAATGAAGAGACAGTTACACAGCTGGCTTATCCATTCAGAATACTTTTCATCCATCTGCACTCCTGGTTTGTCATCGCCAAATAGCAGAACCTTTGGTGATATACTGTATACTCTCCCGGTGTCTCCGCCTCATCCTCCTTACAATAATGTACTCCATCTTTTTAGATCACATTAAAAATAAAGACTAAAACAGAGAAATATGGGAAATCACGGGTAAATCCTGAGTGGCATACATTTATTTTGTCTCTTTTTTTCTTTGTCTTTTCTCTCCTTCTTTTCTTTGAATTAAATGAAATGAGAGAAGCCAGATATATACTCAGTAACAGATGTTAAGGCTGTTTATTGTTTAATTGTAAGATGTGCATCAAACTTCCAGCTGCCGTCAGGTTAACTTTCCATTATGACAAACGGCTTTAATCTGACATCAGATGTGACGGGACAGTTATTATAGATATAAATGTTTATGCTGGTACAGACAGTTACATTAAATAGTGATTGCTGTGATTGTTTATTGCATTAAAATGTGCCTGACACTCTGGAAACCTGCCTCTGAGGTTTTGTTGACATGTGCGCACATGTGCGCCTGTCACCAAATTACAGCTGCGGAGGTTGCGCTCCGCTTTGCGCCGAGAATAGACCAGGTCAGAGCTGGCAAGCTTTCAGCACACTTTCTGCACTGTTTTTGGCATGAAATTGTCACTGCACCAACATGAATCTGCCGACACTTCCCCCTGGTGCGCTGTCAACTCCCCCTGGCACGCCGCCACACCCATCTCTGCACAGACGGTCTACCAAATTGTCAAACTGGTAGAGCACGGCGGTGCACCGCACGAAATTAACACTGCGCGAGGTGCGCCAGGCTTGCGCCCCCCTGTGAAATTAGAGCCCAGAGTGTTTATAAGTCCTGCCTTAAAGTCCTATCCAGTATTTAAAGTATTTTATTTTTATTTGTAATGCAAACTGAAAGAGTATAAACACAAGGTGGTCAAAAATATCTTCAGTCTCCTGAACAGAGAAATAAAATCAGTAGAGGATGAAAAGACAATATCAGGAGATGCAGCATAACTGTTTTAGTGGAAAAGAAATGTTTCTGTACACTATATGTACAGAACAATATCCTCAAATATTTAAAAACCCAGCTCTGTCTGAACTGTCCGTACTGTAAACACAGTCTGAACTGTCTGCACTGTCAAAACAGGCTGAACTGTCTGTACTATCTGAACTGCCTGAACCCCCTATACAATCTGTACGGTCTAAACTGTCTGTGTGGTCTGTACTGTCTGTAAGTCTGCACTGTCTAAACTATCTGAACTGGCTCTGTGGTCTGTGGTCTGTACTGTCTCTGTGGTCTGTACTGTCTGTACTGTGTAAATTGTCTGTGTTGTCTATACTGTCTGAACTGTCTGAGTGGGCTGTACTGTCTGAACTGTATGTACTCTCTTTACTGTCTGCACTGTCTGTGTGGTCTGTACTGTATGTGTTGTCTGTACTCTCTCTACTTTCTCTACTGTCTAAACTGTCTGAACTTTCAGTACTGTCTGTACTCTTAGACAGGTCTATACTGTCAAGACTATCTGCACCGTCTTTACTTTCCAAACTGTCCAAACTGTCTGAACTGTCTGTACTGTCTGAACTGTCTGTACTGACTGTATTGTCTGTGTAACCTGTATTGTCTGAACTGTCTGTATTGTCTGAACTGTCTGTATTGTCTGAACTGTCTGTACTGTCTTAACTGTGTGTGCTGTCTGTACTCTCTGTATTGTCTGAACTGTGAGAACTGTCTGTACTCTTAGACAAGTCTGTACTGTCTTAACTGTCTGTACTGTCTGTATTTTCTGTACCTTCTGTACCAACTGAACTGTCTTTACTGTATATACTGTCTGAACAGTCTTAACTGCCTGAAATGTCTGTACTGTCTGTATTGTGTGTACTTTTGGAAAGGTCTGTACTGTCTAAACTGTCGGAACTGTCTGCTCTGTTAGAAAGGTTTATACTGTGTGAAATGTCTTTACTGTCTGAACTGTCTTAACTGTTGAACTGTCTATGCTGTCTGTACTGTCTGAACTGTCTGAACTGTCTGTGCTGTCTATACTGTTTAAACTGTCTCTACTGTCTGAACTGTCTGTGCTGTCTATACTGTTTAAACTGTCTCTACTGTCTGTACTGTCTGTACAGTCTAAACTGTCTGAACTGTGTTTACTGCCCGTACTCTTGGGAAAGGTCTATATTGTCAGAACTGACTCTTCTGTTTGAACCATCTGCAATGTCTGTACTGTCTGAACTGTCAGTACTGTCTATACTCTTACAGTTTTTCCTGGTTGTTTGCACACAATTTTTGATGCCTGAGACACAATGACCACAACGTATAACCAATGCACCAACTCCATGAACCAAGTCTGCTAAACTATAAGCACAATTCCTGCTTTACACTAAGACAGCAGATCTTCAACACACTTTTTTCAAAACACTACACACAATTCTCTGAGTTTTGGCACAATTTTCATGAAGTAAACTTCTTTTTTTCACAAAGAACACAATGCCACTCAAAACAGTAAAATGAATATTCCTATTATGCACACTGACTCATCACATGGGTAAACACCTGTCACACAATTTTACAATTAACAATCAGAGCTTTAGCATAAAAGGGCAATAGGTGAGTTTCTCTGTTTTGGAACAATGGATGCCAACATTGAAATCAGAGGGAGAGCCAGAGGTGTGAGAATGAGAGGAGGAGGACGCGGAGGATGAGGAGGACGAGGGCGGGGACGGGGACGAGTAAGGATGGGGGTCATAATCTCTGATGAGATCAGGGCCACTTTGGTTGACCATGTGGTGAACCATGGTCTAACAAAGAGGGAGGCTGAGCAAAAGGTGCAGCCAAATTTGAGCAGATACACAGTAGCATCCATCTTTCGGACTTTCCGAAAAAATAGGTAAGAAATTTAGTCTTACTAGTATTAGGAAATTGTTGTACTGCAATTCAACACAGCACTCAATGAGTACAGTATTACAGTATTGCCAGTGGACTGTTCTGAAGGACTGTAAAAAAGTAAAGTGTTAATTTGAGAAATGTTTTCCTTCTTTTTATCCCTTCACAATATTTACAATATTTCACTCTCTGTATTGCAGAGCTGAAAGACGACCATCAAGAGGAGGTCGGGAGCGTCTACTGTCTCCTGAACGGCAAAATCAAATTGTGAACATGGTCCTAAAGAATAATGCCATTACATTACGGCAAATCCAAAGAAAAGTACTAGAAAACAATGACATTTTTCCAAATATTGACAGCATAAGTTTATCCACTCTGGACCGTGTCTTGCGAAGAAATTCTCTGGAGATGAAACAAGTCTACAGAGATCCATTTGAACACAATTCAGACAGAGTCAAAGAACTGTGATATAACTATGTGCAAGTATGTCCTCTACAATCCTGTAACTGATGCATACCCTGAAAACTGTAAATATTATACATGTTTTAGTATTGGAATCATAATGAATGTATTTCACATAGTGACCACTCCATGCCTATTTCTGATATTATCCTGTGTGTTTCAGAGAGTCCTTGAGCTAGAGGTGGCTGCAGTGGAGCACCAGTTTGTCTTTATCGATGAGGTTGGATTCAACCTCACAAAAAGACGTAGAAGGGGAAGGAACATCATCAGCCATTTTGTGTTCTGAGTCAAAAAAACAAAAAACAATTCTAAAATATTTTGCAAGAAGTGTCACGCTGAGCACAAAAAGTCCTGAGTCATGATGAATATTATGTAATCACAGTGTTTTACACTGAGCACATCAGAGTTCAACTGGTTCATGTAAGTGTTCGTTCATATAGTGGTTAGTGTGTGTCATTTGGAGACAAAACACCATTTTGAGAAGAATAAACACTGTTTTGGATGTAAAGTTTCGTTTTGCAGGAGAATTGAGGGGTTTTGAGAAATGTGTGAGTGATTTTTTGAATTGAGTGAAGTGTTCTGAGAATATGAGGCATCCTTTCAGAAAATGTGTGTAAACAATCGAGAAAAACTGTATACATGTTTTAGTATTGGAATCATAATGAATGTATTTTACAATAGTGACCACTCCATGTCTATTTCTGATATTATCCTGTGTGTTTCAGAGAGTCCTTGAGCTAGAGGTGGCTGCAGTGGAGCACCAGTTTGTCTTTATTGATGAGGTTGGATTCAACCTCACAAAAAGACGTAGAAGGGGAAGGAACATCATTGGCCAGCGTGCCATCATTGAAGTCCCTGAACTGCGTGGAGGAATATCACCATGTGCGCAGCAATTACTCACCATGGTGTCAGCCATCACCACGCTACCCTCGGACCCTACAACACTGCCCATCTGATCACATTCCTGGACACTCTGCGTAACACCCTAATTCCACCAGATCAGGTAAATGGCCAAGAGCAGCTCAGGTCTGTTGTCATTTGGGACAATGTCAGCTTACACCAGGCTGCTCTGGTTCATAACTGGTTCACTGCTCACCCACGATTTTTTGTTCTTTTATACTCCCCTTTCCTTAATCCTATCAAGGATTTTTTTTCTGCCTGGAGATGGAAAGTGTATGACAGAAATCCACAAACACACAATCCCCTTCTCCAAGCTATGGAAGATGCATGCAGGGAGATTCCAGCGGATGCTTTCCATGGCTGGATTCACCATGCTAGTGGCATGTGATGTAGATGAGGTGCTGTGGCCTGACCCAAACAGAAGATGTGATGCAGCATAGTTTTTTGCTTTGTTGATTGATTTTTTCAAATTATTATTATTATTTCTTTAACTGAAGCTGTATACATTTAGATGCAGACCACTGTATGTGGAACTTTGTGTTGGCTGTGATTAACACTTTGTACATTGTTTTTCTGTGAAAAAAAAAAAAGTTTTTTTCTGTCTAATGTTGTGTTCTAAGTAAAAAAAAAAAAAAACAACATCAACAACAACAAAAAAACAAACAAAAAAAAAAAAAAAAAAAAAATTCTGAAATATTTTGCAAGAAGTGTCACACTGAACACAAAAAGGCCAGAGTCATGATGAATATTGTGTAATCACAGTGTTTTACATTGAGTACATCAGTGTTCAACTGGTTCATATAAATGTTGGTTCATATAGTAGTTAGTGTGTGTCATTTGGAGACAAAAAAACATTTTGAGAAGAATAAACACTGTTTTGGGTGTGAAGTTTCATTTTACAGGAGAACTGAGGGGTTTTGAGAAATGTGTGAGTGATTTTTTTATTTGTGTGTACAGTTCTCAGAATATGAGGCATCCTTTCAGAAAATTTGTGTAAACAATCAAGAAAAACTGTAGGAGGGTTTATAATGTCTGAACTGTCTGTACTGTCTAAACTATCCTGTCTGTATTTTCTTAACTGTCTGAAATGTCTGAACTGTCTGTGCTGTCTATACTGTTTGAACTGTCTGTTCTATCCTACTGCCTGAACTGTCTGTTCTGTCAGTACACCGTGAGAGGTCTGCACTGTTAGTTCTGTCTGAACTGTCAGTTCTGTTTGTACTGTCTGAACAGTCTGACCTATCTTCACTGTCTGTACTGTCTGAACTGTCTGTTTTCTCTCTGCACGGTCAATACAGTCTGAACTGCCTGTACTTTCTTTACTGTCTGTACTTTCTGAACTGTCTGTACTGTCTGTTTTTTTCTCTGCACGGTCAATACAGTCTGAACTGCCTGTACTTTCTTTACTGTCTGTACTTTCTGAACTGTCTGTACTGTCTGTTTTTTTCTCTGCACGGTCAATACAGTCTGAACTGCCTGTACTTTCTTTACTGTCAGTACTGTCTGAACTGTCTGAACAGTCTTTTCAGTATGTACTGTCTGTATTGTAAGTAGTCTTTGTAACACAACATCAAGTTTTGAGTCTTCATGACTGATGGAGAGGATGTGTTTTTAATTTATCATGTTTAAGCACTGTTTTTTTTTTGTTTTTTTTTCTTATAAAGGCCTCTTCATATGGTGGTGGGCTGGTGGTGGTGTGTGTGTATGTGTGTAAAGTTTCACTTTGAAGGATAATTTAGGGTTTTGCCATTGTGTGTGTGTGTGTGTGTGTGTGTGTGTGTGTGTGTGTGTGTGTGTGTGTGTGTGTGTGTGTGTGTGTGTGTGTGTGTGTGTGTGTGTGTGTGTGTGTGTATTTTGATAATTGTGTAGAGTTCTGGGAATGTGGAACATGCATTAGAAAATGTTTGTAGACATTAAAGAAAAACTGTACACAGCAGAAAGAACTGAACAGAGCTCAAGTCACCTGGACAGATGAGGATTGGTCTTTAAGGGGTTTGCATTTAAATTAAAAAAAAAAACAAAGTAAAAAATAGGATTGACTGTTTGACTTCACGAATGTTTCATTTAGGACAGCTCAAGCTCTCTGATAAATCTTCACACCCTGTCCTTAATGTGCCTCTGACCATCAGAGTTTACCCAACCTCAGCTCACACACACACACACACACACACACACACACTGACCTGGCAGCAGGCGAACCCTCCAGTATATGCGCAGACACTGTTCCTCCCTGCGAAGGCCCCGCTGGCACTTGCAGGCCAGCAGAGCGGGATGGTTGGCCAGGAGAGCGTCCTGTCTCTCCAGACACTCCGCAGCCACCTGCTCACCCAGGGGAGACATAGCAGCATCAGCCGCACACAGCTCCAGACCACGGTACAGGGCCTCACAGCGAAGGTCCAAGGAGCATACCCGGTGAGCCTCAACACAGTCAGTGGGAGACAGCGGGTAAGAGAAGAGGGGCGCTGAGGACGGCAACACACCTGAAAGAGGGCAGGGACAGAAAGGTAAAACACACCTGAGAGAGGAGAAATGTGTGTTCATTGTGTGATGGTTAACTCTGTGATGGTCCGGTATGAATATAATGACCAACACCTTTGAGGGCTGGTTCCAGCATCTCATTAAATAGTTGCTTCAAGGACTAAAGCAGTTGTTTTGGCAAAGGAGCTTTTAAAAAATGTATAAACTCTTGATTTTAACCAATCACTAAATAAAAGGTCAAAAAACAAAAGACAGCTTTTGTCAGAGTCAGAAACTATGCAGGATGTTAGCCAACATATGATAGACTCATTCAGTGGAATGGGACTTAAAATACATCAGTTTCACATCAGGGCTGAAAAAAAGACATGGAAAAAAAAACAGAAAACTAGAGCAGGTTTCAAGGAGGAGAAAAACAATATATTCTGCTACAAAGCTAACCAAGATAAGAGGGTTTAAATGTCCCAGGTTGGACAGCACTATAAGACTCAGTAAAGCAACTAGACACTAGGCAGTCCTAGTGCATTGAAAACAAGTCAACAGAAAGTTCCACTGCATCATAGGTTGACACCAAGAAGTTCCACTTTATCAGAAAACAAGACACAAGGAAGTTCTACTACATTAGAAAAAAGACACCAGGAAGTTCCACTGCATCAGAAACAGGACACCAGTTAGTTCCACTGCATCAGAAACAGGACACCAGTTAGTTCCACTGCATCAGAAACAGGACACCAGTTAGTTCCACTGCATCAGAAACAGGACACCAGTTAGTTCCACTGCATCAGAAACAGGACACCAGTTAGTTCCACTGCATCACAAAAACAGGACACCAGGAAGTTCCACTGCATCAGAAACAGGACACCAGGAAGTTCCACTGCATCAAAAACAGGACACCAGGAAGTTCTACTGCATCAGAAAACAAGACATAGGAAGTTCTACTGTATCTGAAACCAGAAACCAGGAAGTTTCACTTCATTTGAATCAAGACACCATTATCTGTATGCATGTTAAGTCTTTAAACAAATGGGATCATTAGTCCTCAGCTGAGCCACAGGTGAATAACTTCCATTTAAAAAAACAGGAAAGTGTGGGGGATTGTAGGCGCAGAGGTCCCCAAGGAATCTCCTTTTTTTTAAATGGAAGATATTCACCTGTGGCTCAGCTGAGAACTCTTAGAAACCAGTTGTACCGGTTTTATCATATACTGTCTGTAGAAGTTTGGCCTGAAGCTGTCCTCATGGAGGTACTGAAGCCAAAAAGCTAAACCTTCAACTTGGAAACAAGACTAACAGTGCCAACTGTTCATCCAAACCCAGAAACTGTGGGGCAGAGGAATGGCAACAGGTCTCTGGACTGATGAGTGACACTGTCAAATCTACATGCTGAGTTGTTGATTTGGTCCAAATTAAAGGTTCTCACTTATAATCTCAGCATCAGTATCAATCTTCTGGATTACATGAAGAGACTGAAGGATTTTAGGAAGTCAGCATGCACAGAGGATCTGGTGTTAGTGCCCCCATCATGTTTAGAAAAACCTTCAAAACTGTTCATGGAAGAGCTGGTGCTGTTTGAAGGCAAAGGGTGGTTGCATCAAATACTGATCTGATTTCCTTTTGGTTTATTCACTGCATTTTCTTCATTCATGAAAATAATCCATTCACCTTTTCACTTCTGGTGCATTCATAGTTTACAGCATTTTTTACACACCTGCCTCAAACTTTTGCTCAGCAGCGTACGTTCAGACATTCACACAGCTCAGTGATCTGCTACTAAAAGCCATTTGTGCGGTTTTAAGCCAACATTTGAACAAAAGTTGACTGAGTTTATGGATGTACTGATGAAGGAAACTCACTGACAGTGCTCAAACACTCCAACATACAACAGATTGAATGAATATCAGTAACAATAAGAACGTCTGGACGGGTGTATCTGGTAAATGAAAGGATGGTCTCCATCAGTGTGTCACTGCACAGATTGAGGAAGGAGTGTGTAAATTTAAACTCTCTCTGACTGGAGGTGTTCTTTCCTCCTCTCTGTCTGCTTCCATTTGCTGGAGGAGAGGCTCACACACACACACACACACACACACACACACACACACACACACACACACACACACACACACACACACACACACACAGGGGAAGTTCAGAGGAGCTGGGTGAGGACAGCAGAAATGCCATACAGAGAGGAGAAATAGAGGAACACAAAGATAGATGACAAAAAGAGAGGGTGAGAGACACAGAGGCTGAAGCAGCCAGAGAAAGCGAGTGTACCAACGTGAACCTTGATGGGTTGGACACGCGCTCAGTGTGTGGCCCAATCAGCATGCACTGCTCCAAATGTTCTCCGATTCACACACACCCACAAACACACACATACACACACACACACACACACACACACCCTGTAAGGGAGCATTTTCTGTTTTTTGTGTGTGTGTGTGTGTGTGTGTGTGTGTGTGTGTGTGTGTGTGTGTGTGTGTGTGTGTGTGTGTGTGTGTGTGTGTGTGTGTGTGTGTGTGTGTGTGTGTGTGTGTGTGTGAGTGTCCTGCTGGGAGGGAGACTGGGAGGCACAGAACCCATCATTACGACCAGAACACAATACTGCACAACCACAGGGGCAGGGGTGCAGGGGGCAAAGCAATCTGTCTCACACACACGCACACACACACACACACAGACACACACACACACACACACACACAGAGTGATCTCAGAGTGAAGTGGCTAAGGGGGTATGAGGAGCTTAATGTTCAGAGCTGGATCAGTACACAGAATATAAATTGAATACAGCACACTGATGAAAGACTAGCGGAACACACCCCGATGCTGCACACACAATCTGGGGTGACAGCACACCTTGTCCAGACCCTCTCTGACCATCATTTTCCCAGCAGTCCAAGCTTTGGTTACACACACACAATGTCGGCCAACAGCATACACATAAACACACACACACACACACACACACACACACACACACACACACACACACACACACACACACACACACACACACACACACACACAATGTCAGCAAACAGCACACACATACACACATACACTCACACACACACACACACACACACACACACACACACACACACACACACACACACACACACACACACACACACACACACACCGTTTAGAAATGGTGTCTAAGGTGCTGTCCTTGGATTCGGGCTGAGCCGATCTGGGAGCACCAGGGGAGCTTGTTTTTAGGTTGTATTGACGGCACAGCGCCAATACCAGAACACACAGCTATCAACAGACAAACACACAGCCCAGGAGGAGAAATCAGGAGAGCAAACACACACGTCTCTTACTTTGTGTGAGGGAGTAATGCCTCTTAATGAATGTGTAACTGCAGTGTAGGAGGCTCCAGAAAGAAGAGCACCCAGGTCCATGGAGGTGTTGGTAGCCCCATAGACTGTGTCATTAATGGACGTGTTCTCCATGACGTCTGTTTTGTATTCATGCATTCTTTAAGCACATTGGCTGTCATTACCATATTGGAAGCAGCTGGGGCTTCCAGTACAGCTACAGGGTGCCTGTCAGCCCGCTGTAAAGATGTTTATTAACAGGGCCAGAGATTTTTTTCTCTTTCCTAAGTTGTTTGATCTTTGACAAAACAGCAAAGTATCTTCTGTTCTTTCAACGTGCACATCAAAGCCAATTTTGACTCAGAAACCGAAAAATAAAAAAAATCAAAAGACCTGCATGTTTCAAAAATTACATGATACACAGCTGTACCGCAATTTAGTAAAAAAAAAAAAAGTCCTGCACAAACACAAATCATGGTTTGGCATCCATCAGATCACACCTAGGTCCGAACTGTGCCACTGATTTCCTCCATTAGTGTGCAGCAAGCCATCAACCCCCCCTCCTCCCGGAAACTAACAACATGACATGAAATTACTCCTTTGACCAAACATAAATTAATGACATGAGCTGGTAAAATACATTACAAACTACTATTTTCAAGTGTTGAGTTTATAATAAAAGCAAATCCATCTAAGATTTATGATTTGTTTTGCAAGTAAGGAATGTATGAATTATACTCAAGTCCCTTACATTTAAGTGTTAGAAGCTGTTTTGCTTAGCTCCTGAAACTCTTTGGATCAGAGGTCGCCAACCTGTCAATACCAATCAACCGGCTGATCTTATCTGGAAGATCTTGTAAATAATTAAAAAAAAAGAATCACTCCTCATCACGCATGATGGAGCCCCAAAGCTAGCACATTATAGACAAATGCGGACCATGGCTGGAAAAGTTGCTTGAGGGAATCAAATCCGAGCTTCCTACAATCATTTACCAGTGTTTACAGATGCCCTGTCATCTTCCTCTGTGTTTTCTATGCTGTAATGATTCACGTCATAGCCTACATATCCCGTGAGTCATGGAGAAAACTTCCGTTCTATGCTATGCCCAGATTTATAAGATTTAGCAGCATAAGTTATAACTTTTTACTTTTACATTACGAGAAATTGGAACTTTAGTGTTTAATATATTCTCAATCAGTGTCTTTCAGTTACGTGCAGTTAACATCGGTTACATTTCAAAGCAGCATCACTTCAAAACATCATATAAAAGACACGTTAGAGATGGCTGTGACTAAATACTGTCTGTGAGGGCCTTGTAGTCTGGCTCATAGCTACAAACAGCCAGTCAGAGACAGTCAGTAGGGTGGCTGACAATAAGATGACTCTTGTTCTTTGATTTGTCTGCATGTGACTCTGTGTCTATCAAATAAATATATTGTTTAATTGTGTAATCTGGACATAGCGGAGAACTGAAGTTTTTCTCTCACGACTCACGGGATATTAAAGTTACGATGTGAATCATTACAGCATAAAAAACACAGAGGTAGATGATAGCGTGTCTGTAAACACTGGTATATGATCATAGAAAGAGTGGATTTGATTTCCTCAAGCAACTTTTCCAGCCATAGTCCCCATTTGTCTATAATGTGCGAGCTTCGGGGTGGAACTCCATCATGCGTGATGAGCAGTGATTCATTTCTCTATTATTTTCAAGATCTACCAAGGAGGCTTCAAAGATCGTCCAGTCGGCGACCTCTGCTCTATGCCATGCCGTACAAGAAAAAATAATTAGGATCAAAATATGGGATGTCCTTGCACAACAGGGACAGTTGGCAAACTGTCAACACACAAAAATGACACAAGTTATACGTGCCTTGTTCTCCGTATATCTTCTTTCAATGTACTTTAACGCCCTCTGTGCTTCGCGCCACCAGCACTGTTTGTTTTGTTGTTTTCTTTCTAAAATTTTTATCTCAAAGCTCTCATATCCTGGCAGTCAATAGGTCAATACAGCCTGTGACCAGGGGTGTACTAGCCATCTGGATGTTCTGGAGAAGTCCAGAACGGGGAGGACCGTCCCGTTGTATTGGGCTGGGCCTGATAAAGTCCAGGGCTGTTTTTAAGTCCCAGTCCGCTGCCGGTCGGCTGACGGCCGGTTCGACCGGTGACAGCCCCCCCTGACAGCAGCGGCCGTCGTCGGGCAGAACCGGCCGTTGATGGATCTGCAGCACCGGCCATCGTCGGGCTGTTCAAAGACGGCCGGGGGGAGGGTGCGTCCCGTTGTTATGGGCTGGGCCTGTTAAAGTCCAGGGCTGTTTTTCAGTCCCAGTCCGCCACTGCCTGTGACCCCGATGTCAATCAAAGATCATCTATGATCATCTATGAAGAAACGATGAGTCAGTCTGTCACCCTTCCTCGGCTCAACCACATAATGTCACAATATATATAGGACACAAACTTAGTGGTATGTCATTTTGTCTCTCAGGGTAGGCCTAGGTCAAAGTCCTATCAGTTCTGTCTTTTTGTCAAAGCCACAGGACGAGAGTGCATTGTGCTCCATGTAGTGCTGCACGATCAATCTAATGGCAGTTTGAGGAAGTGCAGTCATGGCATCTAACAAAAGACAGCTATTAGTGATTTTAGATAGCTCAATATGTGCTGTGTCCAAACTCTCTGATGCTCATCTCTGCACTGATCTCTGATCTGACTGCCTGGTTTAACAGTTCACTGACAAAATAACAGAAACTAGAATGTCATTAAAATCTTCTTGTGCGTCTTTGACACGAACACTGGACACATTCCTTATGGTCCGTATCAACAGCCCAAAGAGACCATAGTGAAGTTAGTTTCATGTTGGATATTTGACAGACATTTTCTCTAGGAGGACAACCCAGTCTGAGTCCTGCATTCAAAGACAATTAAAAGAGAGAAAACATGTTCCAGCACTAATAAAATCTCAATACCTAATATATTTTAAACTGAAATAATGATGTTTCAATGACCTGAAAGCTGCTGAGCTAAAATGCTAATAATTCTATATAGAAATTGATAGAAGTTATTTAGAGATTTAAAATGCAAAAACAAGAGGCTTATCTTGTGCAGCTAGAATAACATTGATGCCAAGATAATTTTGAGTCAATTGATCACATGACCTGGAAGCTATAGAGATAAAGGGCTAATTTTTCATCATAAAGAATGATAGAAATTTTGGGGAGATTTCTACATAAAAAATGATACAAAAAAATAAAAGGAGGTTTGAAATTTGAAAACAAGAGGCGTTTGAAGGGCAGCTAGTAAAGTACATTGACCCCAAAATGATTTTGAGTCAATTGATCACATGACCTGGAAGTTATTGAGCTATAATGCTTATATTTCTGTATAGAAAATATAGAAAGAATATATTTTGAAAAATATTTTGAGATTTTAAATGTTTAAAAAATACATCTCATTAAGATTTTGAGCAGTTTGATCTCACACTGATGAGGTGTTAATTGATCTCGTGACCTTGAAGCTATTGAGCCAAAACGTTTTTATCCATACAAAAAAAAAACGATTAAAATTATTTAGAGATTTGAAACGAAAAACAAGAGGTTTATGTTATAAAGCTAGGAGAGTACTTTGATTTCAAGTTGAATTTGAGTTAATGGATTGCATAGATTTATGCATAAAAAATGATAGAAATTATATAGCCTTATTAATTATTTGCAATGAAAAAACTAGATGTAACTCTTGCAGCAGGGGGATTTTGAGACAATCAATCATTGGACCTTAAAGCTATTGAGTATTAGCATTATCACTTTTTTTTTTTAAACCTTCCAGGTCATTTAATCAATTGACTCAAAATCAACTTGGGATCAAAGTACTTCACTATTTACACAAGATACGCCCTTTGCTTTAAAATTTTAAATCTCTAAATAGTTACTTTCATTTTTCAATTATACAACTATTTACATTTTTGCTCAATTGCTCCAATGTTATGTGATCAATTGACTCAAACTCAATTTGAGATCAATGGAATCCACTAGCTTCACGAGATACACCTCTTGTTTTTAAATTTGAAATCTCCAAATAATTTCTATCATTTTTTATGTAGAAATCTTGGCAATTTTGCTCAATGGCTGCCAGCTCATGTGATCAATTGACTCAAAATCATCTTGGTATTTGTGTTCTCCACTAGCTGCATGAGATATGACTCTTTTTTTAATTTCAAATCTCTTAAAAAATATATGTATCAATCTTTATATTGAAGTATTAGCATGTTAGCACAATAGCTTCCAGGTCATTTAATCTACTGCCACAAAATCATCTTGGGGTTAATGTACTCCACTAGCTGCACGAGGTACGCCTTTTGTTTTTGCATTTTAAAACTCAAAAAAAATTCTATCAACTTTTATATAGATTTATTAGCATTTTAGCTCAATAGCTTTCAGGTCATTTAAACATCATTATTTCAGTTTAAAATTTATTAGGTTTTGAGATTTTAGTAGTGCTGGAACATGCTGTCTCTCTTTTAATTGTTGTTGACTGCAGGGTGCAGACCGGGTTGTGCAGGAAAGTTCCCCCCCCCCCGGAGAAAATGTCTGTCAAATATCCAACAAAAAATTAACTTCATCGCTGTCCTAAACCCTTTGATATAAACTAGACCTCTTATCAGTAAATGTTCCAAACCATTTCCTCCAATCCTCTATTTCCTATCCATCACTTTTCAGGAGTTTCATTAAGAACTAAGAACTTTACAAAGCCGGGACCCTTTTAGGTTCACCTGCAGATTATTAATGATGTAATTGACAGGCGTAAAACCTGCTGCTCTTCAAAATTAACACTCTGATCATTTTTAGATTTTGATAGTGAAGAAACATACATCAGTTTTTCTTCTCTTCTTTCCCTCTTTCTGGTGATATGGATGGATCATAATTTGTGAAATTAGACTGTGGGGAGGGAGATGGGACTACGACAGGTGCTTGGTCAGACATGACTGAGAAGGTGTTTGACTTTTACCGGGGGGGAACTGAGTCCTGTCTTTCTCTGTAACTCCCTCTATACCACCAACTGAACCCTCCCTTCAGCATTAATCCATCTGCTGATGGATCGCTGAGCAACATAAGGAAACTTGTGTACCTTGCGAGGTAGCTTTGAGGATAGGTTTCAGATTCCCTGTTCTACGACACGGGATCACTCTTCAGCGAGACGAGTCTCCATGGCAACGTACGCTGAACGGCTAACCTGCTCCGGGGCAGGTTAGGTTCCAGATTGAACTCGCGGACTAGAAAACCCCGCCCTCTGACCAATGAGCCCTCACGAAAAAATGGCTCGTCCGTTCTTAGAGGATCCCGTGGACATTGGAGCCCGACCCATTCTGTTTTTCGGGATGACCACCTTTATGAAAGTTACCGTTTTTCCAGGAAGGGGTTGGTAGTACATGACACTTTCTACAGGTAATTAAAAGGAATGAAGAACTCTCATTGCCTTAATAAGATCTTCAATGCCAACGCTTCTGTTCCATGACAATATTTTATTGCCCATATTAAAATTGTGACAGGAGTTCATGTAGGGCTCATGTGGGCTACATATCACACAAAAAATGTAAACACGACAGGAATGAACAAATGAATAAATTCATCTAAGAAATAAATTAGGTATGTTGCATGTTACAGTAAATGTGCATGTTGAACAGTGCTATTTCAGGATGATAATGGCACAAAAGATTTTATTTGCACTACACCACTACACTTACGCATTTAGACTGTCAGCAATTTTCTGTCAGCACTCCTTCCGTGCTTTAGCAGCGGCGACGGTGCTGCTTTTAACGTTAATTACATTGTTCACCTCGTCATACTTCCTCATGATCACCTCCTGCTCCTCCTGAGTGAAGTATGCGGTCCTTCTCTCTCCGGCCTGCTCTGACGCTCCAGACTGCTCCATGTTCGAGATTGGTCAGATGCAGCGGGCTCCGCCTTATATGTGTGCACGCGCTCATTGCCTAGCTGGATCCACTCATCAGGTTGATAACCAGCGTCGAAAAACCGTGTAGCGAGACCACCGGCTACCGCGCTCAGTTCAGCGAGGTAGCTCCAAGGCTATCTCGCTAGACTGAACTTGCTTCGTAGAACAGGGCCCTGGCAGACTGCCTGCGTTTGTTTATATCTGGCACGCCGCGCGTGGACTGATACTCTAAGCAGCGAGTGCCTTGTACCCAGCTGTGGCTCTGCAGCAGAGGTAGCGCCGTTTTACGACACGATGAGAACCAGAGCCTTATTTAGCGGTGTTTATGTGTGAAAGTAACGCGCTGAAAATTCTCTAAATAAAGCGTGAATGCAGATCGATATCAGATTTTTTCGGTGGGAGTCCGTTTATTTGTGTTCTGGGTCAAGTAAAATATGGGCCTGTCTGAGTGCAGACTCAGACGGGGCAGACGAGCAGACGGCAGACGAGCAGGGAGGGGGTGTTTGGTGCGAGCGCTCCGGGCTTCTGCTGAACAAAAAACACTGCTGTAGGGTCATGTGTGTGCCGAACCGATTACGCCGATCTGAACGGATCATGGATCAATCATGATCCGTTGCACCACTACTAATAAAGTACAGTCTGATTATGTTTCTTTTACAAAAATCAGTTTTCAAGAGTCAACTGTCAGTTGTGAGCTTAGCATTTGCATGTGTGTTCTGTAATTACGACCG
This sequence comes from Halichoeres trimaculatus, assembly GCF_033239565.1. NCBI lineage: Eukaryota > Metazoa > Chordata > Actinopteri > Labriformes > Labridae > Halichoeres > Halichoeres trimaculatus. Next base: position 1,339,892 of record NW_027437185.1, read on the forward strand.
TGGAATGAAAAAAAAAGAAAGAAATTGACTGCGGCTCGTAGGCTGCGCTGAGTAACTTACCATATCCCCGGCATTTATTTGGAACGGGCGTCTATGTTGCTAAACGTGCTGCTACAGCCGGCGTTTAATTGGAACCCGGTGTTTATTTGGTATTTTAGGGTAAGCATTTTTTAGAAAATAAAAAAAATATTTAAAACTAGAATATAACTAAGCAGTGCTGTAGTGCATGGAAAATAGTACTGTACAAGCTTTTTTAGCTGTATTTTTAAGTTCAAAATGTATAAAATCATTATAATTATTTCTAAATTAAAAAGTAAATATTTCAGAACTACCAATAATCTCTGGACGTTCTTCATAACAACACATGTATCCTAATATTATTAATCATTATATCAAAAATTGCAACACTGACCATGATTATTGCAATCCCACAAGTTCCCCAAATCATGACTGTACTTGTGCTCATTGGCCCTGGAAGGATTTCCTGTTGCAGTTGGTGATAACCCCGGAGACATCTTTAGGACATGCTCTGTAGGGACTTCTATCAATGAAACGGGGTTGTTGCAGTATTTCAAACCACCACCGAATCCAGTACTCAAAATAAATGTAACAGTCCTCTGTTTGAATGCTGTAGCATCGTTTTAACAACAACTTGGATTTCCATATAAAATAAACCTCCTTGAATGAGATCAGATATGGCTCTTCAGTTCAGTATCCTTAATGTCAGGGTTATTGTGCTGAAACTCTCTGTGAAAAACAAAACATTTTATTTCCAAATGCTTAAGCTGTTGGTCTTTCCAAATACATATACAAATAACATCCTTTTCCCTCTGCAGGACACAAGCCACGAGACCCCAGAATCTGTACCAGTTGGTACTGTGACTGCTGTCAATATAGATGATTTTTCAACTGAGTCATCATCCAACACACCTTCGGTCCATTTCACTGCCATCTTTACTCTGTGTTTAGTTTTACTTTGCTCTAAGCCTTTCCCACACAGTCCAACAGCTGCCCCATTAGACACTCATCTCAAGAAATGTTTTATGGCAGAAGTGTTCAGTGTGTTAACAGTAACAGGCAATGTTTGGGGGTTGTTCATTCTTTATTTATGTATTTATTGTTTAGTAATCAATTGATGTTTCTACTGGACATTCAGTAAATAGTTACAAAAAGCATTTCACACTTAAGTTGTGATAATTCAGCTGATATCCGCTGTGCTTGAGGCATGCCAAGCTCATACTTGTCAGTATTTTTCAAAACCTGTGCCAGCCAATCAGAATGAGCCCCTGAGCCACTGTCATTCATCCGTGACATTTGAGAACTGAACCACTTCCTGTCAAGCCTTCTCCATCTCCCTTCATCACCTGGTTCCTCCCTGCTATCTTTCACCTGTGCAGACCAGATGTGTCTGCAGTCTGTCTCTGCACCGAATCAGACAGGTTTCCATTCAAGTCAATGAGTCAGCTCACTCTGGATCTGTTCTGCTGTGGTCCAGGTGTTTAGCCGGTCCAGCTGGCTAGCATTGTTGACACAACCATCCTTTTTTTTGCTGGATGCCAGAGCTGTGATGCACCAGTTCAGCATATGGATAATCAGGTGGGGCAGGAAGTCGTACACCCAGAGACTTTCAAAATAAAACAGAGCATGTCCAAATCAGAAGGTTTTTTTTATTGACTAAGTCATATATTTTCACAGTGGTGTGCGGTCAGGGGAGGCAGGGGAGGCAGTGCCTCCTCTAGGCTAACAAGAAAAAAAAAATATATATATATATATATATATATATATATATATATATATATATATATATATATATGTGTGTGTGTGTGTGTGTGTGTGTGTGTGTGTGTGTGTGTGTGTGTGTGTGTATATATATATATATATATATATATATATATATATATATATATATATATATATATAAATTATTTTTTTTCTTCAGTTGTTCGTATACAATTTGTCATAATTAAAAAATTAATAAAGGAAATTGCTGATTTGTCAATAAGAGGGAGGCTAACAGAGGGGGCGGACAGCATTTGGCGCTGGCTTCATGCTAGTAATGTGTGTCGGAGACAGAGACTCCGAGAGAGACGGGGACCGTTTACTTGAAGCCACAATGTGTTGCAGGTTCGTGCATACGAACTAAGGTCTTAGGCTGATTAACGTGGGCATTTATGAGGCACAGCGCTTCTCTGCCTCCGCAGGTTGTAATACCGCACCCTCTTTGAGGTCTCGCGATAGTTTGTTAGTGCAGACGTTTAATAGAGTATACCAGAGGTGCCTGGCCTGTGTTCTTGTGTTGTTGAGATACGGCTTATTTTTGTTCGTATTTTGCTATTTCTCCTGTGATGTAAATCCTGTAGAAATGCAGGTGAACGTATGTTTCAGGTTTTAATTGGCATTTCGTCTTGTTAACTCCGGGACTTCAGTCTGTCTCTGAACCGTAGATGGGAAAGCTGATTAACATTTATTTACTTGGCTCGTTGCTGGTAACTAGTGTCTGGGAGTCTGGGCCAAAGTGAGAGAAAAGACTAAAGAGGAGGAAAAAAAGGTGCACCTTGTGCACAACCGCACATTGATTGAGGAAACAAAGACCAAAATAATGTACTCCCGCCCCACACACACCTTGCATGCACTCAGACCGTCTCTCCTTCTGGTATGTCACACGCGCGCACACACACACATACACACACACAGCACAGACTGTCACCATGTTAAAGGGGCAGGGCTGGCCAGTAACAGTTTGTATTAGCAAATGTGAGCAGTGCACTGTATATATAACACACATATATAGAAATTTCAACTTTAGCTGGCTGCCTGCCTCCTTCGGCATGGACCTCACCGCACGTTACTGTATTTTCATAATGATTGCCATAGCTCAGCATTTATCTAGTCCTATGTTCTTGTACAGTCCCAGGGTTAATGTACATTTATCTGGCAGATAGTGTAAACTTTCACCCAGCCTCCTAGCTGCATGCTCAGATTCAACAGTCAAAAGCTTTGATAGCACATCTCTCTGAAAACTGGCACCAGCTGTGGGTTGAGACAGTGGCGTCAATCATGTTTTTTGACCAATTATTGTCGGATGTTTAGTTTAACTCAACCCCTGGTAGGCATGGTAATGACAGTTATCAATTTGTATTGCTCCCAGATATCAGGGCTCATTCTTTTGGGACCAGCGCTGTAAACCTTATCCGTGACCAGAATAAATGTTGAACTGAGAAATGGATTCCCTCCTTGCGATCTTTGGGAGTTGTTTGACTAAACTAGATTTTATTACTACTACAATGACAAACAAACCCTTCAAGGCCATGATCACAGAGGTTAAAGGTCACCTGTGACAGGTGGCAGCTTCAGCAGCAGCAGCTGATGGGCTTAAAATAGCATGTTGTGGAGAGGGTGCGAAGAGTCCTCCTTTATCTTCATCAGCTTGTGCACTATTCTTTTTTGGACAATCAGCTCCAGCAGCTCCAGAGTTACTCCAAGCACAGAAGTGGCTTTCTTGATCAGTTTGTTGATTCTCTCCAAGTCTCTGGTTCTGATGCTGCTGCTCCAGCAGATCGCTGCAAAGCTGGTTGCACTTTCAACAACAGACTTATAGAAGATGTGCAACATTTTACAGATGTTGAAAGATCTCAGCTTCCCTAAGTTGAGAGTCTGCTCAGACCTTTCTTGTAGATGTACTCAGAGTTGCATTTCCATTCAAGTCTATTGTCCAGCTGAACTCCAAGGTACTTGTATACCTCCACCACCTCCACCTCCTCTCCCAGGATGGAAACACATCTATGTGTATTCTTGTTCCTCTTGAAGTCAACAATCATCTCTTTTGTCTTGTTGGTATTCAAGATGAGATGATTTTTACTGCACCATTTTACAAACTGACCAACCAGTTCTCTGTACTCTGCTTCCTGTCCATCACCGATACACCCAATAACTGCGGAGTCATGAGAGTATTTCTGCAGATGACATGACTCAGAGTTGTACTGGAAGTCTGAGGTGTACAACGTGAAGAGGAATGGTGAAAGTACAGTTCCTTGTGGTGTTCCAGTGCTGCTGACCACCTTCTCAGAACCACAACTATTCAATCTCACAAATTGTGGTCTGTTTGTGAGGTACTCATAAATTCAGGTGGCTATGGAGGTATCCACCTGGAATCCATGGAGCTTCTCACAAAGCAGAGCTGGCTGAATCGTATTAAAGGCACTTGAGAGGTCAAAGAACATGACCCTCAAAGTGCTGCCTGACTGGTCCAGATGAGAGTGGGCTCTCTGAAGCAGGTAGATGATGGTGTCTTCAACCATCAGGATGTCAGGGCAACTGGTCTGTAGTCATTTAGTTCAGCAGGTTGTGGTTTTTTAGGCACTGGAACAAGGCAAGATGTTTTCCACAGCACCAGAACTCTTTTCTGACTCAGGCTGGTGTTGAACAGGTGCTGAAGAATCGGACGTAACTGTTTTGAGCAGGTCTTGAGAACTCTGGGACTAACACCATCTGGACCTGCTGCCTTGTTCTGGTTCAGTTTCTCCTGTTGTTTCTCGACTTGATTACAGGAGACAGACAAAGTGGAGGGGGAGGCAGCAGAGGTTTCAGGAAGTCCTGATTTGGATGGAGATGAGACTTTATCCATGTCCTTGACTGAGCTGCAGGGTGACAGAGTGGGGCAGTGACAGGAAAGCTGTGGGTTCAGGGAGGGTGTGTGGCCTGTTGGGTTTGAGGCAGGAGGTGAGCTGAACCTATTGAAGAGCATGTTCAGTTCATTAGCTTTGTCCAGATCTCCGTCAGTTTGATCCCCCTTTATCTTGAAGCCAGTGATCTTCTTCATTCCTGACCACACATCCCTCGTTGTTTTGCTGAAGCTGACTTTTCAACCTATTCTTGTAGTCCTCCTTGCACTTCTTCGTTTGTGTTTTCAGTTGTTTTTGTTTTGACTTCAATAACTCCCTATCTCCATCCCTGAAGGCTTTCTATTTGATGTTCAACAGCTTTTTCAGGTCACAGGTGATCCAGGGTTTGTTATTGGGGAAGAACCTCACTGTTCTTGTTGGAATGATGCTGTCCACACAGAAGTTTATATAATCTGTCACACACTCAGTCAAGGTGTTGATGTCATCTCCATGCGGTTCACAGAGGACACTCCAGTCAGTAGCCTTGAAGCACCCTCTCAGAGCATCTTCAGCTTCATTAGACCAGGTTTTAATAGTCTTTCTGATGACTGGTTGTTGCTGAACGCTGGGATTGTAGGAGGAGGTGAGAAGAACCAGATTGTGGTCAGATCGTCCTAAAGGTGGCAGGGCAGAGGCACTGTATGCATTTTTAATATTTGTATTGAATAAGTCCAATGTTTTGTTTTCTCTGGTGGAGCAGCTGACAAACTGGTGGAATGTTGGTGGAGTTGCAGAGAGGGAGATGTTGTTAAAATCACCACAGATCGCCACAAAAGCGTTTGGATGTTGTGTTTGAAGCCTGGCAATTACAGAGTTAATAACATCACAGGCTGCGTCTGGGGCGGTATATATATGAACCACTACCAGAATAATACATGTGAACTCTCTGGATAAATAATATGGGCGAAAACTCACAGCTAGTAGTTCAATGTTTCTTGTGCAGATCTTCTCTTTAACAGTGACATGTCCAGGATGACACCAACGCTGGTTAACCAGCACTGCAATTCCATCTCCCTTTAGCTTTCCGCTGAGTTGTTTGTTGCGGTCTGCACGGACCGTCATGAAGCATGAAGCCGTGTACTGAGGCATTATAGTCTGGGATGTGTTCATGCAACCACGTCTCAGTGAAGCACATAATACTGCATTCTCTGTATTCTTTCTGAGACCTGGTTAGCACCCAGAGCTCGTCAATTTTGTTAGCTAGCAATCTTACGTTACCCATCACAACAGTTGGAAAAAAAAGGTTAAATCTCCACCATTTTTCTCTCTGCCTCACTCCTGCCCTGCATCCGCTTCTCTTTCTTTTCAACTCCATTGGGATTTGAGGTGATATTTCACTGATGATCTTGAGTTTGGAGAGCATTATCAGTTGATCCCTAAGTCTTGTTGCCATGGAGATTCAGCATAACAAGTCTTGAAAAAGTCAAAAAATATCCAGAAAATCTCCCGCGTTGCACAGCTTTTGAACCAGTGTCAGAAATCCTCTTGGGCAAACCAAAAATGACAGCTAATGTATTAAAAAAAGACGTATATATTACAAAAAATCACAAATCACAATTTGCAGCCACCTGGTGGCGCATTCCAGGATAACTGGAATACATGATTGAATTGAAGAGAGTGACAGGAACCCCATGCAACTGAGCAGACCAGAGTGACAAGAATTACACGTGACTGACCTGGTGAGAGTAACTAGGACCACATGCAACTGAGCTGATGAAAGTCAGGAGAACCACACATAACTAAGCTGGTAATCATTAAAAGAACCACACAAAACTGAGCATGCATAAATGTAAATGTAAAATGTAATTGTTCTTTATTTATATAGCCCTTTACAACAACCCTTTCGGTAAGAAATAGAGTCAAATGCAACAGATTTGATGAAAGTAATCAGAACCACATGACCAAGCTGACAATCAGTCAATCAATCAGTCTTTATTTGTATAGTGCCAAATCATAAAAAACATTATCTCAAGATACTTATCCAAAAACCAGAGACTAGAGTGACAAGAACCACATATGACTGAGCTGACTAAAGTCAGGAGATCCAAATGACTGAGCTGATGAGCGTCACAAGAACCACACATGACTGAGCTGATTAAGGAAACAGAACCACACACGTCTGAGGAACATACAGTCAGTCCATATGATCAGTCCAAACGGACAGTCCATACATGCAGTCATACGGTCAGTCCATATGGTCAGTCCAAAAACTGCCACTTCAGTAATTCCCCAAACTCCCCTCTCTCCTCGCACACACTATCATTCTCAACAGAATCACTCAAAGCACATAAGACAAATCCTGTTAAGTGATTGGCTGATCCTTTACACAAACATTGCAGCAGCACTTGCAGTACACACACACACACACACACACACACACACACACACACACACACACACACACACACACACACACACACACACACACACACACACATATTCACGTCTGGTTAGTTGTAGCACCTTTGCACCAAACTATTCTAAACTATTCATGGGACACTGGGAGAAGAAGTTTGTGTTTTCTAGTCAAAATGTCTAACTAGATAAAATTATCTGGTGGGTTGGATACATAGATGAATTCCCTTACTTTGGTCAGGATCAGAGTTAGAACTTAAGAATTTTCATTTATATCTTGATAAAACAAACAAAAATTGTAAGTCTAGAATTTTCATCTGATAATATATCAATTTTCTAGATCTGAAAATCTTCAAAGATTGAGCTGGTGACCTGCATACAACTTTGTTCAGAAAACCAACTGTCCGTAACACCATTCTGAGAGCAGACCATTTTCACCCTCTCTGGCTTATTGACAACATCCATTTTGGCCAGTTTCAGAGAGTTATAAGAATCTGTGATTCATCAGATGATTTTGAAAAAAAAAAATTACTAGACCTGAGACACAGATTTGAAAGAAGAGGCTATTCAGAGAAGACTTTAGATGCTGCTTACAACAAAGTCAAAGACCTCCCCAGAGAGCAGCTACTGGTTTAAAAACAAAGGCAACAATATCCATCTATTCAAGTCTATTTTATGGCACAGTCTAGCTGCAAAGCAAACCAAATCAATCAAATAATAAAGAGAAATTGGGATTTATTAAAGTGACACATCTCTTAAAGAAGACACTCTAACTTTCAGCTTCAGATGAGCTTCTACTTTAAGTGATCAATAAGTGAGAAGCTATCTCCCCCTTACAACAAAAAAGACTTGGTTAGACTCCAAAACAAGTAATTATATATGTGGAAATTGAAATCATTGTCAAAATATGTCAAAGATAAGTTTTTTCACAGATGTTACAACAGGTCAGATGTTTGAGATTAAGTCTTTTATAAACTACAATATTTGTTTCGTTATTTACAGACTTGAATGTCTTTGTGGATGTTTTTACATCAGGAGAACTAAGCGCAAACTGAAGGCATGACTGGCTGAACATAGACATGAAATTAGAATGGGCAACCCACAATATTTTATGGCATTACATTATAAAGAGGCAAATCACAGTAGCTGCAACTCTCTGAAGATATCAGGTATTGAACATACAAAGTTGTATCAGAGGAGGAGACGGATTATAAAAGCTATTACAAAGAGAGTCTTTCTGGATATATACATTAAAAGCAACACAGTTTCCTGGTCTGAATGGAGAACTAGACTTCTCTCGTTTTTTTAGCTTCTCTAGCTCTATTATTTTAAATATTCTTAAAAAAATCTTTACTATTGTTGAGTTTGATTAACTGGCTGGTTTACTGCATTGAATGGAATAATCTTGAATTTGATCATGTGACAATTTAAAACCATGTGACCTGTTCAAAAACCTATAAAGGAAGCACATTGGCAGCCATTTTGTAACGGCCCTGATGAAGGCCTATATGGCTGAAACATGTTGGCATGTTTTTTATGGTCCTGTTTAGAGGTAGACCGATATTTGGACATTTGTCTCTATCGGCCATCGGCCGTATTTTCTTTTAAAAAGCCAATTTTTGATCCGTTGTATAAAATGACGCAATTTTTGATCAGGCACATGTGTGGGCAGCTAAAGCTGCCCCTCAAGAAAGGACCCCTGTTGCACGCTGGATAATATTCATTTAAGTCAGAGTGGAGTGTGCTCAGTGGAATCCAGGCTGTGGAAAAGCCTGCACCTGTTGCATTTACAATGAATAATGGTAAGATTTGTTGAACATTTTAGCGTTTTTGTGGCTCTTTGGCTCTCCAGTCTGCAGCATGTTGTTAACTTCAAATGCTACTTTGTGATAAGTTTTAGCAGTAAGGGATTAGCGTGGTCTAAGTTGACTTTACTTGTATGTGTTCAACCGTGTTGGTGAAAACACATCACTACTGTACTGTTAACAACAGAACAAAGTAAATACGATGAAATGGCGAGAGTAAAAAAAGGATTAAAGAATCAATCATGGGGCTTTTTCTGAAACATGTATTAGCCACCCGCAAGTTCCTCCACGTAAATGCATGACCGGAGTTATGTTCTTATCATTTACGGTCTACGTAGAAATGCATTTACGTTTTGCTACATGTTTTCCTTTGAGGAATGAAGTGCCCACTGCCCAGTAAGTAAGAGAGACAGACACACAGACATATAACACGTAGGTGTAGTAGTATTATAATCGGTTCATTATATTTGAAATTGCTTGTTTATGCACTATTTAAAGTGATACTCCAGGATGGAACAAGTTGGGTCCTATCACAAAGTTTAGGGCAGAAATTACCCCATACAGCAGTGTTTTTGTGCAGCAGAAGCCCACGGCGCTCGCACCAAACACCCCCTCCCTGCTCGTCAGCCGGTTTCCTCTGCACTCAGACGGGGCCATATTTTACTTGACCAAAAACACAAATAAACGGGCTCCCACCGAAAAAATCTGATATCGGTCTGCATTCACGCTTTATTTAGAGAATTTTCAGTGCGTTACTTTCACACAAAAAGTAACGCACTGAAGGGCTGAAGGGCTAAATAAGGCTCTAGCTCTCATCGTGTCGTTTGTGGGCAAATTGTGAGCATGGAAGCAGAGGTGGCAAAAAAGATGAGCTCCTCAAACTTTTGGAACCACTTGAATACATTACATACTTTTGTTCAAATTACATTAATAAGTTTAAATTTCTTTTTTGACATTTTAAGAAGAGTGTGAATGTTTACTACTGCTTGTTACATTGTGCGTTTACTCAGACAAAATATTTCATTGTTTTGAAAGCTGAATAAATGTTCAGAGGACTGGTCACGACTTGTTGTAATAGATTTCTTTCAGTTGCTCAGAAATTGCTGCGTTTCACAAAAATGTGATAAACATATATTTATTTAACAATCGGCCTGAATATCAAATTGGAAAAATCGGCTATGCATATCGGCATCGGCTGCCCAAATTTGGAAAGCATCGGCATCGGCATCGGCATCGGCCCCCAAAAAACCCATATCGGTCGACCTCTAGTCCTGTTGCCCTGATGGAATAAAGGCTTTTTAATTAGTACCTTTTAGTGCCTCAGCTTTCCTTAAAGCTAGATGTAGAATGTGTTTGGTCACCTGGTGTGTCATGAAAACAAAGTTGAATCGAACACGCTCTCAGAGTTTAATACAGCAGCGGGACATGTGTGTCTAAGGCCGTTTGAGACATTACAGCTGAAGGGTTTGAGGAGCTCCAACTGGAGACAGACAGAGTGTTTGCAGCTATGACTAAAAGTGTACTGTGTGGACTCCTCTGCATGGACTGCTTCTCTGCTTCTTCACGAAGAGCCTGAGCTGGGATCCAATAATTGGAGTCTGTGTGACCTTTTAACAGAGCAAAAACGTCCTCATTGGTAAAATTAGCTCTGCAGAAGCAAGCGCAGGTCAACCAATCTATTGATAGAAAGAAACGTGGAAGCAAGAGTACGTGGAGCAGAAAACCAACAATACGGGCTCTGGTTCCTGTCTCTGCCACTCACGGCAGTGCTCTCTCCTCTCTCGCATTAACCAGGATGATTTGAACGGAAGTCAGCGTGTCACCTGCACATTTCTAATCACATTTCAAAGACACTCGGAGGCTGTGAATCACAGAGCCTCTCCTTTCTTATCCCCTCTCTCTCTCTTGTTTATGAGAAATGGAGCTAATAGAGGAGCTATAATTGGTGTAATTGTGATCAAAGAGCAAAATAATGGATAATGTCTGAATGGTTGCAAAGGTCTCTGACTGTGATGAATGCCTCCAATTTTTCCTTCTACTTTGCAAGAGCACTCCTGCAGTGCCATTGTGTATTAGAGGGGCCGCTGCCTCCAGTGCTCTGCTTCAGGAAGTGAAATCTTTTTTTTTTTTTAGCTGAAAATGGTAGAAAAAGGAGTCTGTGGAGTTCTGCAGAATAACAGAAAGTTACAGCCTGTGCTCCAGTACAAAACCATACACAAGCACAACATGACGCCACGCCACAGCTGGATGGTACACTAAAAACCAACCACAGTTCTTTTTAAGTGGCCGTATCATGGTATGTGATGTATTTTTATTTTCTTAAACAGGTGGTTTGGTAATTCTGTCATTAATCTGAAAGTCACTGCTCCTGCCCATTAATGTCCTTAAACAGCATTTCAGGGTTACTTTATCTTGAAATGACAACAATAAATTAAATCACATCTTGTTAACCTGTTGTTAACCTGTCAATAACTTTGGAAGTGACGCAGACTTCGGGCTCTAATTTCGTGGCACAGCGCAGGGGGCGCAAGCCTGGCGCAGCCTGCGCAGTGCTAATTTCGTGCAGCGCACCACCGTGCGCTGCCAATTTGACAATTTGGTAGACCGTCTGCGCAGAGATGGGTGTGACGGCGCGCCAGGGGGAGTTGACGGTGCACCAGGAGGAGGTGTCAGCAGATTCATGTTGGCGCAGTGACAATTTCGTGCCAAAAAAGTGCACTGAAAGCTCGCCAGCTCCAACCTGGTCTATCCTCGGCACAAGGCAGAGCGTACCCTCCGCAGCTGTAATTTAGTGACAGGTGCACATGTGCGCACATGTCATCAAAGCCTCAGAGGCAGGTTTCCAGAGTGTCAGGCACATTTTAATGCTGTAAACAATCACAGCAATCACTATTTAATGTTACCGTCTGAACCAGCATAGACATTTGTATCTATATTAATTTTCCCGTCGCATCTGATGTTATATTAAAGCCGTTTGTCATAATGGAAAGTTAACCTGACGGCAGCTGGAAGTTTGATGCACATCTTACAATTAAACAATAAACAGCCTTATCATCTGATACTGAGTATATATCTGGCTTCTCTCATTTCATTTCATTCAAAGAAGAGAGGGAGAGAAAAGACGAAGAAAAAAGAGACAAAATAAATGTATGTCACTCAGGATTTACCCGTGATTCCCCATATTTCTCTGTTTTAGTCTTTATTTTTTACGTGATCTAAACAGATGGAGTACATTATTGTAAGGAGGATGAGGTGGAGACACCGGGAGAGTTTACAGTATATCACCAAAGGTTCTGCTATTTGGCGATGATAGACCAGGAGTGCAGGTGGATCAAAAGTATTCTGAATGGATAAGCCAGCTGTGTATCTTTCTCTTCATTTTGTACTCCTATTAATGACAAAGGAACAGATTACACCTGTCCCAGGAGCTGGCCCACACAGTGACGCGCTTCGTGTCCTCCGATATGCCCCGCTGTCCATTGTCCTGCAGCAGGGACAGCGGCTCTGACCATCTCCGCTACCGGTACTGTTTCCGCGGTGCTGGAGATCACTCAGACCAATCAGACGCTGCGCCTCGGCCGCAGCGCATTTAAAGGTGAGGAGAGGCGCTCATTTGATTGGTGAAAACAGCGCTGTTGTGTTAAACCCACTCACGGCTTTTCTCCTCCCTCTCTGCCATTTGCGCAGAGGGAGGCGTGGACGCGCTCCTCTGCACCTTGAGTGCGCCTCTCTTGGCACTGCAGGAAACTTGCAAAGTGCGCCAGTCACGCCCTGTGCGCACGGCGCAGGCCGGGGCAGGGCAGGTGCGCCTGCGCCTGGTCTACGAAATTAGAGCCCTCCGAGTCTCCACGTGCCTGTCAGTCACGTGAGCTGAGCTGTGCCTCTGATTGGGTGAACTTGTGATCTTAATTTCTTCTTAACTGCTGAGTTAGAAAAATATCTGCACCCTATACAAGTGTGTGCTGATAGAGAAATTAGTGATTCAGACATTTTTTGTGGCTGTAAACATGTTTAATTCTGATGGGTTTTTTTGTTTTGTTTTGTTTTGTTTTGTTTTTTGTTGTTTTGGCTGGGTGTGTTTGTGACTGCCTGTACTCCCAGAGCCAGCCTCAGGTGGACACTGGAGAAACAGCAGGTTTTAGCACTTCAACATCGTCTCATTTTTTTAGACCAGACGTTGCAGTTTACTTGCTCACGTCTGTGCAGGAACAGCAGTGATATGAATAAAGTTGTAGCATTTGAATCACAGATTTATTGCTGTTACTCATGGAAACCGCGGGCACCGGTGACGTACCTCTGCCTTTGACTCATTGCTCAGTGTTTGCACACACAGTGAGGAGGGAGCAACACCTTACACACTTTAAAACAAGGTGTTTTAAGGAGAGTACTGGAGAGTAATGTGAGCTTTCAAAAGGGATCAAACTGGTAGATCAGCTCAAACTTGTGGCTGTCACCCCTGAAAGCCAGTCCTCTTTCAGCCAAATACTTCACTACTAATACTTTCAGGTTGTTTGAAGAAGCCGGTGAGCTTTGGGATACTCTTCAGTAGTTCTTTCTCCCTAGATTCTTTTTCACAAACCACCTTTCTTTTGTGAGCATTGCTCTCGAACTTCTTTTTCCTCATCATTTTCCAGCTGTCACCTAACTGTCACTCAACTGTCTAGGTTGTCATGTAGCAACAGTAACCAAGGGGAGCGGGGCGGGTCTTCGCAAAGGGTTCGGCTCAATCAGCAGCCACATATGTGAAGTATTCAATAACGGACAGAAAACTTGACGAGTAACAAACCAATGCGACATTTCCAGCTTACAAATAGGCCCCTTAACTTGGTAGGCCCATGGGCTTCAGCCCAGGTAAGCCCGTGCATTAAAGCAGCTGTGCGGACAAACTTTACACTGATCTGCTCCATGATGTTGGTCATTCTCCTGCTCGTCACCAAACTGAGGAGCCCCAGTGAAGGGCGGCTACTAGTGGACTGTGTACAGGCAGTCTAAAACTTAGCCCTAGCTCCTAAAGGCACACACTGATACTGCTGTTCACTGCCTCCACAAGCTACAGGAAATGAACCAGAATTACATCGTGTTTTGTCTTCTGGTGCATCAGTAAACTCCCTGTGCATCTGCCGTATGGTCAACAGGAAGAGGTTTAGAACAGAGCCAGACTCCTCTCCACCAGCTGACGTTACTTTTTTATAGAGTCTGAAGGTCAAATATGTTGTGGTTTGGCGCTGTACAATAGAATAGAATAGAATAGAAAATACTTAATTTATCCCCAAGGGGAAATTCATGAGGATTCACAGCAGCAATCAAGGAGACAAAAGTGAGAAAGTGTATAGAAATTGCAAAAAGGTCCATAAGAAAATAGATGCTGACAGCTTGTCCATCATTGTCCAGTTCAGCCAGTCTCCACCTCCACAGGGTCCAGGACTGAGCTTCTTCAGCAGTCTGTTCAGTCACTGTCTCCTGGATCCTGTCTGCTCACAGCAGGTGAAGCTCTTCCAATGTGGCATTGGTGTCTGGTGTTAGCTCTGTTAGCCATGTCTGTGAATAGCATAATGCTACTCTGCCCTCTGGTATTCCCTCTGTTGCTCGGTTGGCACGGCTAACTTGTCCATGTTATTGGAGATAGATCTTACGTTCCCAGTAATGATGGATGGAAGGACAGGTCGATGATGATTCTTAGCTCACACCTGAGCACATCGTCTTCACCTCCTTCACCTCACCTTGTGGGGAAACATCAGGCCTTGCACCAGTTAGCATTGACATGCTACAGGCTGCTAACAGCTGATTTTACATGTGAACATTGTGGCAATGGTTACATGTAGGATCTCCAGACGAACACAGGAGTAAAAATATCACTAAAGACAAAACCAGTTTGGTATCCATGACCAACAAATGAGCCACTCCAAATACAAAGATAACGAAAAAGAGATGAAGAATTTTCAAGAAATGGACAAAGAAGACAGAGCTGCGACAATGAGCAGAGCGGCGCCTAGCAACTGATCAATTAGGAATTGGACCAATTTACTGAACCATTGATTGATTGATTGATGTGTGATCAGGTTGCAGACGGAAAACAGACACTTCACATTGAAGTAGGCGGGCCATGCTGGTGTGTGATACCTACTGAAGTCTGGCTCATATTGGAGTAGTGTGACTGCTGGCCGTTTGCTCTAGCTGGGGAACAGTGCTGCAGGGGGGGGCAATCGTGCTTAAGCAAGGCATGGTTTGGATGTTTGACTGTGCCTTCAGATCTGAAGCCAGCATCTGACACATCTGTCATGATGAGAGCAGATGGGCCTGAGGTCAGGCTGGAGCTGACCCAGGATCAGCCCGCTCCAACCACAGAGAGCAGCGCTACCTTTAGGGACCACTGACTCCTGTCCCACACTGAGTTTGTGTCAGGACACAGACTCTCACACACTTCATTTAAGGCCTGTTCAAACTTGATACACACACAGAAGCAGAAGCCAACACACCATCTGCCCTTCCTGTGTTAGAGATCCAAATCCCAGTAATCAACAAAACACACAGAAGGCCTCCAAATGAGCCTATTGGATACACTGTCCCCTTAGAGATGAACACACATACCCACACCCACACCCACACACACACACAAACCACACACACACACACACACACACACACACACACACACACACACACACACACACAAACCACACACACACACACACACACACACACACACACACACACACACTTCTACACCCAGATCAGAAGATGGAACCAGGTGGATGGTGTCCTGGTGAATCTATCTTTTATTTTTTATTTTTTTGCAGTTTTTAACTTATACAAATTAACATAAAACAGGATTCAAAAATCTGATAATCCACAAAGACTCTAAAAAAATCCCCGACAACCACTGAAGCCAGGACACAGAGTGTTTGGGCAGACCACAAGTAACAGAAGACGGAAAATGGGTTCATCACTTCCTTCTCTAAATTTATTCATTCATTTACCTCAACCACTGCCAACCACTCTGAAATCGGATGCAAACAGCGTTAATGGCATGAAGGTGAGGTAAGTGATGCCCGTTAAAATCTCCACTGTGATCTTTGCTTGACTCAGTTTTCTGACTTTAATGTTTCACTGACACATTTTAAATAAAGGTTTTAATAAATTTTTTAAATGAAGGTTAAAATAAAGGTTTGAATAAATGTGTTGAATATCGGTTGAAATAAAGGTTGTAATGAAAGGTTTAAAAAAGGTTTTAAATAAAAGTTTTTGGATGTAGGTTGAAATCAATGTTTAAACAAAGGTTTTGTATAAATGTTTTGAATGTTTGTTGAAATATTGGTTTAAATTAAATGTTTTAAAAAGAGGGTTAAATAAAGGTTTTGAATATAGGTTTGGTATAAAGGTTAACCTTAAGGTTCAAGTAAAAGTTTAACAAAAGGTTCGAATAAAGGTTTAAATAAAGGTTTTGAAGATAAGTTGGAATAGAGGTTTAAATTAAGGTTTTAATTAAAGGTTTAAAATCAAGGCTTTAAATAAAGAATTTTAAAGCAGGATTCAAATAAAGTTACCTAACCTTTAAGATAGGGTAAGTCAAATTGAGAAAGCTGCAGCACTTACGTGGATTTTCAAACAATACATACGGAGCAATTCCACCCCCTCCCTCCAGGCTTCCTCCCAAACCACGCCTCCTGAACCACATGAATGTGCAGAGGCAGACAACAGCTGGGGGATGAGTGCAGGTAGCGGTGGATAGACAACTTGCTACATTGTTTGTGATATTTCTGTATCAAAGAAGAGAAAGCATGTCTCATTCTCGTGAAAGTAAACTCACTTTACCACATTAGAAGTAAATAAAAATGAGGATTTTTAGTGCACCAAGCAGTTCTGCTAGCACATATGTTTGTGTTTATCTGGTGGGTAGATCATAAATGACAGATTTATTATTGCCTGGGTAACAATTCCTGCTAGCCAGAGAGCTGGAAACAACAGACAGACATAACAGTAACGTTTGATTGGACTGTTAGTGTATATATTTAGCATTGCATCTCATTATGTGAAACTACTAAATGACTACAGAGCATACATAGGTATTTTAGTACACCGTTGATTACTGTCAGAGATTCTCATTGGACCCTATAACGTTTCAGTGTTTTTTTTTTTCTTGTTAGAGCTCTTTTGATGAGAGTGCAGTTGGTTCTGGCGATGACTATAATCCAGCGCCGAGCACCTCATCTTGTCAGAGAAGACAAGGCAGCGGTCAAGGGCATGGCAGAGGTAGATGCCTGAGAGGGAGAGCAGTGACCATGGACGGAGACAAAGACAGAGGCTGGAAACGTACCACTGTTGGCGGAGCAGAGCAAGACCCCCAGCCAGTCCAGAATCTACAAGCCCAAAGGATTTCTGATGAACGGGTGTAGCCTCAAATTACTTCTGATATATTTCGTCTGTTATATCTTCAACAAATTTACCTCCATTGGAAATATTCATAGTAAGTAATGTAGTATAACTAATAAACCAGTGTATCCTAGTGTTTTAATTTTTGATCAGCAAAATAAAAATACAGTAAAGAGGATGTTGGTGATTTCTCTATGAATGCTGATACTGCATGAACCATACAACAATAAAGATTTTTCATTTGTGTGTATTTTGTCGTTTTAGCTTAATGTGTTATTTATATTCTTTCAATAAGTATTTAAAACTTACAATGGTCTTTCTTTTTATTTTAAAAGGATCCAATCAGTTTGAAGTGGTAAATAACATTGAACATAAAGGATAACATCATGAAATTATTGTATGACATGTTTTCATTAGACAACAAGCTTTGTTACAAAACCAAATATTCATGAAGTTCCACAGTAAATTGTACTATTATAAAAAGAAGGTAGACAGGTCTGTTAGTGGTGTCTTGTTCATTGGTTAACAATCTGAGGATGGCTGACATGATTGGAGAGCAGCAGTAAGTTCCCAGTATCCTTGAGTCATAAGGCAGGGGTTGTCCTGTAATAAGAACCATTTTGAAGACATCAAAACTGACTCCAAGAGCCCCAACTGTGTTTACTTTCAGAGCAAAGCATTATTTTGCATCACCTGGACAGTGTACAACCTTTGCCTCAGATACTTATTGACATTTACTCAATTGGACGTCATTTACATTTTCCCTTTAAAAAGTATGACAAAATCATAACTAGTTTGGAGTATCAAAAATTGCTCCACCAGATAAATGCAAGCTAATAAAAAAGGACTATTGAACATGTATCTATATTTTTCTTTCAATGTAACCATAACTCATTCAGTAGTGTCATGTGCTGACTCACCTAGCCCTCTGCTGAGTTGTGTCTGTAAAAGCTCCTGTGTGGTTGGGGGAGGAGCACCTGAGAGAACCCCATGCTGACAGGGATAGTTAGGTCTCTCCTTCTTTTTGGCAGTGCTCTATCTCTCTTTCGTAAACTTTGCCAACAGATTACCAACAATCTGATACTGTGTCCCTGACTCAGAGTATACCACATTACATTCCTGTGTCTCATTGCAAACAATAGTCAAGTGGTCAAGGTAATGTTCTTGTTCACTGAGCTCTGTCTGAGGCTTAAACTCACCGGACAGGAGGAGACTCTGAACAAACGTTTGAAACAGCTAGGGGTGGTGGATGTACCTTTCTTATAGCTATGAAAACACGCAGGAGACAACATAAAGGCTTTGTAAAGAATCCCATTCTTGCTTATGAACAACAACTGATGAGCTATCTGCTACCAGACAGTGCAGAAGGTCTATGTAAACACAGTTACAGGCTATTAGATAGCCGCTAGCATTAGCCGTTTGTCGCTGGCTACCTGATGTATGAATAAAACAGGGCAATAAAATCAGATCACACGATTACCTGTCCAGCAGAAACTCTGCAACATTGGCGTTGGTCTTGAATCCCTCAGCTCTCGCCATCTCCAATGTTTACTCAAGTTACGCTCACCCGGCATCTGAACACCTTTTATTCATCGCCTTCTCAACAAATGTCTTCCTCCTCTTGCTCTGCGTAGCAGAACTTGAGGGAAGAAGTGGTGCTAGGAACTCCGGCTGCTTTTGCTCTGCTATTGTTTTTCAAACACAAACTGAGTATTGTCCAAAGACTGAATAGTGTCCAGTTGCTGTGTACAACTCTCCCAGAGAAGGGCTATGGTCAGGCGCATGGCGCAGAGACAGACCTCTTCCGGGTTTTCATCCAATCATTTATTTCAGAACAAAATGTTTGATTGGGCTTTCGAACTGCTGCCCAGCTGCTGATACAGATCACAAACACCTCTCATCACAATATCAGTTTACGGTGTGTATGACTTGCTACCTGTGTATACATGACTTTTTGACAGTTATTAACAAAAATGCTTAATAATATATATGACCTACCCTACCTTTAAGGTTCAAATAAAGGTTTTAAATAATTGTTTTAAATGAAGGTTTTAAAGAAAGGTTTT
The DNA here is from genome assembly GCF_033239565.1 of Halichoeres trimaculatus. NCBI lineage: Eukaryota > Metazoa > Chordata > Actinopteri > Labriformes > Labridae > Halichoeres > Halichoeres trimaculatus. The sequence continues at coordinate 1,359,149 of NW_027437185.1, forward strand.
GAAGAAAGGTTTTAAAGAAAGGTTTTAATAGATTACTTAGAGGTTTTAAAATAAATTTTGATAGAGGGTTTAAATAAAGTTCTTATCTGAGTCTTGGGGGACACCAAAACTACATCTAAGGGCAGAAGATAGCTCACCATTTGCCCTTAGAGAGAAATTCAGCTTCTGCCATGCTCTCTCCGTATGTAGTGTTCACCATCTTACGCTGATGTCACTACAAAATCCCACAGCGCACATGGCTACTTAATATGCACGTACTGATTTGCATTGACCATATATGGTTATGTTCGGGCGTGCTGAAGGCGGGAAACGAGGTGTGTTTACGTCACCACATTTACGCTGTTCTCGGCGCGGTGTGGTTTATCACAGGGAATAGCGTGCAGCCGTGTGTACGCAGAGTTTGATAGATCTGAAAAGAGTGTATATATTTTGGTCGTATGCTCGTTTTGCCTTTTCGTCGTAAGTGAAACTTAAAAGGACTTGTACACGCTGTAAAAAATGAGGCCCCAGGAGAGGAGACTATGAAATAATGAGCTGTGTCAGCTCGTTGGTATGGTAACAGGTGATTGTACTGTGTGCATGCAGTGTGACCGCGTCCTAAATGTGTGGTGATAATGAAACAGTTTGGTCGCTCTCGTCACTGAAACTCTGGAACCGAGACATGCGGACAGCCGCTCCTCTTCCAGTGAAGGGAGGCAGACAGCGCAGTGAGCTACTGTGGCCACAGCTGCAGTTAGCATGAGCGCTAATGCCCAAAAAAGAAGTTGCAGTTACCTCAGAGTCAGACGCCCCGCTCCAGTGTCTCTGGAATCTGGTTTGCGTCAAACGTATCAAATAAAGAGCGATGTGTATGAGCGTGACCAGTGCGCGCGCACTCTTGTTCTTGCTTGTTTACGTGCGGTGGGAAATTACAGCTGTGCAATGATCTGACCGAGTGACGGATCGTATTTTTTTCTCCATATGAGACTGTGGCAGGGCAAAATGAGACCGTGGCGGGCTGCCACAGTCTCATTAATTAATGGGAAACACTGAGATGATTGTGATCCACTGGAAACAGACTCAGATTAGTAGGAAATGTCTGTTGCAGTGTCTGCACTGACTCCACAAAATAAGAATTAAAGCTTTCTGCAATTTGAGTTCCATCCTTTGTAATAATACCTTTCACTAAAATTTCAAGACTCTTTCTACCCCCACTATGTTTCCCAGTCAGCTTATTCATGTTCTGGAATGCCATGCTTTCTTTATTTCTCTTGTGACCTTATTTCACAGCCCAACAAACTTTGGTTTATTCGAGATTTTGATTTTATAGTTGCCCTCAGTATCAAGCCATGCTCCCTCATCATTTTAAGTAAATCACCTCCTATCCATGGAAGGGTGTTTTCTTGTCTATGGTTGGGTTTTATTTTTGTCATTGAAGTATTCATTACATGTTTAACGATGGACAAAAGAGCTTGGCAGTCAGAGTTTGCATCAGTATAGGAAAGGATATTGTTCCATTCTATCCCTTTAATTGTGTTTTCAAAATTAATTTGTTCTCTCTTTGGTATTCTAAATTGATTGGGCTTTTTTGCCCCATGACTGAAACGCTTTTTGGATAGTGTTACGGATTAGCCCATCCGGGTCCAGAACATAACAGGAAAAAAACATATAGCTAACCCCTAACCTGAAGTGTACAAGTGATCCAAGACAGTTAGAGAAAGAATGGACTGGTTTTCACGCAGAAGCAACCGAAGCGGGATGAGCTCACCCACACGTCCTTCCGCCGGGCACCTGGCGAGGATTGCTCCGGTCGGCGTCGAGTCCAATGGCGGACTCAGTGGTAGCTATGAGCGGCGAACCCAGTCTGTATAGCTGTGAGTGGTGAACCCAGTCGGCTTCTTTTTCAGTTCAGTTTTTTGTATATTGGTTGGGGTTCAACAAAAGGAAAAGAAATGCTGGTGTTATCTCGATTGGCAGCTGTGTTGCATCCACAGGCGTCTGTCCGTCGGCGTCTCCAAAATCCTCCCAGCCGCAGCCCATTTCACCTAATGGCTCATGACGTCTTACAAAAAGGAGACAGGCGTCCACTTCTGGCGCACCTCAAACATGATGCATTCAAGTCCATCAGAAAACACAGTTATGCCACCACAGCTTAACCCACTTTATTTCCATCATGAAAACCAGTCCAAAATAAATGAGAAAACAAAAGAAACCCCAAAAAGAAGAAACGAAAGAAGAGGATCCATCTAGCCTTACATTCCTAACAATAGTTTCTTAACAATGAGCGTTAAATTTTGGTCAGATAACCCAGTGTTCATATTCAAAGTCTTTACAATTCTGTCTGGTTTATTAGTGAATATTACGTCAATCAGTGTTTTGGAGGACAAGGTTATTCTTGTTGGCCTATTAACTAGCTGTGTGAAGTCAAAGGTTTTTGTTATTTGTTAAAGAGCCCTTTTACTATGTTTGTCTACCCAATTATAGTTTAAGTCAGCCATCAATATTATCTGCGTGAAAGCAGACCGACATCAGATTTTTTCGGTGGGAGTCAGTTTATTTGTGTTTTTGGTCAAGTAAAATATGGCCCCATCTGAGTGCAGAGGAAACCAGCAGAGGAGCAGGGGGGGGGTGTTTGGTGCGAGTGCCCTGGGCTTCTGCTGCACAAATACACTGCTGTAGGAGTAATTTCTGCCATAAACCTTGTGATAGGACCCAACTTGTTCCATCCCGGAGTATCACTTTAATGCTACACTTGGAGAGTTTTTATGTAACCAAGTTTCTGATAAAAAACAAGTAATCCAAATTAGAGTCCGTAATGAGATGTTGGATGTGTACGCATTTCCCAGTGAGACTGCGAATGTTGATGTGGCCTCCAAGTAGCACCTTAGGTTTTGCTCTTCGATCCAAAAGTATTTTTGCTCGATTGACAGTTTGGAAGAAGTCCCGTCCCCTGTCTTTAACAATTGCAGGGTTGATGGATCAACACTTTGTTTTGAAGCTCTTGGCTTTGATTGACTGGCCCTGCTAGTTCTTGCCTATCACTAGTGTTTGTGATGTTCAAGTTAACTGTGTGACCAGTGACCTGTGGAGGACAGTGGTTGCTGGAAATGAGCTGTGGCGTAGTTAAATGGTATTTACCAACCACAGCAGGCAAACTGTTTGTGATGTTGATGATAGGGCCAGATCACTGATAAATATCCCCTGAGAGCACTAGCCAAAGTATGATGACAATATTGTCACTTCCCTCCCTTTAAGGTGCTGTCTTTGTCCGTTTTTTAACTGTGCTGTGCCAGGACGATAGGATAAAGATGTCAAGCAGTACTTTGTTTCCATATCCAAATATTTTTGCTATTTTCAGAGCTTTCAAATTTGATGTTATAGTTTGCAAAATAAATCCATGTATCAGGGTCACTTTGCTTGGATCCATTGTGAATAAAACCAGTATCAAATAGTTTTAATGTAAAACTGTATATTAAAAGAGCTGTAAGAGTGCCAAGAACTCCTGCTGCCATCTTGTTAGTCAGGTATGAAGATGTAGCCACTGATAATTACTCAGATGTTATTTTGATCCTCCTGCGACAAATCAGGGCTAAAGACATGCTATACTCAGCAAGAAAACAGGTGTTAAGGTTCAAAAGTAGCTGGCGGGATAGCTGCTCCAAGTGCCTGGGCCTGATGGTGGATGAAGGTGCCTGGTCTTGTGGTAACGAGGTGGCAGATGCTAAGGCCTGGCCAGGTGGTGGATGGCTGTGGCTTGATCCTAGGCCTGGTAATGGATAGCTGATGCTGGGGCCTGGGCCCGGTGGTGGATGGCTGATGCTGGGGTAAGGTGATGGATTGCTGTGGCTTGATCCTCGGCCTGGTGATGGATAGATGATGCTGGGGCCTGGGCCTGGTGGTGGATGGCTGATGCTTGAGGCCTGAACTGGAAGCTGGATGGTTTCTGCTAGGCCAAGGCCTGACTTTAGTGCTAGCTGGCAGCTGCTAGGGCTAAGCTCAGTATACAACATCCACCAGTTTCTTTTTCAAACACAGTAATGATTCCTTTGTAATACACTAGGCACATTTGCCAGCACATTATGTACATTGGATGAAAAAAAAAGATCAGGATTGTAAAGATATCTAGCAGATTAATTTACCGTTGCTGCTCTCCAGCAGGTTAGAATAAAGGTTTAAAAAAGGTTTAAATGAAGATTTAAAAAAAAGGTTTCGAATATGGGTTTAAAAAAGGTTCTAAATAAAGGCTTTAAATAAAGGTTTACCATTAGGTTTGCAAAAAGATATTAAATGAAGGTTTTAATTGAAGGTTTTAAATAAAATAGTTACATAAATTACTTAAAAGTTTAAACAAAGGTTTGAATAAAGGTTTTCAATTAAGGTTTAAATGAAGGTTTTCAATGAAGGTTTTAAATAAAAAAGTTACATAAATTACTTATAGGTTTAAACAAAGGTTTTGAATTAAGGTTTAAATGAAGGTTTTCAATGAATTCTGTGCACACGCTCACCATGTGTCAGCCATTCTGGTGCTGTGTGTTAGCATCCAGGGCTGCTTCTTCAGTCTGTGTCAGTGCTGCGTGCACAGTCCTCTGTCCTTGGTTTGGTTGTCAGGGTTTAATCCTGGACCTGGTCTTCCTCTCTGTTTTGAAGTATTCTGTTTTTGTGAGGGTGGAGCTTGTAGAGAGCGCATCTTTTTTTTTTATTATTATTTTTTTTTAGAGAGCGTGTCTTAAAGCCTGCATAGAGACTGTTTGTTAAGGTGTTATGATCCAAAGAGAAGGTAAATATTCCCTCTGGCCACCTCAACCCCAGAGCATTGGTATCAGAGGAGCCCTCAAAAACCAACAACAGGCTTCAGGCTGAAATGAAATCTGTCACACACACCTCCCATCCCCAAAAATACACACAAACAGCACACCTGCCTGCACCCCGATAAGACGGCAGCCCCCACCACTCCAAATGTGTTTGCACACCGGTGTCGGTTGACTGCACTTCCTCATTGAACGACTCGAACAATTTATTCTGACGCGCCTCTGAATCCAAGGGGGGATTTAGATTGAGATGGGAAAAAAAGGAAAATCAGACATGACCTGAAAACCTGGAGGCAAGGAGAGAGGGGGGAAGGAGGAAGAGGAGGTAAACCTGAGGCAGAGAGAGACGGGGGGGTTGGGGGTAAACCTGCGGCACAGGGAGATATGCGGGTCTGTCAGTCAACATTACAGCGTCACTACACGCTAGACAATCATTAACACGCCTAATGAACACAGCAGGTTGCGCTGACACTGCTGCTCAGACACGCATCAAAAGCCACACAGGGACTTCATTCATGCTGCTGCAGCCCTGACAAGACCACTGAGTCCCTCTCAGACCCACTGAAGGAACATCAGCAAGGGGGCACTCAGATCACATCAGATCAGATCAAAAAAGTAGAAAACCAGGGCAAAGAGCTGCTTATCTTCAGTGCATCAGTTCTTATTCACACAGAGCCTGTGGTCCTCTTCCTGTGGCCTATACAGAGAGGAAAAACCTGCAGAGGAAACTCAGCTTCAAAGCAACTACAGCTCATCATACACATTTTTTTATTGTGCAAAAGTTGGGAAATGCTCTTCCAACCAACAGTACCCTGGATCTCCATGTTTGATTCATTTAAACAGAAAAAACACAGGAATCCAGTCCAGCTCTTACTGAGCTGCTCTGTGCGTCTGCAGCATCGACACAGCTGATTGATTCCTCATCGACGATCTGCTGGAGATCTAAAGACTCCTCTGTGTCTGTGTTTCCTGCACATGTGTTTTAAAATGTGGTGTTGGTGAACATGTGCTGCGTTTTCAGCCGTGCTCCTGCTCTACCCTCCTTTGAGTCCGTCTGCATGAGACACGCTTCGGTCTTTCTCTAACCTGGGTCAGTAGTAACAGCAGCCGCTGGGAGAGTGTGGAAAATAGATTAAAGAGCACACAGCAGGGTTAAGCAATGAATAAACAGCTGAGCGGGTGCTCTGCTTCTCTGAAGAGAAGAAGCACAAACACAAACTAAACCAAATCCAGAGCAGAGGAAGAGACTTTAAAACCATCCAGACGCCACACACCAGCTGTACCAGTGGCGTTAAAGTCGGCTTCACGCAGACATTATCAGGCCACAGCTCGACTGACAGTTTCTGACCTACACGCTGACATCTGAGGAGTCCTCACAAATTAACATAATCAATAATCAAACATAATCAAAACACCGTTTCAAAATCTGATTGTCCACTAAGACTCAAAAAATCACTAACAACCACTGGAGCCAGGACCCAGAGCAAGGACCCAGAGCAAGGACCCAGAGCCAGGACCCTGAGCCAGAACCCAGAGCCAAAACCCAGAGCCCCCCTTTGCATCCTGAGACCAACCCCTTACTTCCTGCGCACCATGAGCTCTCTGCACAGTTTAAGGATACATGGACTCCTGATATTAGTCCACAGAGGATGCTGAGCACAACGGCCCAGAGGACCAGACAGTGTCCCAACAGTGTCAGGACATGTTACTGTGCGCTCACACCAAAAGAGGCAAAAGAGGCAAAAGAGGCAAAAGCGGCAAGCATGCCTGAGAAAACGGACAGCGGCCAAAGCAGTAAAATATTTTAGTCGCTTTAGCCGCTTGTCACGTGACTGATGTCAAAGTAAAATCGGGTTTGTCATTTAAAGGAGCTGCACAGCGGACTTCTTTACAGCAGCAGCTGCTTGCTGTTGTTCAACTACAGTTTGAAGCATGAACATAATGTAAAATCACCATCTACTCAGTCACGAGCAAAGCAAGTGAAAACCAGGTCACTGTGTCCGTTCAGATCCTGGCGCACAGTCCGGTACGAAGCCATCCACAGAAGGATCCAGCAGGAGACTGTTTGATAATAAAAGTAACCTGCACCCCCGGTGTAAACCTCCGGTGTAAACCTCAGATCATAGCTGAAACAAATTAGCTGGAGTCCTGGTGTCACCTCATGCAGATGAAGCAAGAAATGCTTGCGTGCTAGGCTAGGCTACATCTTTGCCACAGACTACACTTCACTACGCTATTTTCTGCTCTTACTGCACATTTTTTTAACTCACCAGAACAACCTACCACCTCCACGACACGATCCCAGGCAACATTTTTTGTTGTTGGTCGTGGTAGCCAAAAAGGCAGACATTAAAAAGAATAGGATGAGCCTGAACAGAATTTACAAGCTTTTCGGTGTCCATGACGACACTAGGAATCAAAGTCACATGCATTGTTCTATAGGGCCTGCTCAGTCAAAGGACATCTCTTCTCTGATTGGTTGCCACCGTTTGTGGCTAAACTGCATCATAGCCAACTACCATAAAGTTGACCGAGGCTCAACTTCTCATCTGGTGCCGCTTTAGCCGCTTTAGCCGCTTTAGCCGCTTTTGCTGCTTTTGCTGCTTTTGCTGATTTTGCTGATTTTGGGGCTCAGGACGTTTTGGCCGCTCAGGACGCCGGGCTCTTATTGATAACGGATTCCGGCATGCTTGCCGCTTTTGCCGCTTTTGCCTCTTCTGGTGTGAACGCACAGTTACTCAGAGAAGACAGGCAGTGGATGGAGCAGGTCAAAGGGTAAGAGTGGACACCAGCTAAAGGGCGCTGCCTAACCTGCCAGGCCCTGTCTGGAATTTGGACTAATTACCGTCACACAAACAGGACCTGACTCCTGTCTGCCTCTGATCTGGTATCACACCAGGCTCCCAGTAACAGCACCATGTACCTCCTCCGAATCACAACCCATAAGACCTCCATGAGGGTGGAGGCTCCTGGTGGGTTAAGACTCTAGGTGGGTGGAGGCTCAGAGTGAGTGGGGCCTCTGAGAGAGCGGAGGCTCCAGGTGGGAGGAGCCTCTAGGAGGGTGGGTGGGGGCTCCAGGTGGGTGTGTAAAGCCTCCAGGTGGGGGCTACCAATTTTACCACTACCAAAAACATCGGTACCTGAATATTCATAACCATTCCAATAACGGTTTGAAAAAAAAATGTGATAATGTAAAAAAAAAAAAAAAAACTGATGATGTAAAGAAACTGTTTGTAAAAAAAAACTGTGGGTACAAACAAAGTGTGATGATTTAAAAAAAAAAAAACTTGGATGATTTTAAATACAAACTGTGATTATGTGAAAAATGTTGGTAAAAACTTACTGTAATAACTTCAAAACAAAACTGTGATAAGGAAAAAAAATAAAAATAAAAAAAATAAAACAATATGTGATGATTTAACAAAACAAACTGTGATTAAAAAAACTGTGATTATGTGAAAAATGTTGATAAAAACAAACTGTGATGATGCCAAAAAAAAAAATCTGATACAGTCGAAAAACAAACTGTGATGATGCTTAAAACAAACTGTGATCACGTACAAAAAAACTGTGGTGATGCAAAAAACAAACTGTGATCATGTGCAAAAAAAAAAACTGTAATAATGTTTTAAAAAAAAAACTGTGATAATGTCAAAAAACAAACTATGATAATGATTTAAAAAATAATGTAAATCATAACAAACTGGTGATGTTAAATATAAAGTGATGATGTTAAATATAAAGTGATGATGTTTACAACATACTGTGATGATGTTGAAAAAAAATAACTGTGATGATGTAAACAAACAAACAAACAAAAAAAAAACGCATGATATGATTCAAGTGTTTTGATGTTAAACACAAACTGTGATGATGTCATTTACAAACTGATTCAGAGCTGAATAAAAAAAGGACTGTGTGAATGTAGCATTTTCTTACAGTCAGACCATACCCACATGTAGGCTGCTATGCTCAAAGGGGATAATGGGTATTATCTAATGCTGTTCACAATCTGATGGCACAATAGGAGGGGGAGGGATACTTGATCAGGCACACATTAACCTCAGAGCTGCAGATCCTAGGATCAAACCCTGGCCATAACTTTATAGTTATAAAGAGACAACCAAGCAGTTAAAAAAAGCAAGAGGAACTGGTTTCGCTGAGGCAAAAGCAACAAAGAAGTTGGTTTCTCTGAGGTGAAAAGTGGCAGAGGAGCTTATTTCTCCGAGGTAAAAAGTGACGAAGGACCTGGTTTCCCTGAGACAGAAAGTGATGTAGGACCTGGTTTCCCTGAGGTAGAAAGTGATGTATGAACTGGTTTCTCTGAGGTAGAAAGTGACAGAGGACATGGTTTCTCTGAGGTAGAAAGTGATGAAGGACCTGGTTTCTCTGAGGGAGAAATTGATGGAGGAACTGGATTCTCTTGTGTACAAAGTGACAGAGAAGCTAATCTCTCTGAGGAAGAAAGTTTTGAAGGACCTGGTTTTTCTGAGTTAGAAAGTAACAGAGGAACATTGTTTTTCTCAGGTAGACCAGGCTGGCCTCGCTTCACAGTTTGCTGGTGGAAATGTGAAGATGTCAGACTGAAATCTTGAGCCAGACTCACACTGCTGTGTCTCTGATAATATCAATCAGAGCACTGGGGAATAGATTTCAAGCTCCTCATGGGAACTTAAACCAGACCCCTCCTATTTCATCTCACAGCCTTACAAAGGTCAGACAGCACAGAGCCTCCCAGCTGTCAGCTATAGCCTCCATCCTCCATCTACAGCGACACCCAGTGTTTACCATGGAGCTCAACATACAGAGGTACTGGAAACATAGAGGAAAGAAACAGAGTCATCATACCTCTGCTGTCATCACCTCTTCCTCCGATTTCTCTTCCCCCAGTGAGGACACACACCTCTTCCCGGCTCAGTCTAAAATCCCAGAAGCGGAAGCAGCTTGCAGGACCTCTCAGACAGAAGTATGTCCATCAATGCTGTCCTCAATAAGAAGCTCGGTTTGAAGACAAGCTGAGACCGAACTCACAGACGGAGCCTTAACATGACCACAAACAGCACAGACATGCTCAGAAACATCAGCTGCACACACACACACACACACACACACACACACACACACACACACACACACACACACACATACACACACACACACACACACACACATAAACACACACTCTCAAGGCCATAGGCCCAGAGCCGAGTCCACAGTGTCGCTGACCCAAACTGTGTTTACACACAGATAAACACGCTGAGTCCTCTTTCTTATGACCCCTGACAGAACCCGGACTGATCCTTCCTCCAGATCATGGGGCGGTCTGAATCTAGACCACAGCTCCCTGTTAGAGAGGGTCTGTACCACTAAAGACCAGCCTGGACCCCCTTCTCAGGGCTCCAACTCACTGCTGCTGCATCTCCACACGCGCACACACACACACACACACACACACACACGCAAGCACGCACACACACACACACACACACAAACGCACGCACACACACACACACACACACACACACACACACACACACACACACACACACACACACACACACACACACACACACACACACACAAACACACAAATCATGGATAAAGAGCTGAATCAGTGTTCATAGACAGGATTTTAGTTCCACCAATAAAGAAAACACACTTGACAGGGTTTCATGGAAGATTTAAAGGAATGGCGAGTTGAACCCTTAGATTTTGCTTACATGTCTTGAACGGAAAGCAGAATCTGTTCAGATACACTGAATACACTCACACACACCTCTGTCATCCCAGCAGGGTGGGGATCTCCAGGAAATGAAGGTTCAGTGCTAGAGTAAACAAGGTGCACAGAAGACCCCAATGAAAACCTGGACACCCCCCATGCACACAGATCCACACAGGACGCACCCATGGACCCAGATCCACGCAGGACGCACCCATACACACAGATCCACACAGGGCGCACCCATGGACACAGATCCACAAAGGACGTCCCCACGGACACTGATTTATTCTTTAGGACCTAATTTTGAAACTTTCACCTTCGCTAGAGTTTATCTGGAGGATTTTATGAATTTAGATCTGTTAAAGAAACTGTTTCTCATTGTGTGTGTGTGTGTGTGTGTGTGTGTGTGTGTGTGTGTGTGTGTGTGTGTGTGTGTGTGTGTGTATGTGTGTGTGTGTGTGTCAAAATCCCCTTTCTATCTTTTTGATTTTCATGCCTAAAGAACAAACAGGCCAACGTGGAGCTGGAGTTCATGATGTTGATGAGAGGTTTAAGAGCCTAACTTCTTTAAACATGAGTGACCTCTCTGAGACAGAGCAAACACACAGCAAACACACAGCAAACACACAACCACACACACAAACCCACGCACACACATGCACACGCACATGCACACACACATACACACGCGCGCGCGCACACACAGGACTTAGAGGAAGTCAGAGTGCTAAAAAAGTTGGTATCAAAAAGAAAGAAACGGACGCTGACATCTCCGTGGCTCCCGGAGCGTGAACCCGTCCACAGCAGAGGGAAAGAGCCGGCCGTTCCGCGTGGGTCAGGTTTGTCCGGGCGACAGATGGACTCATCCAGTTTACGCGTCACAGAGGCTGCTTAGTACACACACACACACACACACACACACACACACACACACACACACACACACACACACACACACCGCTCCCACTCCCACTGTGACAGGAATTAAATGAGTGGACGGACCTGAGAAGAAGAGGAAGAGCGCAATCCCGTGGACAATCATGGCTGAAGCGCGCGGGACTCCGGGGGTAAATCACGGATGTGGGACGGGGCTTGGTGCGTTCTTGGCTGGTCCAGCAGCACCGCTGTGCGCCCTGCAGACGGACACCTGGCCTGCCCGTTGCACGCACCGACACCGACCGTCCGTCGGTGCGTCTGCTGAGCTTTTGCTCACCTCCTGCAATGCTCTGAAGTCCTCAAGTTTCAAATCCCAGCGGAGGAAACGAGGAGAAGTCTCGGAGGAATGTGTCAGAGCAAAATGCGCACAGCCTCTGACTCTGCGCGTGTGTTAGAGAGTGAGAGAGACTTGTGTACGTGTGTGTGTGTGTGTGTGTGTGTGTGTGTGTGTGTGTGTGTGTGTGTGTGTGTGTGTGTGTGTGTGTGTGTGTGTGTTTATGTATGTATGTGTGCGTGTGTGTGTGTGGCTCTAGATTCAGTACGAGAAGATGTGAGGGGTCGCCGGGCTGCAGCTCTGCCCGCGGACAGTCATTACGACGCGGTTCCGCAGCTGAAGAGGTCCCGCTACGTTCTGCGATCATGCTGCTGAGAGGAGGAGGAGGCTGGGGTTATTACCCGGCGATATCCCTCCCCCTTGCCTTCTCCGGAGCCCATCCTCCTCCACAGTTCATCATCATCATCATCATCATTATTATTATCATCATCATCATCATCATCATCATCATCATCATCATCATCATCACTTGTTCGGACTATGTAGAAACACTGAGCTTCATTAAGAAGGTCAGGATGAGGCAGGAGCAGGTTTCCTCCGAGTGCTGCTTCCAGGTTTATTGGACTTGCTCTGAAGCGGACTCTGTGCCTGATGAAAATTACAATCTGTGTCATTCCGTCTGAAGAACGGTGTGTCAGTCAGTCTGAGATGAAACCTCTCCAGAGGTCTTGCTGTAAAATAATCCACCCTCCAGAAGAAGTAGTGAACGCTCAGTGCTCCTGCTCCCAGAAGGGAACCCGTCAGGTTTCAGGGTTAGGGAATGGCAAGGTGAAACGCATTCAGAGAGGGAAAGAGTTAAAGCACTTCGTGATGTTGGGTGGATTCCTGCTTCTTGTGACGGGAGGTGAAAAAAAAGGTCCGTGGACAGAAAAAAATCACAGCACAAAGGTCGAACATTGTTATCTCAAGTTTAGAAATAAGACAAACCAATAAAATCATATTATATACAACCGTGCCTGTTCCCTGAGTGGATCAGACTCAGTGTTTGATCACAGTCCCTCAGTGGATCAAACTCCCAGAGTAAATCAGATTCAGTGGGTTTGTGCCTGGTATCTGAGTGGATCGGACTCAGTCGGGTCGTGCCCAGTCCCTCAACGGATCAGACTCAGTGTGTTTGATCCTGGTCCCTGAGTAGATCAGACTCAGTGGGGTCTGTGCCTGGTCCCTGAGTGGCTCAGACTCAGTGGCCCTCATTCACCAAACGTGCATACGCCCGAAAAAAATAGGTGTACGCTCCTTTTCACGCACGGATCGGCATTTATCAATCTGAACGTGGGCGTCAGGTACGCCCAAATCCCACGCCAGGTCTGAGTTCGCGTACGCAAGTTTCATGTCAGTGGGGAGCGGAGTGCGGCGAGGGGAATCCGTCTGTGGAGGAGAGTTATAAGATCATAAGAGCACAAAACATTTTCAGAAATAAAAATGTTCTTAGATCAATATTTAGATCATTGAGATAGATATGACACCAATAATGCTTTTAACAGTTCACTGTTATTCTGCCATTCTATAAAATACTTCGCTATGACAGAGCAGCGCGAGCTGACAACTGATTTCTACGTTTAAAAAATGTTTACCTAAAACGTTTGTAAATAGAGCGGCTGTTATCAGTTTTTAATGCACTTCCATGTTCATGATAGTCTCCGCAGAGAACATTCAGACGACGCTGGATCAAACTTTTAGAACGGATTTATTTTTAAGGAAGCTGTATTGATTACAGGATTTACTGTGAAGATGATTAGATAATTAAAACTTTACAATATTATCATATAAACGTGAACTGTGTGCGAAAAAGTTCAATTTCAATTTCAAAACAAAGGACGTTCATTTACATGAGATCACAACCTATGTGCTCGTCTCGTGGTACAAATAATCATAAACTCCGGTCTACCCGTGCGTAATTGCGCACGATCGACAAATTGAGCTCCACTCCCTCCTTCGTCGGTGACAGGTTCAGGCTAGAGTCTGCAGGTTCTTTCAGAGCTCACACACATCTTTAAAAGCCAACTTTCCACGTTTCTGAACCTGAACGGAACCAATTAATAATACTGTGGCTTCTAACAGTCAGACAACACGGATTAATTAATCAAGTTAAAACGAAGGCTGTGTCAATTAAATGTTTAAATCTCTGTTGTATTTTAGTTCGTCACATCCACGCTGCTGAATCACTGCATTCATTTCCTTGCAGGTGATTTTTTTTCTGATTCGCTCTATTTTCCGACTGCCAAACAACGCGGTGTCATTTCCTGTCCAATGCTATGGCATTGCATGATCTCAAGGATCTAAATATTAACAACATGTTATCAATGTTAACAGGCTTGTCCATGGTTTGGAACGTGTCCTGGGCTAATGTTTGCTGTGATTTGGTTATTATACAAATAAAAATTGATTGATTGATTGATTGATTGATTGATTGATTGATTGATTGATTAGTTGATTGATTAAAAGCTTAGTCTTCAGTCTGGATTTAGAAGCTGAGAGTTTTAGCACAGTGGTTCGTAAATTTCTTCATACCAAGGACCACTTACCCCCAGAAAAATCTTGCGGGCCACCAGGCTGAATAACCCCAGAGAACAAACTGATACACTATAAACTCACATCATACATGTTACAACTTGCTAGGGCTGCAAGTAACAATAACTTTCGTTCCGGTGATCTCTAAGGTTTCAGGTTCAAAGAGTGGCTAACCAGGCTGCTCCAGAGCAGGTCTGAGCTGCCCTGACAGCACCAGGGAGGGAGGCGTCTCCGTATCTCACAGTGAGTAGAAGTGATGCAGGTCTTACAGAGTGACAGCAGGGAATGTAGGGATCGCAGATTGAAGAGGGAACCTCTGACTGAGATTGTGAGCCTGGCTAAGACCAACCCAGACCTCAGCTTTACAGTTTGGTTGAACTCAGGTCCAGATGTCCTGGACATGATATCACCTCCAAAGCAGAGATTAAATCCTGCTTTGGAGATGTGTCTTTTCGTTTAATCTCGTTTATTATTATTATCATTCATTCATTCATTTTCTGCACAGCTTACCCTGTTCAGGGTTGAGGTGGCTGGAGCCTATCCAAGATGTAATTGGGCAAGAGGCGGGGTACAGCCTGGACTGGTCGCCAGCCAATCACAGGGCTGACACAGACACAGAGACAGAAAACCATTCACACGCACACTCACACCCAGGAGCGCAGCTACGTAGTTTCTGGGGGGTATGCAGACACATGAAAGCCACCCCCCCCCCAAAAAAAAAAAAAAAATATATATATATATATATATATATGTGTGTGTGTGTGTGTGTATATTTATGTATATGTGTGTGTATGGATTTTGGAATATGTGAGGTCCATTTCAATGTTTTTTTTTGTTTGTTTTTTTTTTTTACATTTTTTTACATTTTTTATACATATATACTTTTTTTTAGGCTTCAAGTCACACAAGCTGTTTATTTTTGTAATTATCATTCATGATGTGAAATCAGCATTTTCCAAACAAAAATGTATATTTAAAAAAGAAAAATCAACTTTTTACACCAAAGGCTAGCTGGATTTCGGTGTATTCTGTTTTTATGCCTTGGACATGTTTGCCCTGCTCTCTGTAACATATTTTCTGTGGAATGGGTATATTAAAATAGGTATGAGCGGAAAACAAAGCACGCGTCCTGTGACTCGAGGGCCTTGAGTAGACGCATCATCGTGACGCATGCCTGGCCAGCTGATGAGCCGCTTAAATAAACTGACTTTGTTCAGATGATTTGACAGGCCGAAATAGTGCTGAGTTATCTAAAAATATATATATTATGGTCACCTCTGTGTAGACGGACGGGGATGTGGTCTACACAGGAAATTCTTGGGAGTAAAATTCCCAGAGTAATAGTTGTTTTACTCTGAAAGAGTCATATCAAATCAATTTGGTGCACATTTTTTACTCAGAACCAATAGAGTTGGATAAAAATTTCAGAGTAAATTTTATTGGAGTAAAAAAAACAAAAAAAAAAACACGACCACCGACTCCTTAGTGAAGTTTCATTTTGGCCTCCATTAGACTCTCACACTTGATAAGTCACAGACATCAGGGAAGAGAAAAACAATCACTTAAAGGTCGGATTGAAAGAATGCCAGGTAAGTTCATTGTTTTTCAGTTGTTTTACTAAAGGTGATGTATAAAAAGTGAAACAGGCAAGCTTGCTAAGCTCTCACAACTCAAATTCAACATCATCAGAGTTTATTGTCATATTAATAATTATTGGATCCTGGGCTATAATAATGCGTTCACTTGGAGAGATTGTTTAATTATAAGACTGTATAGGTTTTAGGAGTTGGTGTGTTAACAAGAGAGCCCTGAAACATGTGCATTTGACTCTGAACAGAAAGCATTTCAACCTTCAGGATCGCGTTGCTCCTGTTTCGGTGTAGTTTACTGTACAACCAGTACCTTAACTTGAACAGAAAACATCTTTTTACAATTAGATGAATCGCGTATTAACGGGAAATTTTCGGTTTCATGAGCTTTTTTAGCATTGAGATAGGCGGTGCACCACGTGTATTTGACTCTGAGCAGAATGGTTAAATGGCGCTGACCCAGACTCGCTGCAGTTAGTCGTGTTCAGCCCGCTTGTTTGACTCTCTTCAGCAGTTACTCTACTGTCTATTAACTGGGTTTTTGTGAAATTTTGTGTTGGTGAGAATGGAGGTGTAGCATGTGCATTTGACTGTAAACAGAATGCTTAAAGTGATACTCCAGGATGGAACAAGTTGGGTCCTATCACAAAGTTTAGGGCAGAAATTATCCCTACAGCAGTGTTTTTGTGCAGAGTAAGCCCAGGGCGCACACATCAAACACCCCCTCACTGCTCATCAAACGGTTTCCTCTGCACTCAGACAGGGCCAATTTTTACTTGACCAAAAACACAAATAAATGGAATCCCACTGAAAAAATCTGATATGGGTCTGCATTTACGCTTTATTTAGAGAATTTTCAGCGCGTTACTTTCACACAAAAACACCCCTAAAGAAGGCTCTAGTTCTCATCGTGTCGTAAAATGGTGCTACCTCCAATGCAGAGCCACAGCTGGCTACGAGGCGCTGCGCCACGTTTACACGTAGACTCTCGCAAAGATTCTTCCTTTGCGTTTCCAAAAGCCACCTGCCTTTACATGAGGACAGCGTGAAAACGAGCCGCGTTCATACGACTCCAGGAGGACATGTCAACGATGTAGCGGCCATGCCGGGCCAGTAGTTGGCTATCATTGTTGTGGCTGTTCTTTCTTTTTCTGCCGTTTTGTTATGTGAGACAGTCGGCAATCCAACCACGATGCGCATTACCGCCACCTACTGGACCGGAGTGGCTCAAATGGAAATGTGGCTGCGCGTGCAGCCTTCACCTGAAACTGCGAGTGCGCATGACATGACGTCAGCGTTTCACCCTTTTGTGTTTACACGAGGCTGGATGGAGGAGCGGATTCAAATCTTTCCACTCTGGGGAGCGTTTTCAAAAGATTGCGTTTTCACTGAAAACGCAATGTGGTCTCATCTAAACGGAAGGCAAAAACGTAACGAAATGTTTGCAGAATTGACCGTTTTTGGCATCTTGTAAACGGTATCAGTCCGCGCGCAAAACAAATGCAGGCAGTCTGCCAGGATGAATTATGCAATAACAACGTAAAGATGAGTGATTATGAGAGCGAAGACGACCTGCCATTCACTTTGAATAAAACGTCTCAGTATTGAAGTCAAGTTTTGCTTTTCGGCAACATTGACTGAGATGGGGACAAAAAATAAATACTACCGAGTTAGAACCAGCCTTAGTTTCATATAAACAGGACATGAATGGGGAGATGAATATGAGATTAAAGAGACGTTCATTGATGACAAATACTGTTAGTTATGAAAGGTGTTTACAGGGTGGACATTATATGATTACATAACTGTAATTGTGAATATTTTGGTCATATTAACATAATACAAAGCTCTCAAAAAAAAATTAGACTGAAACTAGCATGTTTTGTCAACATTCCTGGAGGAACAAAAGTTAATCTGCCAAACAATTGAATGACACCACAGTGTTATTTTTAAAAGTTTATTAAAAAAAAAACAAATTAAATTGATAATATTGGCTGGTCACATGTGTCATAACTTTTATTGTTTATCACTCTGGTCAAATTCACGGTTCACTGCAGAAATTATTTCACATTATTTACCATGTGTGGTCTTAACTTTTGAACACTAACATTATTAGCATGCAATGTGATAGCTGATATGTGTGGGTGTACCGGAAAAAGTTTTGCTATCGGCTATTGAAAATCTGAATCAACATAGTCTGAGGTACAGATCTATGACAGATTGTCAGTTTGTTGTTAGTAAAACAAGCTAGTATTATGGTAATTCATACATTCATGTGAATATTTGAATACCAGGCACTTAATGATTAGATAGAAATGTTCTTTAATGTCCATGATAGTCATGTATGGTTTCTTTGTGCTTAAATTAGTAATGATCATGCTATGAAATTTTAACGGTATTCTGAATAAGGAATATCATTAGGGACATAAAAAAAATCTTCCTCATATCTGTTTTAATATTTGCATATTCTGGGGTAGTTGTTTGTAGTCATTGTGTGATTGTACATCTAATAAGTTGCCAATACACTCTTGATAAATCTACCAGATGGCTTGTATATATGTGTGATTATACCAATGACATGAACTCTTCCCTTGTTATCAAGGATGCAGGCTGTACGAGTCAAGTATGGAGATCGTCAAAAGTACATTTGTTATGAGGGCCAGCTGACTTTCAAATGCTTTTTGAAATGTGATGAGTGGAAAATGTAATTGATGTCATGAGCATTATAGGTTAGATTTTTTAATAGAGCTTTTTCAAATTTATATGGTTGCAGTAAAACTTGTCACAAAAAAAGACAGCATGACTGATGTTCCACATAGATGTTGTAGATAAAGTTTGCTTCTTACTCCTGTCCAGTTGGGCTTTCAAAAAGAAAGGAAGATGGATATCTTTCATTACAACCCACCAACCACATCCAACTTATAATTCAAGCTATAATGTATTTAAACTGAAGTAAAAGAGAGGGTAAGTCTAGTTGAAGTGTAGGTCTTTACGACTTAAACAGTTTTTTGTCCCCTTACTAAATAAAATAATGAAAAAGATCAGTGAACTTAGCCTGTAAGGGCACATTGAGTCAGTTTGATATTTTACCTACAAATCAAGATAAGATGCCATTTGATTTACTTTTAATACTCAGCAAATCCATCAGTAAGGTTTTGCAATTTTACTTTGTCATCACAGTTGCCAAGAAATTTGACATTCCAACCCTGGACCTCAAAGTTTTTGATGACTCCAAAACTGAAATTGATGAGGATGTGTTTGAGTTTCTTCTAAAGAATCAAGACCTTGGAGTGCTGGAGGTCAGTTTGCCAGAAAAGCCAAATCCTGATGGTAAGTTGAGCCTGATATCAATTCATACATTTCTGCCGATCTAAAAATGTTCTGAATTAGAGCTGTGCATTATTGTAAAATTGGTATCATGTTAGATTTTGAAGCAGTAAATCAAAACTAAAGTCTTCAGTGGGGGGTTTTGTGAGTGGCGTGCCGGTGAAGCACGAGGAGCGGTGTTGGGGTCTCATTGAAGTAGCGGGTTGTGGCAGGGATCTGGGCTGCCTGGTGGAGTCAGGTTGGCCGCCGTATGTTTCCTGCAGTGGGTCTGGGCTGTGTGTGTGTTTAATATTTTGTTATTGTGGTATGAGGGCTGCCTTTGTCGCTTGTTTTAATTGTGTTCTCCTTTTCTGTTGACAGGTGCTGAGGGCCCTGGAGCGGCAGCGGTTCCCTGGTGGTGGTCCTTTTGTTCACTTTTGGTTTGCTGTGTCACGGGTGCTGTGTAGTTGGATCCTTCCCCTTTTTTGTTACTGCTGTCGTGGTAAGCCCCCAGCCCTGTGCTAATAGTTTCTTGAGCAGGCCCCTCATACCACTCCTTTTCCTTATTTTGTCTGCATGTTTTAATAAAATGTTTAATAAAGTATTTTTATAATTTGAAACTCATGTCTCCTCGTCCTGTGGACTTAATTTGAACCATGTGCCCTTTTTTTTGTATTGGGTTATTCTTAAGTTTTGATATCCTGGGGTTTAAGTCCCTCGGTGGCGTTAGCCCTGGGTGTTTTTTTTTTTTTTTTTTTTTTGAAATTAGACACCTTGCCACATTTGGCGTTGCCGGCAGAATCCACAATTGAAGGACAGAGACGTGATTTTCAAATTCTTTCTTTTTAAACTTTGTTCTATTTGTGTTTGTGTTTTACTGTTGAGCTAGATTTTGTGCTAGAGCCAAAACAGCAGTATTGTCTCAGGAGTGAAATTGTTCACAACATTCTGATCACCTTTATTACTTCCTACCAGAGGCTTGGTTGTAGCTGTCGGTATGGAGGAGGAAGTGCAGCAGCTCAAGGAGCTCGTGCTTCAGCTGAGGGCAGATAACGAGCGTCTGCTCAGGGAGTGTGCTGCGTCTCAGGCTGGCCCCAGTGGGGCGGCTTCGGTGTCTTCTGGGGCAGCTGGTGCTGCCCCTGCTGTTGTGACGGAGCGGCTGGTGGTTATACCTAGAGGTCGCAGATGTCCTATGTTCAATGGTAAGTCGGGTATTGGTGTGGTCGAGTGGATTGAGGAGATACAGGCATGCATGCGGGCCCGTCACCTCTCCGTTGCTGATCAGGCCCTCTTCATCACCGACCATTTGGAGGGAGAGGCACGGGAGGAGATCAGGTTTCGACCTAGTGTAGAGCGAGAAGACCCAACGCGCATTTTTTCCATCTTGCGCAAGCTGTATGGCCACAGTCTCCACAGATCCAGAGAAGGTTGAGGATGTGTCTAAATGGCAACGGCCACGTCATGTTTTGGAGCTATGCTCCTTTTTGGGTTTCGCCAGCTACTATCGCTGTTTTGTAGAGGGCTTTGCGCATTTGGCTGGCCCTCTGCATAAATTAGTGGCTGAGCTCACCAACAAAAAGCCCAGAAAAGGCTCGGAGCAGGCCCTGGGTGCTTCCTGGACCCCACAGTGTGAGGCCAGCTTTGAGGCTTTGAAGGCAAAATTGGTCTCAGCCCCAGTGCTCACTTACACTGACTTCTCCCGGCCCTTTATCTTGGAAGTTGATGCCAGTCATAGCGGTCTAGGGGCAGTGCTCTCACAGGAGACCGACAGAGGTATCCAGCCTGTAGCTTATGCCAGTCGGGGCCTCAGGCTCACTGAGCGCAACATGGATAACTACAGCTCCATGAAATTAGAGTTTCTGGCGCTGAAGTGGGCTATGACCGAAAAATTTCCGGAATATCTGCTGAGGCACAAGTGTGTGGTCTTTACAGATAACAATCCGCTCAGCTACTTGCAGTCTGCCAAGCTTGGGGCCACTGAACATCGTTGGGCTGCTCAGCTGGCAGCATTCGATATTGGCATCAAGTACCAATCCGGCCGTAGTAATCGGAATGCTGATGCACTCTCGCGGCAGTACCTGTCTGGTTCTGGTGTGGCTGAGGGTGCAGTGCCAGGCACTTCAGTCCCACAGGCTCTTCAGCATGCAGTCGGTCCAGACCTGAGAGTTGTAGCCACCCAGGGTGTAGTATCTGCTTTCCCATCCTCTTCTCCTGCAGACATCCGTACCTTGCAGGAAGCTGATCCCCTGTTGAGAGAGGTTTTGGTGTTTTGGTGGCGGCAGGCTCAGCCCACACAGGCTGAGAGGCCTCGGGTTTCAAAGCCAGCAATGGCGCTGTTGCGACAGTGGGACCGTTTGGTGGAAAAAGAGGGTGTGCTTCACCGGCAGGTTTTCCAGCCTGATGGTGGGGTTGAGTCCCTCCAGCTGCTTCTGCCTGCTGTCCTTAAGCAAGAGACCATGAACCGCTTGCACCAGGAACACGGCCACCAGGGTATTGACCAAACCACTGACCTGGTGAGGCAGCGCTGCTACTGGCCGGGCATGTAAGCAGACATTAAACGTTGGGTCCAAGAGTGTGAGCGCTGTCAGGTAGCAAAGGACTCGGGGTCCGTGCTACACAGCTTCATGAGTCACTTGCTTGCTTCTGAGCCTAATGAAATTGTGGCCATTGATTTTACCCTGCTGGAGCCTTCCAGCAATGGTGTTGAAAACGTCCTCATCATGACTGACGTTTTTAGCAAATACACAGTTGCCGTCCCCACTCGGGACCAACGGGCCTCTACCGTGGCTCATGTTTTGTTGACGGAGTGGTTCTACAAGTTTGGTGTTCCGAGCCGTCTCCATTCCGACCAGGGTAGGAGCTTCGAAAGCGCTTTGCTTCACCAACTTTGTTGTTTGTCTGAGGTTGCAAAGTCTCGTACTACCCCGTACCATTCAGCAGGCAACGGGCAATGCGAGCAGTTTAACAGGACTCTTCACAACCTCCTGCGCACGCTTCCAGTTTCACGGAAACGAGACTGGGTCTCCTGTTTGCCTCAGGTGTTGTTCTCATATAACACCACACCCCATCAAGGCACCGGAGAGTCACCTTACTTCTTGATGTTTGGTAGAGAACCTCGTCTGCCCGTAGACTTTCTTCTGGGCCGTGTTCAGGATCCTGTACATGGGGAAGTACAGGATTGGGTCGTTGAACATCAAGCTCATCTTCGGGTGGCTTTCAAGGGTGCTCAAGAACGATTGTTGGCTGCTGCTGGCCGCCGTAAGGAGCATCAAGACAAGACAAGACAAGACATACTTTATTAATCCCCGGAGGGAAATTCAAGTTGTTTGGGCACTCTTCCAAGCAAAGAATTGTACACTCTGATGGCTGCAGGGAGGAATGATCTTCGGAACCTCTCGGTCCTGCAGCGCACAGAGGTAAGGCATCCCCTGCTGCTGATCCTCTGGACTATGATGTTGTGAAGTGGGTGATCAGAGTGACGGATGATGGCCTCCACTTTCTTCTGTGTATACCTTTCCACCACAGCCTCCAGTGAGTCCAAACTGGATCCAACCACGGAGCTAGCTCTCTTCACCAGTTTTTCCAGTCGCCTCTTGTCCTTCTGCTTTAAACTATTTCCCCAGCAGACTGCACCATAAAACAAAGCACTGGCTACCACGGACTGATAAAACATCTGCAGCAGCTTTCCACAGACATCAATTGATCTGAGCTTCCTTAAGAAAAAGAGACGGCTCTGCCCTTTCTTAAAGAGTGCATCTGTATTAAGGGACCAGTCCAACTTGTTGTCCAGATGTACACCAAGATATTTGTAGGTTGACACCACCTCCACGTCCACCCCATGGATGTTAACTGACTGATGGCAGAGCCCAGACTTTCGGAAATCCACAATCATTTCCTTTGTTTTTGAGGTGTTCAGTAGGAGACAATTTCTATGACTCCAGTCACAGAAAGCTTTTATCAGATCCCTGTATTCAGATTCCTGTCCATTTTGGATACACGCCACAATAGCAGTGTCATCGGACTATTTTTGGATGTGGCAGGACTCAGAGTTGTATTTGAAGTCTGCAGTATAAAGTGTGAATAGGAATGGAGCCAGAACAGTTCCTTGTGGAGCCCCCGTGCTGCTCATGACCGTCCCAGAGACGCAGTTTCCCAACCTGACAAACTGTGGCCTCTCTGTGAGATAGTCTGTGATCCAGGAGACAAAGGATGGGTTCACTCCTATGTCTTTGAGCTTATCTCTCAATATCATGGGCTGGATGGTGTTAAATGCACTTGAAAAATCAAAGAACATAATTCTTACATAGGTGCCAGGTTCTTCTAGATAGCACAGGGCACGGTGGAGCATGTATGTAACTGCATCATCCACTCCAATATGATTTCTATATGCAAACTGCAGAGGTTCTAGTGTGTCTTTGACCTCAAGTCTCAACAGATGTAAAAGCAGCCTCTCAAAGGTTTTCATAACATGTGAGGTGAGGGCAACTGGTCTGTAGTCGTTAAGTTCAGCTGGGCATTTGAGTTTTGGTACCGGCACAATACAAGATGTTTTCCACAGAGCCGGGACCTGACCCAACTGTAGACTCAGGTTGAAGATCCTCTGAAGGGGTTCACACAATTGGGCAGCACAGTCCTTAAGCAGTCTTGGACACACACCATCTGGACCAGCAGCCTTCCCTGAGCACAGTCTTCCTAACTCTAACCTCACTCCTAAAGCTGTGACAGACGGTGACGGTGGAAGAGGCACAGGTGTAAGAGGGGATGTAGCAGGAGTGGTGGAGAGACACAGATGTGTAGAAGGAGCAGCAGTAGAAGAGGAAGTGGTCGCTGTGTCAAACTTGTTGAAGAACTGGTTGAATTCATTAGCACGTTCAACATCACCCACAACTGGCTGCCTTGTTGTGGGTGATGTTGAACGTGCTAATGAATTCAACGAGTTCTTCAACAATCAGCGGGTTCGTGAAGCATCTTTATCAGTGGGCCAGTTGGTGCATCTAAGAGATCACAGTGTTAGGGGTCGTCATAAAATCCTGAATGTCTGGGGCCCTGTGGTCCATCAGGTGTTAAAAGCTCCAGTGGATCAGGGAGCAGTTTACACTGTTGCTCCAGTGCATGACCTGTGTCGTACAAGAACAGTCCACAGGGACATGCTCAAAGCTGCTCTTCTGCCTGAGCCCCCAGCAGCAACGCTGAGGGCCCCTTCAACTTGCAGCCCGAACCAGGAGGAGGGGGACTCCCTTGGGAAGGATGACTTGTGGCTCTTGGTGCCCGAAACTCCTGTTCTGGCTGGCTCTGTCCCGCGTTCTGCAGGTTTGGGTAGTTCCGCTGCTGCAACATGTCCAGAGGTCCAAGCTACTTTGGGTGCATCCCCTGCAGTGAGGGGCAGCGTACCACTAAGTTCTTTGTCTCCGTCAGAGCAACCTGGCACCAGTCAGCAGGCCTTGCGCCGCACTGCCCGATCTACAGCTGGCCATCATTCCAATATTCACCGTCTTCCCTTGCCTGTCGGCCAGCATGGTAGCCCACCTCGGCCGGTCCAGCCTGTGTCTGATGCCCAAATAGCCATTTTTAGACCTTGGTGCTAGTGTCTGTCCAATCCATCGTCGGGCCGACGATGCAAAATCTGGGGGTAGATGTGGCAGGGTAGGTGGTCACTCCCTACCACTAGGGGCAGTATGGCCACTAATTACTGGCCGGTTGCCTATAAATAGACCTGGTTGGCCTCTTCCTCTCCCTCTCTCTTCCTTTTCCTCCTTCACGGAGCCGTTCAGTAAGGGGTTTTGTAAGTGGCGCGCCGGTGAAGCACGAGGAGCGGTGTTGGGGACTCGTTGAAGTAGCGGGTTGTGGCAGGGATCTGGGCGTTTCCTGCAGTGGGTCTGGGCTGTGTGTCTTCCTCCTCCGCTGCCTGACGCATCGACATCCCTCCCTCTGTGTGTGGCCTTATCTGCCGGGCTTCCAGAGCCCACGCTGCTGTTTTGGCTCTCTCTCTATTGTTATCTCTCCGTCACCCTTTGGCTGCAGTAGTCTGGCTCTTTGCTCGGCACGGCCTGTAGGCTCAAGACACTGCTTTTGCTGGGTTCGGCTCTTTGCTGTTTCTGGGCTTTGGCCTTCTGCTGTCCTTGGGTTGCAGCAACTGATTTGTTTTCAGAGCGAACTGCAAGCTGCATTATAGCCTACTAGTCCCTGCAGGCGTGGACCACGAATTAGCGGCCTGTTTTTAAACGCAGACGCTTTTCTTTTTCTTTTTTCTCTTTCATTCATTGCATTAGTATTTAGTTTGCCTTTTGTTATAGTTGCCTTATTGTCTCTAAATTGTTTTATTCTTTTCCTTGACTTAGTTGAAGTTTCTTTTGACTACAATTTGCCTTATTTGTTGCCAAATATTTTTCATTTTGGTTGATTTCTGTTTAGTTACAGTTAGTTTGATTTGGATGAGTGGTTTTGTTTATTAATTATATTGTTTCTATTCTGATAATTTATACCTTTGGGTTCTTTTGGTGTGGGTGTGTGTGTGTGTTTAATATTTTGTTATTGTGGTATGAGGGCTGTCTTTGTTGCTTGATTTAATCGTGTTCTCCTTTTCTGTTGACAGGTGCTGAGGGCCCTGGGGCAGCAGCGGTTCCCTGGTGGTGGTCCTTTTGTTCACTTTTGGTTTGCTTTACAGGTGCTGTGTAGTTGGATCCTTCCCCTTTATTGTTACCGCTGTCGTGGTAAGCCCCCAGCCCTGTGCTAATAGTTTCTTGTGCAGGCCCCTCATACCACTCCTTTTCCTTATTTCGTCTGCATGTTTTAATAAAATGTTTAATAAAGTATTTTTATAATTTGAAACTCATGTCTCCTCGTCCTGTGGACTTAATTTGAACCATGTGCCCTTTGTTTTGTATTGGGTTATTCTTAAGTTTTGATATCCTGGGGTGTAAGTCCCTAGGTGGCGTTGCCCCTGGGTGTTTTTTTTTTTGTAATAAGACACCTGGCCACATATTCAAAGGCATGCAAATGAGAATGCTTCTCTAGCTCAGGTGAGTTCAGCAGATATTTTTGCATCTTTTAGAATGTTTAAACAAAACTTTAACATTGAAACTTTTACATTGCGAGTGATAAATATCAGGTAATTGAAGTTTTGACATGTTTTACTGTACAGCATTTGCCAGTTCTTGTTAACCTTTCACTGGGCACTCATTGAAATAATTAAAAATGAAATATTTCAAGCATGGTGTTATTTGAGAAAATTACAAGACTGTTACCTTGTTTCTTACTTTTTAAGACATTTTTATAAAATGAAATGAGGTTTTCACAATACGGTTGTAAAAATAAAAAATGTACATACATGTCAGAAATGAAAATTTCACAATACACACTTCTCTGAACATTTTCTAAAAATCCAACCAGACTATCATTGCAATATTTGTTCCTTGATTTAATAATAAAGTACAAAATCTGAATTTTATTTAGAGAATTGAAAATATTCTGAATAACAAGCCTGGAGGAGAGAGGATCCTGAATGAGTATGCCTGGACAAAAAGCCTAACTGATTCCAGAAGACGTGATATGGTCAAGATACTGGTTACACATATGACAAGTGAACATGGGTATGTTAATTAACCTACACATGTTAAAATTCCTCGTTTGAATCAGAAGTAAAAAAATCCCTCTCCTTTCAAGTTTTGCAATGCATGCAACACGAACATTTTATCTCAAAGTGATGTTTATGTATCTGTGTGCATGTCTAGGACATGCCCTTCAAGGCGTGTTAAAGAGGAATACGCGAGGGGCATCGCTTCCTTGTTTCCATACTTGGCTGATCCCAGGAGCAGGCTTGGCTATGTAAGTGAATCAAAACAAAGTCTAACCCATTTCTCCTTCACCTCTGTTCTCTGGGAGTCTTAAACTCTAAAACTCTGGTATTTGGTGGTTCAGCCCAACTGCATTTTTACAATGCAGTAGAAGGGAGTGGGTATCTGGCATGGAGACTGAAATTTGTTCAAAAAGCATCAGAGGGACAAAAGAGGACCAGCATAAGGTTGCTCTCACAAAAGGGTTGGTTTATTTTAATTGTACATTGACTGAAGGTCAAGTTCATCAATATTTTCGACAGTAATCTATAAAATGTCTACACTGTTACAGGTGGTCCTGAAGGTAATAGAGAGCCTTTTGTGAAGGAGAGCTGGCTAAAAACAGACACCCTGTGTTCAGAGGCCATTGCTCTGATGAACCATACAGCAGATGAAGAAGTTGTCAAGGAGAAGATGAAACAGACCTTCAGCTATCGCCGAAAAATGGTTCACGACCCTGTGAAGTCTTCCGACATATTCAGTCTTTCCAAGATTCCTAGACATTCCAGGATTGGTAAGTGGACCTTTAACTCCATTAGTATGAAGCTGTGAATATCCTTCATAACTGTAGTATTAGTAATACTTGATGTCATGTCTTTACTTATTCACTCGTGCCTGCAGATTGAGCAAGATTTCAGTCTGATGTTTGGTGATGCCATCTCTTCAAGGTTCCTGGAGAAGTGGCCCACAGTGTACAAGAAGAAAGTCCTTCAACAAAGCCGTGGCCTCACACAGACAGCTGAACTTCAAGACCTGCTTCAAAATGCTGAATCTACAGAATAAGTAGAAAATGGTATGCTTGGTGATACAATAACAATAAGTTGGGATTGTTTTTGAAAGAAGTGTTATGACTTATAAGTGAAAACAAATTTCTGTATTTTCATTTTTCAGGATGGGACAGTAATGTGGTTTTCGTCCTGGCCGTGGAACTGTGGACCAGCTCTATACCCTCAGCAGGGTCCTCAAGGGTGCATGGGAGAGTTTGCCCAACCTGTCCACATGTGTTTTGTGGACTTGGAGAAGGCATTCGACCGTGTCCCTCGGGGAGTCCTGTGGGGGGTTCTTCGGGAGTATGGGGTGTCAGGCTGCTTGTTACGAGCTGTCAGTTCCCTGTACGACCGGTTCCAGAGCTTGGTCCGCATTGCTGGCAGTAAGTCGGACTCGTTTCCAGTGAGGGTTGGACTCCACCAGGGCTGCCCTTTGTCACCGATTCTGTTCATAACTTTTATGGACAGAATTTCTAGGGGCAGCCAGGGTGTCAAGGGGGTCCAGTTTGGTGACCTCAGGATTGGATCACTGCTTTTTGCAAATTATGTGGTCCTGTTGGCTTCATCAAGCCGTGACCTTCAACTCTCTCTGGATCAGCTGAGCCGGGAGGCGAAGCTCTCTGTTTACCGGTCGATCTTCGTTCCCACTCTCACCTATGGTCATGAGCTTTGGGTAGTGACCAAAGAACAAGATCGCGGATACAAGCGGCCGAAATGAGCTTCCTCCGTGGGGTGGCCGGGCTCTCCCTTAGAGATAGGGTGAGAAGCTCGGCTATCCGGGAGGAGCTCGGAGTAGAGCCGCTACTCCTCCGCGTTGAGAGGAGCCAGATGAGGTGGCTCGGGCATCTGGTACGGATGCCTCCCGGACGCCTCCCTGGTGAGGTGTTCAGGGCACGTCCCACCGGGAGGAGACCCCGGGGCAGACCCAGGACACGCTGGAGAGACTACATCTCTCGGCTGGCCTGGGAACGTCTTGGGATCCCCCCGGAAGAGCTGGACGAAGTGGCTAGGGAGAAGGAAGTCTGGGCTTCCCTGCTTAGGCTGCTGCCCCCACGACCCGACCCCGGATAAGCGGAAGAAAATGGATGGATGGAGGATGGGACAATGAAATATCAGCCATTCTGGTCCTTGTGCACCTTCTGCCACCATCACCTCATGGCCGCAAGAAACCAGGAAAGCCCTCTACAAGGGAAGCCGGTGACCACCTTGTGAAGTTCATTAAGGTGAGGTGACAGTCAAATGCAGTTTGGGAGATTTGGCTGCCATGGGTAGCACTTATAATTTTCTAAGAGCTGGGAGAAGTTGTTTTCAGGTGTGCATCTTTATCAGGACACTAGTCCTTCACAGTAGAGGGTCAGAACAGATGTGGGACTTTTAGAACCACCAATTTTAATAAAGTATCCAAAGATTCAGCAATCAAAAGAGCAGGAAAACTTAAGGGAGGGAATCTATTTCCTGTTTAAGAAACTGTTAAAAGAAATTCTGTGGCATTTATTGTTTGTATGTATATATCTGTTCATGTTTGTGAAGTGGTTTTAAACTGAGCTAGGTGATATAACAGTTATGGCATTTGATTATCAATACTAGATTAGTACTATACACCACTGTAAATGGGTTTTGAAATATTGCTTAAATTATATTGAAAAAAAAAAAAAATCTATCTGTTAAGGTGTCTATTGTTTTTGTCTTTAAACGGAATAGATAAATGTGTGCTTTAAAAGTACTGCATTGTGATAAGAAGCAATCTCTATGATTACCAACTAAAAGCAACTACTTTGGTAAAACACATTATGTTCTAGGTCAAATGCAGTATGTCCGATTCATTAAAACTTTGTAATTAAATCTTTGTAGAAAAGATCATTTCTGTGTTTCAAATTCATCCATTCAAAATCATCACCCCATTCAAGTAAATGTTAAATTCATGTTGAGATCAAATATATTTCCTCAAGCTGTTAATGAACTGTGACTTGCTTCAAAAACACTAAATGAAGTTCTTTTGTCACAGACTGGGACTAGCATCAAGGGCATCTCGACAGCATCAAGGAAAGCTGTCAACCCTATCTTCTGGCAGTGGGAACCCAGAGAGGCGCGATCTGCAAGCATTTCATCATCATTGACAAACACGCCATAACCTGCAAGTCATCAGACTCTCTTGCCTGTTTTGATGAGCTTTTCAAAGCTCATTTTGTTTTTGGTACTGCCTACAACCATGATCTGGCAAATGTGTACAACTTCTTGCAAACCACCATCTATGAAGTAGATGTTTCTACCACCAAAGTGAGTCCCAGGGTTGCTAAAGTGAGAGCTCAGATGCTGCACTGAGTTGGTACAATGATGTTGTGTTTTCTTTGCAAATGTCACCAGGCAGATGTTAATTCCCTGATAAAGCACTTAAGTTGGTTCACTGACTTTGCTCATGAAAAGACTCTTCATCTGAAGTGTGGTCAGTCTGGTTGTTTGCAGCTTTATGGAACATTCTCTGGATTTAGAAAGCACCTTAATACTGCACATACGTATCATAGTTGTGATCCTGGTGAAGGCCCCTGGACAACTGAAGATGTAACATTAAATAACTTAGAGGATTTGTCATCAGCAATTCCCCCTCCTTACTCTGTCCTAGTCAATAAGAGTCTTGTAGACAGCTGTGCTACTATAGTAGCTGAACTTAAAGCAGCAGGTGTAGCTGAAACGGCAATTTAACTCTCTAGTGATTTCTATGGAAGGAGATTGTTGGTGATGTTTACGATCAAGCAAAAGAATCTGTGAAGAAGTGTTTATCATTAGTGGAGCCTGACAGAGGTGAAGTTGAGTTTAAAATCGATGAGTGTTTTGAAAAAATGGAAAATCCTTTTTGTATGTTGAACTCTGAAAGTGAAAGAACTAAGTATTTTAAAGAGAAGTGGGGAAGTGTAGACCCAGTTGAATATGTTCTTGGTACAAGATTTGATACCCTGTGCAATCGGGCTAGTGGAGGCTATGATCAAGTGGTGGTTACCAATAAATTTATGTACATTCCAGTTTTGAAAACTCTACAGCTCATTTACAGCCCCCCTTATATACAGGAAATGGTGCAGCCTGATTCCAGTACAGAAGGAGCTGTTCTTAAAGATTTGTGTGATGGAGAACTTTTCAAAAGTCATCCTCTCTTTTCAAAACACAGCAATGCTACTCAGATTCAGATTTTCTATGATGATTTTGAAACCTCGAATCTTTTGGGACAGTGATTCCCAACCTGTGGGCCGCGGCCCCCTGGTGGGCCGCGAAGGTACTGCAAGTGGGCCGCCAAAGCTTTTCCAAAATAGTTTGATTTTTGTGAGGGTGGGGATGAAATTATGTAACAATAAAAACGTTTCAACATGTTATAGATGCTTTGTTAAGGACTGTGGAGCCTCCAACATGTTTCTCTTGTATTCAGTTCGACCCTTCATGTTCAATCTTTATTTAAAAAAAGTGCTCTCACACCGCATCGTATGGCCGGGTTTCCGCTACATGTATAGGACCGTGGCACACCGCCACGACAAAGTAAAAGCCGCCATGCCCTCTGAATTATGATCTTTTCTTTTTCTGATGTATCAGACATAATTACATTGCATAATGCTCTTATATGCAACTAAAACTTTCAGAATGCCACAAACATTTTTTTTTACGCTGCCCAGAATCAAACACTTATCTTCCAGAAGCGAATCATCTCTCTGTGTTCTCATGTGAATTAACTCACACTCATGGTTGAAATCATATCATGGTCTAGAATAATAAAAGACAGAGCTCTAGTGGGTATGTGCCGTTCACAGCTCTCAGCTCTCAGCATCGCGCACAGCGGAGTTCGCTCCGATGCGCACAAGACGCACAAGACGCACAAGACGCACAAGACGCACACTTACTGGAGATAAAACAATTCCCACCCTGATCATTCATCAGTGTTTACAGATGCACGTTTTCTGTGTATAAGGTCAGCGCAAGCAGAAGTGCCCCTGTCACTCTGTGGTTTATATTTGCTTTAAACTTCATCCTGATCAGCTTGTGGAGTCTGTGATGATGATCAGTGCAGTACTTACGCTGAGTTCACTTGCGCACAGAGCAGCTGATCACTACTCCTTCTCCCGCTCGTCCAGGAGTCAAATTTCTGCTCTCTTTGGGACAGAAGTTATAGTTTTGCTGTTTTCCTCTCATTCTTTAAAAATCAGCAGAGGAGTTTTCCTCCCGCTTTCAGACATCAAACCTGAAAGCCTTCATGCCACACTGTACCTCTGTGCAGGGGCGTGTCCAGATTTTCAGACTGGGGGGGGGCACAATGAGAGCAGCAGCATAGGTGGGGGGGTGTGGGGGTGCAAACATACAAATTATTACTATTTGTCTTGACTCACTACTTTAACTATGAGTAACTATGATTGTATAACTGTTATAACCCAGTGTATGATTTTAGAATAAAATGTATTATATATTACTGTGCATTAGCCTGTCTAATAAATTTAAAATACTTTTTTTAAGCCCAGATAAAAAGATAGAGCTGACTGTAAACTGTGCCATTAGATAAGGCTAAACTATGTTTGTGTTAAATTGATAATTCATCTATAAAGGTTTTAAGATGTAGTATGTTTTTATGTATTTAGCAGTCGGGGGTGGGCCGCGAAAATGTCTAAGACTTAAAAGTGGGCCCTGAGTAGGAAAAGGGGAACCACTACTTTAGGATCCAAATGGGGAATATATGAATTAGGAGCAATCAATTTCACCTTGCGGAATTTTTCTCCAAAATACGACTCAAAATTAAGCAATATTCATTTAGTTGCTTTATTTCATGATAAATTTCAAGATCCGATTGCGCAGGATATTAAAATACTGGAGAGGGATGGCATTAAGGTTCCTCTTTTATGATCAGGCAGTGTATGGAAAGTGTATGTCCAAGTTACACTTGACAACCTTGGTCTTCACTGTTTGTTTGGTTTTGTTGAGTCATTCAGTGCCGGATATTGTTGCCGCTTTTGTCTTGCCGAGAAAGAAGACTTTCAGACAGAATTTGTTGAGGATTCGCCCAAGATAGTTTTGCGTACTCGAGCACTTCACGAGGAACACTGCCGACAAATAGAGACAAATCCCAGGCTTCCCTATGTGATGGGTGTTTAACGGTCTTGCATTCTAAATTCCTTGCAGTATTTCAACACTTGTGCCAATTTTTCTGTTGACATTATGCACGATATTTTGGAGGGGGTGGCACAATATAAGATGAAGCTTCTTTTACATCATGTAATAGACAGCTACACAACTTTGGAGGAAATACACTGAAGAATAACAAATTTTAACTATGGCTATGTGGAGCAAGCAAACAAACCCCCTGAGGTAAAGTTGGTAGGCGAAACAAATGACTTGGGCCTGAATGCCATCCAATCCAGGAGTTTACTTCGCAATCTACCACTCATTTTTGGAGATTTAGTCCGTCTAAACGAACAACACTGGTATTTGCTTTTGCTTTTACTCCAATTGTGAACATTGTATTTTCCCCAATGTTATCAAAAGGTATTACTGTTTTTTTGAAACACTTCATCGCAGAACACCACAGGCTATTCAAACATTTGTATCCAAACAAGAAGCTGATACCAAAGCATCATTTCATGGTGCATTACCCTACATGTATTTTGAAAATTGGACCTCTCTTGCATACCTGGTGTATTCGCTATGAAGCTAAACACAATTTCTTTAAAAAATGAGGTAACAGCTTTAAAAATATAACTAAAACATTAGCAAAGAAACACCAAACACAAATGGCATAAAAGTGGCAGACATTTGACCCCAGCAGAGTGACTACTGGTCCTGGTAAAATGTTGACATTACAAGTAATGGAGTGGGGCTATGAGGTGGCAGAGACTCTTCAGTTATCAATTGAAACCAAGGTATTAATAGATAGATGGGCCAAACACAATGAAGATGTGTATCGTTCAGGTTTAGTTGTTTGTGTGAGGGTTCATTGTGAGATGCCAGTTTTTCACAGAATCCACCATGTTATTGTCAAAGATGGGAAGTTGCTTTCAGTAACTTTTGCTTTGCAAACCATATGTTTCAAAGAGCATTTCAATGCTTTTAAAGTTGTGTGCACAGAAGTTGGACCTCATGTGGTTGATGTCAGAGAGCTTTTATGCCATAAAGCATTTGATATACAGACATCATATGGTAGTGATATTTCAGATCTGTTTATTGTCCCATACCATTTTCTGTGAATTAAATGGAAATGTCTAAAAAAGTGCTTAAAAACCTAGATGTATGTGATGGGGGTATGGAACCTATGTTTTTTTTTGTTTGTTTGTTTTGTTTTTTTTCATGATAAAGGAAAATGTGCTAAGGTGCTTTCCTAAACTGCTTCTGATTTATTGAATTCAGAGAAACTTCACACATCAGTCCAGAAAAATCATGAGTTTTATAGAGTAAATTGCAAATCTGCATTGAGTTGAAACAGTTTGATAGAGAATAGAATCCAACTCTCTATAGTATTGAATGTAATCTACCCTGAATAACTTGTATTTCAATTTTGAGCAAAACATTATTCTAATAAGAGCAAAATACTACTCTGTATGGAGTACAATGCAATTTAGTGAAGAGTAGAGTATAAATCATTACAGAATGGAATGTAATTCTTTCTTGAGCAAATAATAATTCTATTTTGAGTGAAATATTATTCTATACAGAGTAAAATATGTACAGAGTATTTTTTATTTTATACAACATAGAGTAAAATATCATTATGTAGAGTAAAAAATGGACACTAAATAGAGTAAAAACAACTCTGAAAAATTAACTCTGTGGTAAGAGTAATTTTTACTCTATTTCGACTGGGATCAAATGTTGTCTTTGGTAGAGTAAATTTTCTTCAATTTGAGTAAAATTTACTCCGACAAATTTCCCGTGTACAAAGTGTTAATAATAAAAACACACTAGTTTTTGCATGGGGTTTGGCCCACTGCCCAACGTCACAGGGCGCATTTGCGGGTACATGCATCAGCTGATCAAACAGATCAAACAGTAACACACACATTTCTCTGTCTGTCCATCTTTGACTGCTTACAAAAAGAAAACGCTTACGCCTGTCCTGTCCCCTCACACACGCGCTCGCACGAACAGGGCGGATGGGAGGGGTTGAAGGAGCGGAGGAGCGCCAATCAGTGATGTGCTGACGTGCCTCTGCAGAGCTATAGAGATCTCTATACTTCTTATCTCTCTCTTATTCTTACTATCTCTATAGCTCTGTGCCTCTGTTTTCGATTGTATCTTTTACACAAACAACTGTCAAATACAGAAGATGCAGACTCAAAATAATTTCTCCCCTATCGCTTTGGCGCCCCCTCTAGCTCGGCGCCCCTATGCATCGCATATAGTGCATACCCCCTTTTTACGCCACTGCTCACACCTATGGACAATTTAGAGTGACCACTTAACCTGGTGAGCATGTTTTTGGACTGTGGGAGGAAGCCGGAGTACAGGGAGAAAACCCACGCATGCACAGGGAGAACATGCGAACTCCACACAGAAGGGCCCACCACCCGAGGTGGGGATTTGAACCTGTGATCTTCTTGCTGTGAGGCTGCACAGAACCGTTGCGCCACCATGCAGCCATTGTTATTATAATTTAAGAGTGAAAAAAAAAAAGGTTCAATCAGCACATTTTATTCTTCATGCTTAACCCTCATCATTAAACTCTGTGCTCTGTGTGGTGTCCAGGTTGAGAAACAAGGTGAAATCAACACATTTAAACATTCTGCTTAAGACAAAGGGAGACTGAGCATGCTCAGTGACTGCAAGTTTATCCCTTGTATTTTGTTGGAAAAAAAATTCATTGGCTATGTTGTGTGTCATTTTGACCCGCACTATGTAAATCCACTTAAAACAGTCAAAAATCAGTTAAAACCAATAACATTTTTGTTTTAGATTACATAAACATTTAGAAAAGAGACAAACAAAACATTTTCAATCTCTTAACTAAATT
Organism: Halichoeres trimaculatus; assembly: GCF_033239565.1. Lineage (NCBI taxonomy): Eukaryota > Metazoa > Chordata > Actinopteri > Labriformes > Labridae > Halichoeres > Halichoeres trimaculatus. The sequence goes on from NW_027437185.1 coordinate 1,394,902, forward strand.
TAATAACTATTTAGTTAAAGTTTTCCCCTCTTCACAAACACATTGTTTTTTATTTCCTCACCCCATTTTCTCAGATTCTTCTTCAACATTTTCAATGTTCTCCACATGATAGATAGAATGTCCCTGTGTGCTTTCTGTAATTTCATCATTTGACACAAGAGAAACTTGTTTTACTGTCCTCTTGGAAAGGACAGGCCCGGCAAAAACACACTTAAGTCCTCTCTTGGGAGCTTGAACACACACTAAATTGCTCTCTTTGGGAGCCAAAGCCTGTGCTAAAATGCCTCCTGGCTTGCAAACACACTGAATTGCCCCCTTGTCTGGCTAAAACAAAATAAACGACCCTTTTGGGTGGTAAAAAATGTGTGCCACCTTTTTTTATTTTATTTTTTTCTTGTGGTTTTTGATTTTGTCCCCTTCCCATCAAAAAGTCATTGCACACCACTGGTGATGTTAACCATTTCATATTATCATCTTTAGATGCCCATGTCCTTCAGATTGCAAGACAATGGCAGACCTGTCCTCTGAAGCCTCTTCATTGTGCGAAAATTGACAATCTGGATCATCAGTAACATTTTCCTCTGTCTCTGAACTCTTTCCTCTGCAAGACTATCTCAGTTCAAAATCTGTGATACATCTTTTTCAGCTGGCAATATACCAGAGCAAATTTTTTGGTGTATATGTCAAGGAGATGACTTGAGAATATTGACAAGGACAAGAAAGAGAAAGTTCCTTCTATACACACACCTGGGTCCCAGAGTCTAAATTTCTATTCATAGGTAGTCAACATATAAATAATTGGGCCATCAAAATAAAGTACATCAAAGGAACATCTTTATTTTGGATCTGAACAGTTAACTTACCCACATTAAAAGTTCCAGGTCAAAATGACCCACAACATCAAGTGCCGCGCCTTTACTGAGGGTGACATGGGGCAATATAGGGCTGCTAAATACGAACTTAGAGCTGCCATCAGAAAAGCTAAATCTAGGTATGCACACAAACTAGAGCAGCAGATAGCCACAAATGACACCAGGGCCACCTGGAGGAAGTTGAAAATAATGACTAACTACAAGAACAGCACTGCTCCCATACCTGACACTGATGATGATCTCCCAAATAAATTGAACACCTTTTATGGGAGATTTGAGAAGCAGCCATTGGCCATTTATTCCCCTCCATCCCCTCCCCCCACACCTCCTTTTCACATCCATGAGGAGGAGGTGAGAACCTGCTTTATTAAAAGCAAAAAGGGGAAAGCAGCGGGTCCTGACTGTGTCAGTCCAGCAGTTCTGAAACACTGTGCTTACCACTTAGCTCCAGTGTACACCTCCATCTTTAACACCTCCCTCAGTTAATGTACAGTACCCAAATGCTCTAAGGACTCTGTCATCATACCAATCCCAAAAAGTAATAAAATATCATCTCTTAATGATTACAGACCAATCGCTCTTACATCAGTCATCATGAAATCATTTGAACGCATCATACTTTCACACCTCAAAGAACTCACCACCCCCCTAATGGACTGTTTTCAGTTTGCATACCGAGCTAACAGGTCTGCTGAGGATGTGGTCAACCTGGCTCCTCACAGGATACTCCATCATTTCAAGACCCCCTGCACCTACGCCCGTGTACTCTTCATTGACTTTAGCTCTGCCTTTAACACAATAGATCCAGTTAACCTCTACAATAAACTCATGGACATTGATATCGGCATCTCATTATGCCATTGGATCAGGAGCTTCCTGTCTGAAAGAACACAAAGGGTTAGGATGGGTGGCCTCTCATCCCAACCCCTGACCATCAGCACCGGCGCCCCCCAAGGGTGTGTCCTATCGCCCTGGTTGTTCTCTCTGTACACAAACACTCTAACATCCTCACACAGCTCAGTATTCATCCTCAAATATGCAGATGACACAACAATAATTGGACTCATCACTGACAGCAATGAAAACCACTATCGTGAGCAGGTTACCCAAGCAGTCACTTGGTGCCACAACAACAACAACCTTCAGCTCAACATATCAAAAACAAAAGAACACATTATCGATTTTGCCCGTTCACCCAGGTCAAAGACACCCATTTCTATTAACAAAGAAGACATCTCCAATACAGAATCCTTTAAATTCCTTGGGACACACATCAATAACACACTAAAATGGAAACAACACGCGAATGAAACATACAAAAAAGCCAACAAAAGACTGTTTTTCCTCAGACAGCTCAAATAGTTTCGGGTCAGACACAACATTCTTCTTCAGATTTACATTGCCATAATTGAAAGTATTCTGACCTCAGCAATAATTGTTTGGTATGGGAACTTGGACAGCCACAGCCTGTTCTGGCTCCCCTTCACCCAGTTTCCTCGTTAAGAAAATTTGACCAATTGCGTTGAGAGACCAGATGATCAAATCTATGATTTTAGATTTTGGATAGAATACAAAGAGAGGCTCAGATAGTTCAGACAGAGACAGACCAAGAGCAAGCAGGGCAGATAGGGAGGAGGGAGCTAGAAGAAAAGGGTCTGTCTTCGTTGAGAGCAGAACTTCCTGGGAAGCTTTTATATGTGCAGTGGCTCCAGCTTTTGGCACTGGCTCATTGTCTCTGCTTCAGAGGTAGTGAGCAGTTGCTCTTCTTTCATAGAGAGCTTCAGTGTTTACCAGTGCTTTTCAGTGATTCCTGTGAACTGTGCTTTTGTCAAACACACTAAACTCCCCTGTACCTATTTCGGGTTTTAAGCAGCATCTTTATCGTGGCAGTGGTCTCTGGGTCTTGTTTCTTACCCAGCTCTTTGTGTTAGGCATTTCTGGCCACTTTAAGTGTTTTCTGTTCCAGGAGGGTCGCCTGTTTTAGTTTCTGTTCAGCTGCTTGGCAGTGGTGGTTTTGTTTCCTGTTTTCCTGAGCCTAGTATCTGTTTAAGGAGCCTGTTAAACTCTGCTCATTATTATTTCACCTTTTTCCCCTTCCCTGTGATCTTCGTGATCTTAGTGGTTATCCCTTTGGGGTAACTTTCAGAACCCCCCCACCTCTTAGCGTCCGTTAATTTGTCCAACTTTCCCCGCTGTGACGAACAGAGTGTATCAGTACAGGTGGAGACAAGTGAATGGGTGTACGAGCTAGGAAATCAGAAACCGCTGGCTCCAACTTCCAACAGCACATCATTAAAGATTAGAGCCAAATGCAAATACATAGTTCTTTGTACTAAGTGTTACACTAGGTAACATTCATTAACAAAAAGAGAAAGTTTCTCATTGCAAACTTGACTGTTCCCAAAAGTCTAATGTACATGATGAATGGCTTCTACAGCTGAAGACATTTGCAGTTACTGTTACCTGTGCAGCTACTAAACAGCAGTTACTGGTAGAGCTACAGTAGAGAATTGTGTATACATTGTACTGACATCTTCAGACATCTTGTTACTTTTTTCTTGGGGATACTTTTGGTACATTTTAATGTATATAGATACATACTTATAGTAGTTACATTTTTGCTTCTCTTCTTGTTACTCTTGTATGAAATACCACTTCATGTATGGAACTCAAATGAGTTTTTATGAAAATAAATCCCTTATCTAATCTCAGTTATAAGTTCATTTCATTCATCTGATGGCTCAAACCACTTCCAAGGGGGTACTTGTTTTCTCCCACAGTGATATCAACAGGAGATCTGTTGACAAGGTAGCTGTTCCTACCTGCCCCCTCAGTAAATCTAAATCCCAATCTGTTACAGGGCAGCTCCCGGAAAAATATGGTATCAAAAAGCTGACATTTTTAGTTTAGGGACTTTTACTATTTTATGACAATCCATGTAGTTACTCGACTGTTGTGCCTTAATTAAATCAAGTGTATAGATCAGTCCCACAATATGTGTGATCAATATCCTGGCACACTATAAACAAATGCAAATTTAGTTTAGCAAGAAATGGGCAAACACACAATAACGACAGCTGACATAATATTAATTTAAATGTATATAATACATATCGGCTTACCCTGCTATACAAGAACATTGTTGTTCTTGCATATCGTTGTTTTTGACGTGAAGTGACAGTGCATGGGGTGTTTGCAAAATAGCTGCCATGTTCAGGTGCATTAATCACATAAGGTTATTGTTATTTTTAATTATATGGCAACAAATGAGGTAGCGATTTCAGCCTTTGTCCAGTGCCCTTACTGCTGTTGGGTAGAAACTGTCTCTGAACCGGTTTGTCCTTGTAGTGATTGACCTATACCGCCTGTCTGACAGTAACAAATTAAACATGTGGTGTCCGGGGTGAGAGGGGTCCAGGGACATTTTTGCTGCCTTTCGAAGGCTAGGGGAATGTGAGGAGAGGGCAGTGTTTGCCCTCTCCAGTGTGAGGAGAGGGCAGTCAATGATGTTTTTGGCTGTGTTGATGATCCTTTGTAGTGACGTCCCCTGAGCATAGACAGTACACCAGGATGCTTTTAATGGTGCACCTGTAGAAACTCACAAGCAGTCTCTGGGGGATGTTGTTCTTCCTAAGCACCCTCAGGAAGTGCAGTCTCTGCTGGGCCTTCTCCAGTACATCAGAGGTGTTCACAGTCCAGGTCAGGTCCTTCTCTAAGTGGACTCCCAGAAAGTGAAAGTCCTCTACCCTCTCTACACATTCCCCATTGATGTGTAGGGGTGGAATGTCTGTTTTAATCCTCCGAAAGTCGATGATCAGCTCCTTGGTCTTAGCTGTGTTGAGGAGCAGGTTGTTATCACTGCACCACCCAGTCAGCAGCTCCACCTCAGCCCTGTATGCAGACTCATCCCCCCCAGAGATGAGCCCCATTACTATGGTGTCATCGGCAAACTTGATGATGGTGTTACTGGGGTGTGCAGAAGTACAGTCAGATGTGTAGAGAGTGTAGAGCAGAGGGCTCAGCACGCAGCCCTGGGAGGCTGAGGCTGACAAATCCTGATGTGTGGTCGCCTACCCTCACCCTCTGACAGGAAGCTGTAGATCCACATGCAGATAGAGTGTGGAAGTCCAAGGTCTCCCAGTTTATCCACCAGTTTGAGAGGAAGGATGGTGTGGTCCGTCCGCGTGTAGGTCCCCTGCTGCTCCAGGTGGGAGTGAGTGAGTGACATGTGGAGTGCTGTGGCTACAGAGTTCTCTGTTGATCTGTTTGACCTGTATGCGAACTGGTGGGGGTCGAGACTCTTGGGGTGGAGTGAGGTGATGTGACCCTGTACCAGTTCCTCAAAGCACTTCATCACCACTGGAGTGAGAGCTACTGGTTGGTAGTCATTGAGGCTGGAGTTGTGTTGCTTCTTGGGCAGAAGGATGATGGTGGAGGACTTCAGGCAGGGTGGAACCATGGATTGCCACAGGGACTGGTTGAAAATTCTGGTGAACACTCCAGCCAGCTGGTCAGCGCAGTCCTTCAGCACCTGTCCAGGGACACCGTTGGGTCCAGCCACCTTCCATGGGTTGATTGCCCACAGCGTGCGCCTCAAGTCGCGCTTCTCCAGTGTTAGGCTAGAGCTGCTCTGGACCACAGGGTGAGGTGTAGCTGCCTCCGGGGATCCTGTCTTGAAGCATGCAAAAAAGCTGTTCGGCTTCTCTCCCAGTGAGGCTCCTCCCTCAGCAGCTCCATTGTTGGCCTTGTAGTTCTTGAGGTGCTGGACAGGGGGTCCAGCAACTACGGACAGGTGTGTCGGGGGGACACACCTGTCCGTAGTTGCTCTCCAGGTGGTCCTCGATCCTCCTCATATAGTTTCTCTTGGCCTCTCTGATGCCCCTCTTCAGGTTGGCTCTGGCTGTACTGTACAGAGTGCTGTCACCTGCCCTGAAGGTGGTGTTTCTGTCTTTCAGCAGCTGCTGGACCTTGTGGGTCATCCGGGGCTTCCTGTTAAGGTACACCCAGATGGTCTTGTCCACTGGAACTTTGTCTGTGTAGTTTTTGATGTAGCACAGAACACTATCCGTGAACACCTCCTGGTCTGGGTGTTCCAAAATGTCCCAGTTAGTCCTTTCACAGCAGTCCTGTAGCTGCTCAGAGGCATCATCAGGCAAGGTTGTGATCCTCCTTCTGGTGCTAGGGGCAGTTTTCCCAAGGGGAGTGTATGCAGGGATCATGAGCAAGGACATATGGTCAGACTGGCCCAGGTGTGCTAGCTGTTTAGCCTTGTAGCCCAGCTTGATGTTGGAGTACACCTTGTCCAGTGCATTAGCTCCTCTGGTGGCACACTTGACGTGCTAATGAAACTTGGGAAGCACCGTTTTAAGGTCCACGTGATTGAAGTTCCCTGCTATGATGTGTGCTGCTTCAGGGTGTCTAATCTGCTGCTTGCCAATACTGCTGTGAAGTAGTCCATTAGCCATGCAAGCATTTGCATAGGGTGGAATGTAAACAACAGTCGCAAACACCGCAATTGACTCCTGGGTAAGGTAGATGGGCCTGCATTAACAGTCACAAATTCCAGTTTCGCAGAGCAGTGACTGTCCACAGTCACCGTATCAGTACACCAGTTGTTGTTTATGTACAAACACACACCCTCTACTCTTCTTGGAATCTGACCTGTCCTGCCAATGGGCTATGTAGCTGGCTAGCTCGATAGCCCAGTTCGGTATGTATGACATTAGCCAAAATTCTGTAATCAGAATAATGCAGCTGTCTTTAACAATGTTGTTAACTACGACCTGGAGCCTCAGTTCATCCATTTTGTTGGCAAGGGATTTTGCATTTGAGAGAAAAATGCTTAGAAGCGGTGGTTTGTGTGGTTGACTCTGTAGCTGCGTAAGCACTCCGGCCCTGCAGCCCTGCTTCTACGTTCTCTCTCGACGCTGCCTATGTCGCCTCTCCACTGGCATGGTGATCCACGAAGACCCAAGAGTTCTTGCTATGTCCGTCGGAATGTTGTGGGAGTTAATAAAATCAGCAGTAACGCTCTGTGACCTCCTGTCCTATCCGGAGCAGCTCGTGTCTGTGTCCTGTATCCGGCTGTCCTAATAAGTCTATTAGGACTCTTCAGCTGGTTCAGAATGCTGCCGCTCGGGTACTGACTTGGACTGGGAGGAGAGAGCACATCTCTCCAGTGTTAGCGTCTCTACACTGCTTACCTATAAAATGTAGGATAGAGTTTAAAATTCTTCTTTTGACTTACAAAGTGCTTAATGGCATCGGGCCATCGTATCTTAAAGACTTAATTGTTCCGTATAATCCATCTAGGTCATTGCGTTCTCAACATACAGGTCTGCTCGTTGTACCTAGGGTCTCTAAAAGTAGTATGGGAGGTCAAGCCTTTAGTTATCAGGCTCCTCTTCTTTGGAATAACTTACCAGTTGAGGTCCGGGGAGCAGACACGGTCTCAACCTTTAACCTACCACAACCTTTAACCTAAAACAAGCTGTTTGGAATTTACGGGGTTTGCTGACATCAGCGAGTCCCTTTTTTGAATAATCAGGAGGAAGTCTGACCTGATTGGTCCACCTGAGCAAATACCCCCAAACCCCCTCCCCGCTCACTCCTCTCCCCGCATCTGGAGAGAAATCTACCCAGCAACGGGGAGAGGAGTGTGGCTGTTTTGGGCTGTGAACAACCACATAGTTCCATGCACAAGCTTCCCATCTCTGAAAAAGACAAGACTGAAGCCTGGCTCACACTACAGGATTTTAAAAATCTTAAAAGATTCTGAAATCGGGCTGTATCTCACACATAAGGAGAATCTTCACAGATCATCTTCTCTTAAATCTTAAGCACACGCTAACAACAAGACTTGAAAATATTGACCAGCACACACTACAGGATTTCACCAAGATTGTTTGACCAGGGAAAGTGATGGACCACATGTGCTCAGTTGTTTGATCGGAGGTTTTTAGCGCACTGGTGGGACAGGAGCAGAGAGAAGCGGAGCTGTCTGCAGCGGTGCCTTTCATCCATTACACGCACACAGAGGAACAGAGGTGAAACTGTTGCTGTATCAGCCAATAATGGCATGATCTCACACCGATCACTGATAAAACAACAGTTTGCTACTGTTTGAAAATGGCGTGGTTATTTGTTATTTTCAAAGCCATTAATTAACTGGCTTGAGTGGGCCAGTGGAGCGCGTAGTCGGCTGACCCGTAGCCTTTCAGTTGCACTTTGAGCCTGCATTTGTTGTCTGTTGTACGGTCTCTTGTAAGGGGGCTCTCTCTCTCTCTTGGCTGTTGTCATCCTCAGTGAGAATGAATGTTGTCATCATCCAGATAAATATCAAACATGTTTGAAAATTATCGGGGCGGCTCTGACGAGTCTGAGAGACAATCGTGGGGCTAAAGATTCATCTGTCAACCACTCACACTAGAAGATAATCTTGGCCGAACGTCGGGGCGTTCATTTACGAGGGAAATGAGCCAGCTACACTCAGTAAAACCATGCATGTGTGTGCTTGTCACTTCACTGCCGACTGCTTCTCCAACTTTGGACAGTACAACAGAGGGCTAGCGAATAGACTGGTCCTGAATCCAGGCGCATTGCCAATCATCCGCCAACAAACCTTGAATCCTGGAAATGTGAGTATTTTAAATGCTGTAATGAGATGTAAGAGCTTTTTCTCAGTGTCCCCCCTGCCTCTGTTTTAGCGTCGGGATGCGCTCAAGCTGCAGTTAGCCTGCTGTTTTAGCCTGTTATGTTATGGTAAACGAGCTTTACTGTTTTCTAAACATTGTGCACTCGGAGCTTGTGGTGCAGCTCTCAGTGACGCTGAAGAGCAGGGCAGTATCAGCGGTGGCTCATTTACACTACATAAGTAAACTTAATAAGTGCGTTCTGAACAGAGGGGCTATGAGAGCCTGGAAACAATGCTGCTGTGCTTGATTTATTGGCTTTTTGGACCAAAAAATGTTACCACCATTTCATGAAGACATCAATGATTCATATTAAACTGCAGAAAAGGAGCATAATATGGGACCTTTAACAATTTTACACCAACAGGGTGTGAAGAAATAGCCCTGAGTGAGCTTGAGTTACACACTTGGACAAAAAAATGGTGTTCCAGGCGTGTATGGGTTTTTAGAATTAACTTTTACTTTCAACACTCTAGAAATACAGAAACAGAAGCACAGGGATTCAAAGTGGCTATGTATTGCCCTTCACTCTGTGGCCTGTACTACGAACGGAGTTCAGCCTACCCAGAAGTAACCCAGGGTTCCTGTGGGAAACCGGGGTTAACGAAACCCGGTTATCTAGTTAGGGGTTAATCGGTGCCACAACGCTGATTATGAAGTTAATTTGTTGAACCTGTGTGAACTCAATCAGAGTTACTGCGCGTTCACATAAAAGGGGGCGGATACCAGAGTCAAACACCACTTTTGACGATGGCACGGGCACCTTACTTTTCGGACGAGGAATGCGCAATCATAATGCGGAGTTATGAGGAGTATAAATCCATCCTCACCGCGAAATCCAACACCGCTTCAGCGAATAGAGCGCGACTGGTCTGTTGGCAGCGTATTACAGATCGTGTGAATGAGTAAGTATGCCAGTTTTACTTATGTCCGTGAAAAGAAATAAAGCCTGCCGTCGGGACAATAAAATAAGATTTGGTACGTTAACTGTAAGAAATAATTTATCATGTGTACATCACCGCATGAAGCAGGATGATTGTATGTTTAGTCCCCTTGACTGTATGAATGAACATTTTCAGAGGCATCAGCAGCAGAAAACGCACCTGGCAACAGGTCAAAATGAAACATAAGAACATCATCCAAAATGGTGAGTGTGTGTGTGGTGGGGATGGGGGTAGAGAAGAGAGAGAGAGAATGAAAATATGCTTTTGTCTTCCTCACAGCCAACAAGAAGAAAGTTGCTGTGAGGGGCACAGGAGGAGGAAGGGCACCAGAGTCCTTCACCGTGGCTGAAGAGTTAGCCCTAGCCAACAACAGTGGCAGGCCAATTTTGGAGGGGGTGGAGGGGGTGCAGTCCCTGATGCAGTGGAAATGTCCACCCTCTATGTGTGGGGTAATATATGGCCTTGAGTATTCATGTTAAAAGGACTTGTGTTTTTATTCAAAACAGTGACATGACGTGTTTTTTTTATGCAGTTGAGGATGGACACATGACGACCACTACTCCACCACAGCCTTTGAACAGTGAAACGCAGGCCCAGGTAATTAAAACTCATAACGTTACTTGACCTCTAAATTATACTGTCCATAAAGTATGTAGGTGCAGACTGTAATTATTTGTCTTTTCAGGATGGAGATGGAGATGATGACACCCTAACTGCCATCTCTGATGCCCCAATGCAGGTTAAAAGACTTTACCACTGCCACTGTAGGCTGTGTGAATATTGTATGAATAGTGACCCTTACTCTTAAGTAGCGTGTCTGAATCAAGTAAGTTGTGTGATTAATGCTATGAATCTGTGTACTTCTTTTAAAGGAGGACTTGGAACCGCACCTGTTCCCTCCTGACGCCTCCCTGCCAGGGACCTCGCAATCCCATAAAGTACAGTTTCTTCCTCCCTGGTTGAAAAGAAGTACCGAATCTTATACATACTAGGCTAATATGTTCATTCTGGGGTGGGGGTTCTGAAGGTCGGAGTGGACAATGTCCGCAATCTCTACAAAAACATGCTGGAATTGGATTGTAAAAAGAATAGACTGCAGATAAAAAAGTTAAAGCTTGAAATTGAAAAGCTGGAGCACGAGAAAAAGGTATTAGCCTAGTACATAGTATCACTCCATTAATGTGTAGCATTCAGTTTGACTTCATGTTCTCTTTTCAGGCATGGGAGACTGCAAATAAATGAATATTGCTGAAATAATTGCAACATTTTTTTCTTGTGTCTTTTGCATCCCTCACTGCACGTCCTGTGGGATGGTCAAGGGTCATGGGGTCAGTGACATCTGGGGGGGGGGGGGGGGGGTTGTGATTTGGTTACCTCTCTTTTCTTATTGTGGCTATATTGTACAGTACCACACAAGCTGCTATTGTCTGGCAGGCCCTCTCAGGCTTCACGTGAAGGCCTTTCAGAAATGCGAATCGAGCCTTCAAAATGCCAAAGGTGTTCTCTATTCTGACCCTCGTGACACTGTGGGCATGGTTGAAGGCTCTCTGAGCCCTTGATTGTGGGTCTGCAAATGGTGTCATCAGCTGTTTCAGACACGGGTAGCCACGGTCCCCCAGCAGGATTCCATCAAAACGCCCTTAGATGAAATGGAGGCAAGTTAGTGTGAAACAATGGCATAGCAGTAGCATGCTGATTGATGTTTCCTGAAAAGATGGGCTACTATATTCTGTTCAACATGCAGGATCTTACCTTCTTGGAATCTCTGAGATAGTATTGATTCTCAAAAAATGCGAGCATCATGTACAGACCCTGGCCATCTTGCATCCACACTTGTAACCATGTACTGGTGATCACATGTCATCTAAGAATATATGCAAAGGTGAGGAACATAAGAGGTTCAAGCACTTGTCACCCCTGAAAATCAAACCATGTGAGGGACAAAAAGTAATGCAAAATGGGACAAACAGTTGACTGGTTAATTTTGAGATGTGGCCATGTCCTATTTCAATGTATGCCTATAATTTACATCTTTTACCTGCACATTGATGGTATGTTGGGATTTCCTATTCACAAAATCCCTCTCATGCTCTCCCAGAGGTGCACTGATGGGAATGTGGGTGCAATCAATGGCTCCTATTACTCTTGGGAAACCTATATTGTTAGTCAAATCAGTTGCCGGTCATAATTCGGTTTTTGATAAAAGGCAAAATAGCCAATTGCATACAATGATTAGTAGCCAATTCCCCGCGATTGCATAGAAGCCTTCTTTGATTTGAAGCGCAGTTAGATGGCCAGGGAACACGGCAAATGCATCCACCAGTTCAGTAAGAGCAAGTTCCACTTTCCGAATCGCATGGCATACAGTGTTCTTACTCAGATATTCTGCATCACCGATGGAATACAGATATTGTCCGCTGGCAAAATAGCCCAAAGACAGGCACACAATCTGCTCGATTGTGAGGGCCTAACTTCGGCGGGTTACATTAGAGACATCTGCCTCGATCAGCTGGCATAAGTAATGAATTCCCTCAGATGAAAATCTATATCTTTCATGGAAAACATCATCCGGGTACGCCAATGGATTCTGGCGGTCTCTAAATACCCGTGCCCTACGAAGAGAGCCCCTCACAATCCGCGCGCCAATAGAATAGAATAGAATAGAATAGAAATAGAAAATACTTTATTTATCCCCGAGGGGAATTTCAGGAGTCACCACAGCATTTAAGAAAACAAAAGTAAGAAAGAGTATAGAAAGTGCAAAAAGGTCCATAAGAAATTAGATGACGACATCCCGTCCACCACTCATCCACTACTCTCCAGCCCAGCCAGTCTCCACCTCCACAGGGTCCAAGACTGAGCCTCCCCAGCAGTCTGTTCAGTCTCTGTCTCCTGGATCCTGTCTGCTCATAGCAGGCGAAGCTCCTCCAATGTGGCGCCCGCGTTCGATGTCAGCTCCGTCATTCACGTCCGTGAACAATACGATGCCGCTGGGTTAGCACGGCTAGCTCGTCCATCCCCCGGAGCTAGATCCCACGTTTCCAACAACGATGGATGGAAGGACAGGTCCACGTCGTCACCTCCCAGCTCACATCCGAGAACCAGCACGTCATCCTCACCCTCTCCTCCTCAGCTCGAGGGAAATCATCAAGCCCTACACTTGTTAGCATTGACATGCTACAGACTGCTAACAGCTAATTTCACATGTAAACAATGCAGCCATGGTTACACGTAGGATCTCCAGACAAACACAGGAGAAAAGTAGTAAAAAATATCGCCGAAGCCACAAAAAATTTGGTGTCCGTGACCGACAATGAACCATACAAAGTGATGATCCACTCCAAATACAAAGATGACGAAAAAGAAACGAAAAAAATTACAAGAAACGGACAAAGACGAGAGAGCTGCTGCAACAGGCAGCTACTTGGGCAGCGCCTAGCAACCAATGTCAATGTCAATGTCAATGTCAATTGATGTAAGCCAATGTCGTACGGGTTGTCCAGATATGCTGTCATTGTCAAGAGGACGCGTCAGTGGAGGAGTGCTGTTTAAATAGGTCGTGGTTAATTGGAAACCTGGGTTGAGCAACATCTAACTCTGAGACGACCAGGTTTAAGATGTGGCATATATTGCCATGGCAACATTCCCCGGTTTCAACATATCCACCTTTCGTAGTCGCGGTTAGCCGGGAAGTTAGGCGTGATGAAGTTACTCTCAAAGTTACCGTGATAAGCCAGAAAACCGGCTTCGTAGTACAGGCCACTGGTCTACTTAATGACACACATGCATAACATCTGCGCTCTCACACACATGGGGTTCAAATTCGTAGACCAGGCGCAAGCACAGACGCACCTGCCCTGCGCCGGCCTTCTCCGTGCGGACAGAGCATGACCAGCGCACTTTGCGTGTTCCTGCAGTGCCAAGAGACCCGCAGTCAAGGCACAGAGGACCGCAGAGGAGCGCAGAGGTGCGCGTCCATGCCTCCCTCCGTGCAAATGGCAGAGAGGGAGGAAAAAAGCCAAGAGTGGGTTTAACACAGCCGAGCGCTGTTTTCACCAATCAAATGAGTGCCTCTCCTCGCCTTTAAATGCACTGCGGCCGAGGCACAGCGACTGATTGGTCTGAGTGATCCTCAGCACCGCGGAAGGTATGCTGGAAAGACCCAATAGCAGAGACGGTCAGAGCCGCTGTCCCTGCAGCAGGAAAATAGACAGCGGGGCACATCCGAGGACACTAAGCGCGTCACCTTGTGGGCCAGCTCCCGGGACAGATTTAATCTGTTCCTTTGTCATTAATAGGAGTACAAAATGAAGAGAAAGATACACAGCTGGCGTATCCATTCTTTTGATCCACCTGCACTCCTGGTTTGTCATCGCCAAATAGCAGAACCTTTGGGATTTACTGTATACTCTCCCGGTGTCTCCGCCTCATCCTCCTTACAATAATGTACTCCATCTTTTTAGATCACGTTAAAAATAAAGACTAAAAGAGAGAAATATGGGAAATCATGGGTAAATCCTGAGTGACATACATTTATTTTGTCTCTTTTTACTTTGTCTTTTCTCTCCCTCTTTTCTTTGAATTAAATGAAGCCAGATATATACTCAGTATCAGATGTTAAGGCTGTTTATTGTTTAATTGTAAGATGTGCTTCCAGCTTCCAGCTGCTGTCAGGTTAACTTTCCATTATGACAAACGACTTAAATCTGACATCAGATGCAATGGAACAATTAGTATAGATATAAATGTATATGCTGGTTCAGACGGTTACATTAAATAGTGATTCCTGTGATTGTTTATTGCATTAAAATGTGCCTGACACTCTGGAAACCTGCCTCTTAGGCTTTTTTGGCATGTGCCCACTTGTGCGCCTGTAACCAAATTACAGCTGCGGACGGTGCGCTCTGCTTTGCGCCGAGGTTAGACCAGGTTGGAGCTGGCGAGCTTTCAGGGCACTTTTTTGGCACAAAATTGTCACTGCGCCAACATGAATCTGCTGACACCTCCTCCTGGTGCGCCGTCAACTCCCCCTGGCGCGCAGTCACACCCATCTCTGCGCAGACGGTCTACCAAATTGTCAAATTGGCAGTGCACGGCGGTGCGCTGCATGAAATTAACACTGCGCGGGATGCGCCAGGCTTGCAGCCCCTGCGCTGTGCCACAAGATTAGAGCCCATGGTGTTTAGCATCTGTTTCCACGGTTATTCACATTCACACACAACAACATTCAGCACAATTACACACAAAATTTTAAAGTAAACTACTGGTGGTTAGGCTTAGAATCTTTTAGCAAGCAAACACGACAGGTGTGGCACTTAAAAGATAACCAATTAACCTGCAAAACTTTGACGTAAAGTGACTTATTCACACAAACAGAAGTCTGGTTTCTCTCATACACATTTCTCATTCATACCGCCACATTTACCCACTGTTTCACCACTTTTGCTCACCTGTAAATACATAAACACAAGCACAGGGATTCAACGTGTCTGCATACTGCCTTTCATCCTTGTCTACTAGGTGGCACGCTTGCACCCATGCATTCTAAAGATCCCAAAGCTGCCTCTAAATGCTTGTGTGAGCTCTGCTCATTTTAACCACCATTGGTTACCAGCATATGCTCTGTGCTAACGTTTACGCCTCCCGACAAGGGAAGACACGCCGTTTGCATCCTAATACATTTCATCTTAACAAGCAATCCACTGCTAATCTTTTGATTGTTTCACTTTTTTTTGGCAGAAACTAGTACTTAATCTAACATTAGCTACGATAGAACTGCCAAATTTTCCGTCATTCAAACGTTGACTTTAACAAGGGCCCAAGAATAAATAAAAAAACATGCAGAAATCATTCATAGCGAGTGTTATGCTAAATGAAGCACTTACTTGTAATGTTTTCCACTCTTCTTGATGCTCCTTCATGCCTGTTGAATGTCTGCTCTTTCTGTGAACTTTCTGCCGCTCACTATTGTGACGTAGCACTGTCCTTTAAGTTTAAAATCATTGCGCATCTGGTCTGTGCAGTCCACCCCTAAACTGCCCCGAGCCTATCATTTTGACTGCCAGCCTGAGTACCCCTGGCCACAACTGGTCCACAGGCGCTCAGTGTGAGCGACTGCTATGCAAATCTGGCAATTTGTGTATGGATCCCGCCCAGAGTCACTTGCTATCTGAGTAATAAGACAGTGACCATAATGAGACACACTAGTGTGATTCATGTGAATGCAGTTGTTTGCTCTGGAGCAGCAGGAGGAGACTGCTGGGAGTGTGTTTTGGATAGAGGATGGGCTCACACACGCTGACCACTGAGGAGATCAAAACACGCTTTAACCTCAGATTCTCCAAACTCTAGAAAAGTCGCAAGAATTGACATCTTTAAAAAAAACTTGTCAGAGGGTCTGAAAAGACATTAAATGTAGTGACAAAGTCTCTAAGTTAACACTCAGTAGTGGTTTTATCCTCCACTTCTCTGTTCTGGACTGATCCAGAGGCTTTATTGATCCCCAGCAAGTTTACTTTTCTTAAAAACAACAAGTGTTGTGTTAAAAGATTCTCTCTCTTTTCACCAATAAGCAGCTACAGCTACAGCTACGTAGCTTCTCCCCCTGTCACTCACACTTACAGCTTGTCGTAGTCTCATGTATCTGCTTCAGCTGCTAGCAAGCTGGCACAGAGGGTAGAATTTGCGTTTAAATAAATAAACAAATTTAAAATGTAGGCTGGAAAAAAATTCCTCCATTTTTTGGGGGGGCACATGCGCTTGTCTCAAATATTGGGGGGGGGGGGGGGGGGGCAAGTCCCACCCATCCCCCATGATTCCTATGCCTATGCAGCAAGGTGAAGGACAAGAGTTCTGCTTTATCTCTCCTAAAGTCTCTCTGTGTTAAATTTCTTGTAGGATCAGCCTGAGGGTCCTTTGAACAGTTCTTCTCATCAGATGGGGTATGTGGCCCATCATAATGCCGGCACTAACAACAGTAATGTTAGCTTGTGTGTAATAATGTTCATATTGTAGATGTTGTCATGCTGTCTTACCTTAGACTGAGGCGTGAGGGAAGGAGCTGTAAAAAAAGGTTGGGCTGAGCATTTTTTAAGCAGTGTTGAAGCAGTGTGTGCAGGTGTGTGTGGGACAGGGGTGCATGGCTGTCAAGTAGCTCTGAAAGGAGGCTACAATCACATTCATGGTGCTCTAGTCTTACCAACCCTTGAAATAAAAGCCAGATCACCTCTCATGGTGAAAGTACAGAGCCCTGAGTACTGAGGCATGTGAAGTAGGGTCTGTAAATACAGATGATAGAGATGAAGTCCATCACCATGGTCCTGCTCTGAAGAGCCTGTGCTCAGTGAGGAGCTGATGTCCTGTCAGCGTGTTTTGTTTGACTGCCTCTCTGTGCAGGACAGCAGGAATTATAATTGTTTTAAGACAGACTGAAAGCACCTTTTCATGCTGCAATCTGCAACAGAATCGTACCAAAACCCATCCTCATCATGTCACTGCACTGCTCAGAAGCGGCTCACCTCTTTGCTTCAGCACGCTTCAGAAATGGGCTTCAGCACTGTTCACTTTAATGCACGAGCACACAACGAGGGCATCATGATGATCCATGATGGATGAACCACCGCTCCTCTCCACAACTGTTTTTAACCGACAGCGGGGTGTTAGAACTGTGTCAGACAAAAAGTCTCTAAAGTTGGGGCAGTGCTCTCTGCGTCTCACTGTGCTGGCTCTGATCAGTTTGCTCTTCCTGTAAACAGACGCTTCACAATGACGTAGGCGCACCATGAACGTGCCTCAAGTTCATACTGTACTAATGTGACCACAGGGGAACAGCTCAGGGGTGGTAGAGGGGTTGGATGGGTCTGGATGAGTCTGCATGTGAATAAGTAAGTTTAGATGTGAATGAATGAGTCTGGATAGACCACAATGAGTCTAGCTGAGTCTGGATTGGTCTTAATGGGTCTGGATAGGTCTGGATGGGTATGGCTAGTGCCTGGGTTGATCTTGATGGGTCTTGACGGGTCTGGATAGGTCTGGATGGATCTGGGTCTTTAAAATATATCTTGGATTAAATGCATGTTATAACGACACTGAAAGCACTGTTGAACTAAACCTTTTATACTGAAGATTCAGACTATCTCTAGGAACAAAAAAATATCCTAAACCACCTTTAAATCCTGACTTTTTTTTACATGTGCATTTCATTTGAAATGCTTCCACTGATTATCAGGAGGCAGGGGCCATTTTTTTCATATTGCAACCCTCAGGCTTATAAGGTGAAGGATTTCACACTGGCTTTAGTTTCAGACCCTTCTTGTAGCAGCTGCTGTCCTCCCTGAAGGAGCATGATTACCACAGCAGACTCTGCTTTGTTGAAGCATGTCTATCAGATACATTTACTGGGCTGTTGTTTCTGTCGTTGTGGCAGCCACTGGTACTCCAGCCAAACCTTCTTGTCTCCTTTGCTACCCACCCTTCTGTTAGTGTTTTACAGAGTTTGACACTCTAACACAGTCAAAGTGCTGTGGTTATTATGTAAAGCTCCTCTTTATCTCAGCGGAATATAATCATGGTTAAATGTTCAATGTGTATCAGGAGTGATTCAGCTTGGTGTATTCCACAGACACAGAGAGGGCAGAGATTCATTTCCCCAAAGAGAATATTACAGAGACATACACGGAATGCACAAAAAGTTATTTTATTGTAGGGATTTCAGTGACCTTAGGGGATGAGCATATAGGATGGAAACTGTTACAGAAAGCAAAGTTGAAAGCAGCTTTAGACATTTCCTCACATGACACTTTTTAGGTGATTTTGTGCCGAGAAGCAGTTGACTAAAAAGAGGGGTCACTTAGAGGACTTCAGGGGCCACACCTGTCAAACAGTGTGATCTTCAACTGCACAACAGACCAAAAGAAACTCTGAGAAATGACCGTCTGACTGCCTGCACCCTGAAAACAGAACCAGGTTTGTTCAGTTTATGTCTGTCTAAAGTTTGGAAATGTATGACGTGTTCAGGAAGTGACTGTAAATCTTCAATTCATTAAATCAACCACACAGATCATAACAAGGTAACTGAATAACTGAGTCACTGCATCATGAAGTGACTTAAATGTTATAGAAAGATCCTGAGCGTTACCTCTCCACGCTCTGCTCTGACTGCCTGAATGTCTGCAGTGTGAGAGCTGGCATGGCGAGATGTATATTCATACTTTCCCGGCTCAGGGTTTCGGGAGCTGCTGGTTGCTATGAATCATGCCCTGGATGTTTGGACAGAGCAACTCCTCCTACCTAAGCTCCACCCTGGGCCATTGGTACCCGTAGCTCCAGGCTCTCTGGTAACTAGCATAGTATAAGTATGTATAATATATGTGTCTTACTATGAAGGAGAGTCAACTCTTGGTTATCACACCAGGAAGTGTAAGACCCCCTCGCATCACTGGCAAAGGCGGAGGACTCGCAACCGTATCTAAATCCACCTTTCGCTGTCAGCAGCCTCCAGTTGCCAACTACTCCAGCTTTGAGCTCCAACTTCTTGAGGTAAGCCTCCCCGTGACTGTTCTCTGTGCGGTGGTCTATCGTCCACCGAAATACAACAAAGACATTTTACGGGATTTTGCAGACTTTGTGTTGGGGATCTCTTTTAAATATGATCACGTCTTGATTGTTGGCGACTTCAACGTGCATGTCTGCTGTGAGACGAGACCTCTGGTCAGGGATTTTCTCAGTCTCATTGACTCTTTTCATATTGTGCAGTCTGTTTTTAACCCGACACGTGAAAAAGAGCATATATTGGATCTTATGTTATCTCATGGAATAAATGTACAGATTACCGAAATCTGTCACACACCTTTTTCCGACCATCTACCTGTCTTATTTTCCCTCTTACTTCCTTTGCACTCCACTCCGGTCTCCGCCCCCATTCGCAGTCTCCGTGTTTTAAACTCTTCAACTCCGCTGCAGTTTTAGGCTGCCTTTAAAGACTCTTCCTTGTACTCTATGGGTGATTTGGGGGACCTGAGTGTGGATGTCTATTTTAATATGTTTGATTCACTTTGCGCTGAGATCTTGGACACCATTGCTCCTCTGACAATCAAGCGTATGAAGCCACAGACTGAGCCATGGCAAAATGAATCCACTCATGCGCTAAGGTGCGCATGCAGACAGGCGGAGAGACGGTGGAAGATGGACAAATTGCAAATTCACTGGGATCTTTTTCGTGACTCTCTGCTTACCTATCAGAAGGCTGTAAAAATTGCAAAAACTGATTATCTTTCCTCTCTTGTCTCCGCAAATGTGAAAAAACGCAGGTTCTTTTCAATGTATTTGATTCACTTGTAAATCCTGGTAAATCTGCTTGTGTTGAGCCTTCTTCTATGTGTGAGGACTTTCTGCAGTTTTTTGTCCAGAAGATTTCTGCTCTAAGGCTCCCTCTCCCTCAGTCAGCCCAGGACCCTTCAAGCTCAGCTGTCTTTCATCAGTTTGAGCCTGTTTCTCTTTCCACACTGACTGAAATAGTGGAGCGCTTATGTCCTGCAAACTGCCCATCCGATAGCATTCCATCTCGTTTGTTTAAAGAGGTTTTTAGCTCAGTTCAGTCTTTTATTCTGCTTCTTATTAATCGTTGTCTCGCGTCTGGTTGTGTTCCATCCTCCTTTAAACATGCCACAGTGCAGCCTATTTTAAAAAAGAAAAACTTGGACCCCTTGGTTGTATCTAATTTTAGGCCAATCTCCAAACTCCCTTTTATTCCCAAGGTTTTAGAGAAAATTGTTTTAAATCAACTCCAAGACTACTTTCTAAGGGCCAATGTTTGTTAAGTGTTTCAGTCTGGTTTTAAGCCTCTTCACAGCACTGAAACTGCCCTTTTAAAGGTTTTTAATGACCTGTTGTTAAGTCTTGACTCTGGTAACTGTGCCATTTTAATCTTTCTTGACCTGACAGCAGCGTTTGATACATTGGATCACTCAATCCTCCTGTCATGCCTTGAGCATTGTATGGGCATTAAGGGCACAGCCTTAAAGGATAAGTTTGTTTTATACAGCTTTTACATTGTTTATAGAATGAAGTAGAAAAAAATACTCACCCAGAAGGCTTTCCTGATCCAAGCAGTCCTTCGGGAGACATTTAGATCCAAAATCGTGCAGCGGACGTCTGTATAATGGGATCCATCGGGGCATAGACAGCTCCTAAAACTGCATTCATCATCCAAAAACTCATGTTTTTCACCCACATTCCATCATGGTCCGCTCTGGGTTAGTCCTCTGTTGCAGTCTGTGTCACTCCAGACAGCGCAGTGTGGCTTTAACCCCTTAACCTCCACCGTACCGAGTTCGGGCCGATTTTCCATTGATTTGCTTACAGCCAATAGGGAGCGTCAATATTACATCAATACCAGCAAGTTATACATCGTTGGAAAGCATTTCTTCTCAATAAAAACGTCCAAAACAAAAATTGTATGCCAACCAGTCGCCCGAATAACTTAAGAGCACTTGTTTGTGGACAAACTGCAACTGATAAAATGTACTTCTTACCCTTCGCGGGGGTCTCCTGTCCCATAACAGTCGTGTAGAGACTTGCATGTACACTCATTCTGACCGCTATAGTCCACAGAAAAATAATATCTAGTTGTATTTTCCAAAAGCATAAGCCGTGTGAAGTAATCTGGCATTTATGTTCGTTTTTATTCCGTGGAAAAGTCGAAAACTGAAGATATAATACTTTGTTTCGCCTCTTTTCGGAGAAATGGAAGGCGCCATCTTTTCAAAGGAGGAGGCGTTTGATTCAGCTACCTCTTCACTGCAAAATGAGACTATACTGGGAGCTCTCCGTAGACGGAGTCGACTGGCATGTCCCTCTGACCAAAACAAGCGCTTTCTTGACGAAAGGCTCTATGCGTGCGTATTGGTCAAGTAGCTTGTCAGTCAAAGATGAAGCACACGATTGGTTTACATAATGTTGTAGTGAGGAAGTCAAGCTTTACAACGGTATATGGGACGTGTAGTCTTTCACCAAAAGACCATACTTTACAGCCGTGCGCAAGGCCTGCAACAAATCAGAGCGAGGAGCTGAGCGCACTAAGCAGGACTTTTACGCGTCGCAAGTTTGTTGTTTTACAACTGTATCTGACCACGTATATCATGCCTAAAGCCAAAAAAAAGACACATGGCACACTACGGAGGAGTTCAGATGAGCTTGTTGATTCGTCTACATCCGAGGACAGTTTTTATGACACGGATAATGAAGAAATGTATGATCAGGATATGGACCCGCTGCTTGACCGGTATGTATAACCATATAACGCATTTAGATGTTATTTATCTTTAGTATTTAGTAGTTTTATTTATTTTATGATGATAATAATTTATTTATAGTGATATAAAAATTGCGCTTTGTGCTAGTTTGTGCCACCAGTCAGTCATTCAATACAAACAAGTACATTATTTGGTAAACTATTTAGAACAATTCATGCAAGAGCACAGTGACACAAAATAGAAAGTTTCTGTGCTATAGACTGTACATTTATAATTATATAGTTGTGATGCTTTACTGTACATTTATAATTATATAGTTGTGATGCTTTACTGTACATTTATAATTCTATAGTTATGATGCTTTACTGTACATATATAATTCTTTAGAAATGATGTTTTACTGTATTTCATTCTGTTTTTTTTACTATAAGTAGATGTTCAAGGCCTGAAAATTTACTGAGTGTGTGTGTTTCATTTGATTCATAGGCCAGAAGACAAAGACGATAGTGACGTGGATTGGGAGCCACCGGGGAAAAAGTCGTCTCGATCGTCTCCTGCACCTGAAAAGACGGCCCCTTCCCCCGATGTTTCTATTGATCTGCCTCCTCCTTCACCTACCTCCTCTACACCATCTCCGGGATTTTCCACTCCTAGAGGTGTGAAAAGGGGGAGGGGGAGGGGGCTCAGAGCAAGAGGGAGAGCAAGGTCTGTGACACCCCCTCTTCCAAATCCAAACACTCAGCGATGGAAGACTACTGCTGAAGGAGACACTGCACCTGTGCCACTAGAATTTAGACCAGCAAGGATTCCTGGACCACAGTCTGCAACCAGACGCACTGCTACCCCTTTGGACTTCTTCAAGCTTTTTTTTACAGACCTGGTGTTAGCCACACTGTTGGATAACATGAATGCCATAGGATCCCAACAGAATGAGCGCTGGACTGTATTGACCACAGCAGACTTCTATTCTTTTTTGGCCATGGTCATATATATGGGAGTTTATAGGCTGCCAGAACTGAGTGATTACTGGAAACAAAATCGTTTGCTCAACCTGCCATTTCCGCCCTCTGCGATGTCAAGGAACAAGTTCTTCCTCATGTTGAAATATTTACGTCTCTGCCCCTTGGATGAGGATGCCCGAAATCAGGCAGCAAGGGGGACTCCAGAGTATGACAGGCTGAGAAAAATAAAGCCTTTGTACCAACAAATTGTTGAGGCCTGCCAACTACATTTTCATCCCAGCCAAAACATAGCAATAGATGAGCGGATGGTGAAAAGTAAAGCAAGGACCTCCCTGAAACAATACATCAAAAACAAACCCACAAAGTGGGGCTATAAACTTTTTGTCCTTGCTGATTCAGAGACAGGTTATACTTGGAATTTTTTTGTTTATGAGGGAAAAGCCTCAAACACAGGAAAAGGACTGAGCTATGACTCTGTCATGTCACTCATGGACATAGAGAAATTGGGGACAGGTTACAATCTCTATGTGGACAACTTTTACACAAGCCCTCACTTGTTCAAAGACTTGCTAGCACTAAAAGTGGGGGCTTGTGGGACAATTCGTCCTAATCGTGTGGGATTTCCCAAGACAACAGAAAACGATTTTAGAAAAAACGAACCACGGGGAAGCATAAGGTGGATTAGAGATGAAAATCTACTCTTTGTAAAATGGAAAGACACTTGAGAGGTTGTCATGTGCTCCACAATACAGCCGGCCTTCACAGGTCAGACAGTCCCCAGAAGGGTAAAAGAGCAAGGACAATGGAAAAGAGTTGATGTAGATGTCCCAACCGCAATCAAAGACTACAATCAACACATGGGGGGTGTGGACTTATCGGATGCACTAATCACATATTACACAGCCCTTCATAAAACCAGGAAGTGGTACCGCACATTTTTTTATCACTTTTTGGACATATCCATTGTCAACGCCTTCATCCTATACAGTAAAACCCATCCGCAGCAAGCCATGAGACAAAGGGACTTCTGTGACAGACTTATTGAAGAACTGGCAGACCACGGAAGTCGCTCTACGTCAATCAGCCATCCACCATCACATGCTAGGGATTCGGCCTCTCATATGCCTTTTTATTTCACAGAGGACATGAACGTGCCTCAAGGACAGGCAGCCACATCCGGAAGAAGGCACTGTGCACTCTGCCATAAAAAAACCCCTGTCGGCTGCAGCACCTGTGGTGATGTTCCCCTTTGTTTTTTGTCCTCTAGAAACTGTTTCCGGCAGTATCACACAGAGGAGGGACAGTGAGCATCCTCCAAAAGTGTTATTTTTTTGTAAATAGTTTTCAACAGATGTGTAAATTCTTGTTTACTTTTGTTTTTGATTAGTGCCTTTATAACTTGTTTTGCACCAAAATCTTTTTATACTGTACATAGTTTTCAATAGATGTGCCTTTTATAATGGAGCCATTTGCACAAGTATTATTGTTTATTTTTATTTCATAGATGTATGTTTATTTGCACTACGTGGCCAAAGTGCCTTTTGCACTCTTTTTTTATTTTATTTCATGGATGTGCCTGTTTTGCACTAATTGTGCCTTTGTGATATTTGAACTGGCATTAAAAAATAATACTAATTTGAATAAAAACTCTACCTCAAGGAGACCAGTGTTGTAATTTATCTTTTATTACTATTTTGTATGGTATTTTTGAATATAGACAGTTACACTGCTAAAAAAAAAAAAAAGTCTGAAAAATGTAAAAATAAGGAGAATTGTATTTTGAAGCCATCAAAATATAAATATATGATTTTTAGGGTCAAAGTAGTCCTCTAATGCTTATAATTAGGTTTGGCACATGTGCCAAATTTGGCACAGATTTGGATAAATTGTGGCCGAATGGGCTTATTACATAATAAAGGCCCAAAACACCAAAATGCTTATAAGTAGAGATATTTTACTTTACACATCAGTTGCCAACAGTTCAAACAACAAGTGTAGTGAGCCTGAGCAGCCTACCATGAAGTATATTTGTGTTATGATGGTTGAAACTTGGGCAGAAAAGCATTTTTGTCAAGTCTCGCCTAAGTAAAAACAATATGATGCAGCTTTTTAGGGTCTTCTGAAGCACTCACAGACATCAAATTTTATCTCCTGATAGGAGAGACCCTAATAGACAAATCAAAGTGTAGAATAGGGCCTGTAGGGTGTTCAACTCTTATCCACAGCTGTCAGCAATTTGGGTATGGAAACTTTTGTGCACAAGCTCTAAAGAGGTGGATGTTAAGGGGTTAATGACCTCTGAACTGACGAAGACTTTGTTTACCTTTGCCCCTCAATGAAAGGAGAAAGTGGGTTCAGCTCTCCAGAGAGTACTGCGCATGCGTGGAGGGGTTGATTTTTTGGGCCATGTTGACAACACCCTGGAGCATTTTCCTTTCTGCTGCTGTGCAGCTGGCGAACCACACACATGCAGTAGGTTGGGATGCTTTCTATCGAGCAGCAATAGAATGACACGAGCAGTTTCTGAGTGAGGTGGTTTTTCCTGAGTACTCTCAGGAAGTACAGTCTCTGTTGTGCCTTTTTGATGATGGTCATGGTGTTGATGTGCCAGGTTACGTCCTCTTCGATGTGGACGCCCAGAAACTTAAAACGTGTCACCCTCTCCATCTGCTCCCCCTGGATGAGCATGGGCCGAATGTCCATTTTTCCTTTCCTCCTGCAGTCGATGACCAGCTCCTTGGTCTTGGTGGTGTTCAGGGCCAGGTTGTTGTCAGAGCACCACACGGCGAACCGCTCCACCTCGTCCCGGTAGGCAGACTCATCCCCCCCAGAGATGAGCCCCACAATGGTGGTATCATCAGCAAACTTGATTATGGCGTTGCTGGAGTGTGTGGGGGTGCAGTCGTGCGTGTAAAGGGTGTAAAGTAGTGGGCTAAGCACGCAACCTTGAGGAGAGCCGATGTTCAGGCTGAGGGCTGGGGAGATGTAGGGGCCTATTTTCACCCTCTGGGAGTGGTCAGACAGGAAGGCTTTGATCCAAAGGCAGATGGAGTCAGATAGTCCCAGGTCTCTTAGTTTTGTCACCAGTCTATTGGGGAGGATGGTATTGAACGCTGAGCTGAAGTCCACAAAGAGCAGCCGTGCATAGTTCCCCTGCCACTCCAGGTGGGACAGAGCAACATGGAGGGCTGTGGCAATAGCGTCTTTTGTGGACCTGTTGGTTCTGTAGGCGAACTGGTGAGGGTCAATCCTGGGTGGGAGAATAAAAATTATATGTGTCCGGACAAGAGACATGTGTCTCAAAGCAACTTCATAATGATTGGTGTCAGTGCTACTGGACGATAGTCATTTAGGCTGCTGATGGTGGTAGATGTGGTGTGGCTGTGTCCTGTGAAGCAACCTCAAAGCGAGCGAAGAAGTGGTTCAGCTCCTCCGCCAGTGAGGTGTCGCTGGCATCAGCTGAGGTGTGGCTGGGTCTGTAGTTGGTGATGACACCTGCCTGGAGTCGTTGCTCTGGAAGCAGTCCTTGATCCTCCTCCTGTAGACAGCCTTGGCCTCTGAAAGAATATTTAGCCCATGTAGACATGTTTTTATTAACAATACTATACAGATGTGCTTTTACTAACTTGGTTGTACACATGTGCTCATTGTTGTTGGTATGAATTGCAGGACACTTGAGGGGGGCTAAGGACTCCTTGGATTTTATGGAGCACCCAGAGAAGAGAGTGACCACAAGTGAAGTTAATGTTTATACCCAATAATAAAAAGAAGTAACTGTGTAACACTAATAACTCAAGTCAGCAATTACTTTATTAGAGTTGAGGTGTTTCAGTCGAAGTGAGGAGGGTAAACAATTAAAGGAAGGAAGGAAGCAAGAGATGTGTGTCTAACAGTTTCTCCACAGATAAGTGAAGGGGGGCTGATCACCCACTTGATGAATGCCAGTCACAGACAGAGACAGAAGACGGCCAGCAGCCAATCAGAGGGGGACAACACCTGAAGAGCCAATAAGAAGATGACTCAACCTACATTCTTTAGAAAAACTCTGTTAGTGACTATATATTGGTGCTGAGAGAGAGAGTCGAGGTCAGTCTCATGAACTGTCTCTGCAACATGTAGGGAACAGGGAAATGAGGCTGCACCAGAGATCTCTGTAAATGCATATTCTTGACATATTGTTAATAAATTTGTGTTCAACTGAGAACCAGGACGTCTCCTGATCCTTCCCCATCAACGAACTGCGCGGAAAGAGGTGAGATGAGATTGGAGTCAGATTAATAATTTTAGTGTATTTTGGTCAGATTGATAGCGTCACATTTCCAATAAGAAGTAGTATTAGTATTTGAGGAATTAAGAACAAAGACATCATTTGAGAGTGACAAACTATCTGTGAGGTACCCTGTCAGGATCGCAGTATGGGAAACTAACTGAGGTGAACAGTAAAAAGTACCCTGTAAGGCAGTGTGAAAATGTACCCTGTCAGGATAACAGTGTGGGAACATGACTTAGTGCACGGTTAAAGGTACCCTGTAAGGCAGCGTGGAAAAAGTAGCTCTGTCAGGATAGCAGTGTGGGAAGATACTGAGCACCCAGTTAGAGGTACCCTGCAAGGCAGTATGGGAAAGCAGAGTAGGAGTGTCACTTAGATGTATGTCATACAACTCACCTCTTTTCCAACACCTCCCTGATGCCTCTCTTCAGGTAGGCTCTGGCAGCACTGTACCTCTGTACCACTGTTCCTCTCTCTGAGCAGGCACTGCACTTCCTTTGTCATCCACGGCTTTCTGTTCAGATAAACACGGATGCGCTTATCCACAGTGACATTCATGCAGTAGTTGATGTAACCCAGGACAGCTGTTGTATGTTGCTCCAAATCTTGGTGTTCAAAACATCCCAACTTGTTGACTCAAAGCAGTCCTGCAGCTCTTCAGTGGCACCTTCAGGCCAGATTTTAACAGTTCTGGTTAAAACCGCAGCACTTTCCCTGAGAGGGGTGTATGCTGGAATTAAAAGCAGGGACATGTGGTCTGACTGGCCCAGGTGAGGAAGTGGTTTAGCCCTGAAGCCCTGTTTGATGTTTGAGTAGACCTTGTCCAGTGTGTTTTCTCCCCTGGTAGCGCACTTAATATGCTGATGGAGTTTAGGGAGTACTGCTTTCAGATCAGCATAGTTCCCTAGCAATGAATGTGAACAGCCTCGGGATACACCCTCTGCTGGTTGCTAATAGTGTCATACAAGTGTCCCAGGGCCGAGTTGGCATTAGTATCTGGTGGAATATATAAAGCCATTAGCATCACAACACTGAGCTCCTGAGCAAGGTAAAAGGGTCTGCACTTAACAGTTACGTACTCCAGGTCCGGGGAGCAGTGACTATTCATGGTCTTAGTGTTGGTACACCAGCTGTTCACATAGATGCAAAGCCCCCCACCTCTGCTCTTACCGGAGTCCCTAGTCCTGTCGTGATGGTGTGCTGTACGGCCTGCTAGCTTGATAGCCGTATCTGGAATGGATGAGTGAAGCCAGGTCTCTGTGATGATCAGGATGCAGCTGTCCTACACACTGTTGTTAGCTGCAACCTGTAGCTTCAGTTCATCCATCTTGTTGACGAGCGATCTTGCATTGGTAAGGAATACACTAGGGAGCGGTGGTTTGTGTGGCCGCCTCCGTAGCCTTTCTAGTACGCCAGCTCTGCAGCCCTGCTTTTGCCTCCACTTCCTGCGCTGCCTCCGTCGCCTTCCTGCTGGGATGGTAATCCATGAAGAGCCGGGGCTCCTAGCGATATCCTTGGGTATGCCATTGGAGCGGATAAACTCGCTGTAACAGCCCGCTCGCTGTGTAAACCTGTACCTAGGAGATTGTGTTGGCTGTAGATGTTGTTTGCCGAGCAGGATATGTCGCGAGTACTAATACTTCACACACAAGCATCCAAACAAAACACCAAAAGAGAGAGCACTGAACCACTGTGCCTATGCCCGCCGCCATCTTGAACCCCCCGTCTCTAGAGCCCATCTTTAGAGTCAGCGTTGCCTGCAAGCTGTTTGATCACAAAAAGGCCGTTGCCCCTGGGCAAGGGATTTAAACAGGTACTCTGTCTGGGTACAATTTTTCTCAAAATAAGATATATGTAGACATCGCCATGCACACACCTCATCTTCACCCAGGGTGCTTCTACCAATGCCCCTGGTGGATTATACATAGTTCACAACCTGAATTCACCATTGCTTGGTGTAAACCCCTTGAATCCTTACCAGAATACTGTGGGTATGAGGGGACACTTCCTGCTTAATCACTTCCTTCATCCCTGCAATGATGTTTGGGGAGCCCCCAGTGGGTCAGGGGCCAGTACCAGCAGCAGATGGAGGGGGGGCATCGAAAGGGGTGGTGTGTTGTCCTCCAGGTTGGATTACCGTAATGCTCTTCTCGTTGGGATCCCAAGCAAGAGCCTCCAAAAGCTCCAACTAATTCAAAACAGGGCAGCCTGGATTCTGATGAGACTGTGTAAATATGAACACATCACACCCACCCTGCAGTCCCTACCCTGGCTCCCCATTAACTTCAGAATTCAGTACAAAATCCCACCTTACCCACCAGTGCGTCCACAGCAATGCCTCACCCTTTCTCAAGGAACTGTTCACCCCCCAAATCACCACATGCCCTCTCCGATCCAGCAGCTCAAACTGCCCCCTCCGCTGCTGCCCGCCTCTGAAACACCCTCCCTGAACACATAAAAGCCACAACAACAGTTGACTCATTCGAAAACAACTCAAAACTAATATCTTTGATAAAGCCTTTCACAGTTAGCATTAGGGTTGTGAAAGGTAAACCTATGCAACCGGATATCCGGTTTGACAAGGGAGAGATACGGCTGCATCGGTAAAAGCCTCATCAATCGATACACATCTGCGATGAATCCTTGGATGAATCGATAATGCAGACAACAGCCGGGTATCGCGAGGCTAGCAGCCGGTTGACAGTGTGTTTCTCTAAAACAACGCGAGAGCCGGGACTGACCGCGAAGCGAGTTCCGCGCATGCTCTGTAGCTTACCATAGCAGGATGGTATGGATGCACATGTTAGCAGCGAGAGCGAGTCAGCACGAAAGATTTACAACACAACTGGAAAACAAAAATCGAAAGTTTGGGATGTTTTTGGATTCTACAAGCAGGAAGGACAACTCAACAAAAGCCACGCCATTTGTAAGCTGTGTAGAGCAGCTTTGAAGTACACTGGCAGCACAACAAATCTTGACTAGCATGCAACGAGAAGAAAAACGAGAGAAAACACAGAGACGGGTATGACGAACTTCTCAAGCCCCATAACAAGCAGCAGGAGCATGCTGCTAATGCAACTACTACGCAGCGGATGACGGGTAACGTTATCTCTAACTTTTACAGACAACTTGGCCACAATTCAGCATGAGCCAAAGACATAACGGCATCAATAACCTGTTTTATTGCTAAGAGCCTATGTCCGTACAATATAGTGGAGGGGGAAGGGTTTCGGGACTTGGTTCATAGGTTGGAGCCCAGGTACAAGATCCCGTCGAGGCAGCATATCACCAACACATGCATGCCAGCGTTGTATGCTCAAGTGAAGGACCAAGTTGAGAAAGAAATAGAAATAGAAATGGAAATAGAAAATACTTTATTTATCCCCAAGGGGAAATTCAGGAGTCACCACAGCATCTAAGAAAACAAAAGTAAGAAAGAGTATAGAAAGTGCAAAAAGGTCCATAAGAAATTAGATGACGACTTCCTGTCCACCACTTGTCCACTACTCTCCAGCCCAGCCAGTCTCCACCTCCACAAGGTCTAAGACTGAGCCTCCCCAGAAGTCTGTTCAGTCTCTGTCTCCTGGATCCTGTCTGCTCACAGCAGGCGAAGCTCTTCCAATGTGGGGCCGGCGTCCGATGTCAGCTCTGTCAGCCACGTCCATGAACAGCACGATGCCGCTGGGTTAGCACAGCTAGCTCGTCCATCCCCCGGGGCTAGATCCCACGTTCCCAACAACGATGGATGGAAGGACAGGTCCACGTCGTCACCTCCCAGCTCACATCCGAGAACCAGCACGTCATCCTCACCTCCTCCTCTTCAGCTCGAGGGATATCATCAAGCCTTACACTAGTTAGCATTGACATGCTACAGGCTGCCAACAGCTAATTTCGCATGTAAACAATGCAGCCATGGTTACATGAAGGATCCCCAGACAAACACAGGAGAAAAGTAGTAAAAATATCGCCAAAGCCACAAAAAGTTGGGTGTCCATGACCAACATTGAACCGTACAAAGTAATGATCCACTCCAAATACAAAGTTTACGAAAAAGGGACAAAAAAAATTACATGAAACGGACAAAAATGAGAGAGCTGCTGCAACAGGCAGCTACTTGGGCAGCGCCTAGCAATAGAAGTATGGAATTGGCACATGCTGAGAGGGTTGCTGTTACAACTGATGCCTGGACTTCATGTTCCACTGAGTCTTCAAACGATAACAGTCCACTACATCTCTCCAGATTGGAAATTAAATGTGCATGTCTTACAAACCAGGGCATTTAAAGGATCCCACACTGGGATAAATACATTGGTGCTCTGCTGAAACAGGCATGTGTTGACTGGAGCCTTCTTGATAAAGATCCGGCCCTGGTGACGGATGATGCCACAAATATGGTGTTAGCTGGAGTGGAATAAGAGATAACCCCTCACTTCATGTGCCTTGCACACACTATAAACCTCGCCACACAGAAAGTCTTCAAACTTGACACAGTAGCAAGGTTACTGGGAAGAGTGAGGAAAGTGGTTGCCTTTTTTCACCGCAGTGTGTGGGCAGCAGAAATCCTACAAGAGAAACAGAAACAACTAGCATTGCCTTCACATAAACTCATCCAAGATGTGTCCACCAGGTGGAACAGCTCCCTGGACATGCTTGAACGCTTTTTGGAGCAACACCCTGCCATTTCTGCAGCACTCATGTCCAGGGATCTCAGAAAAGGAGAAGAGGTGAACACACTCAAGGACAAAGACTTCTGTGACAGTGAAGACATTGTCAAGCTGATGGCACCGGTCAAACTTGTGACCACCAGCATGTCTGAAGACAAGTGACCCACACTGTCAGTGATTCTACTTGTTAAGGCAAAGCTTAAAAAGAACTTTGAACCATCAGATGAAGACTCTGTGTTAATCAGAGAGATGAAGCAGGCGTTCAAGAATGACCTGGAGAAACGCTACACAGGCTTGGATGATCTCTTCCGCACTGTAGCAGCTCTGGACCCCTGGTTCAAGTCCCTGCCCTTCCTCAGTGACCATGATGCTGAGAGGACATTCAGAAGCATATCAGCAGAAGCAACATCCCTGCATGATGAGGTAAATCCCACAACACACTGTCAAAAGACAAATTACAGTGCATTTTATCAGTTACAGTCTGCTGTGCTTCATTGCTGTAACCAGATTTATTCTGACTACTGTTACTGTTTCTTTAATTATGCACACTGCATTTAGCCATACTGTGCACTGATTGTAATTTCATTTTTATTTCTAGGCAACCAGGGATTCTGTTCAGAGAGGTCCAGTGCAGAATGATCCATGTCAGACTGAACCTGCAAATGAAGATCCGGGCATCCACATTTATACACCTCAGACCCAAGATGAGCCTACAGGTTTGTGTGTTTTACAACTTTTGATCAAGAAATAGTTGATGTGATGTATATGGTGAGAGAATCTGCATGTAAAGAAAGAGTTAAATAATAATCATGATGGTGATAATGATACAACTTTTAAATATGTGCACAAGAGTGCCTTCATACATTAAATCTGATCATTAGATGAAAATTTATTCATAAAATGGTAAAGCCAGTTGAAAATAAACCACAGTTATTGCAAACATAGCAAGTAATAAATGGTAATTGTTTTCTATTTCAGATGATAAACCTCCTTGTAAAAAGAAGAATATGTCAGCACTGGACCAGCTGTTGGGAGAAGACTTTAAAGAGAGGGTGGAAGCTAGAACTGTAATGCCGCGGCCACACCAAACGCGAACACGCGAATTTACTCGCGCGAATGGCCTGTCACGTGCCGCGTGAACGCCCGAGTCTCGCCGCTGGACTTTTTTTACAAGCTGAGGCGCGAACACGCGAATGCGCGGTACTGCGCATGCGGAGTAGAGAGCTCGTTCATTTAAAGACCGAAAGTCCAAAAGAGCAGCTGAAAAACAATGAGCTGTGGTTTCTAAAGCATGACAGGAGAGTGTGTGAAAGCTTTGGAGATCACAATCAATGCCTGCTGCCTCTCCCTGGTAATCCACCAGCCCTGCTTGGCTGTTCCCTGCGATCTCATCCTCGATCCCCCGAACCTCCGACCCCCCGTACCCCCGACCACCCGTACCCCCGACCCATGTTCCCGGAGGTCTCCCTGGGGATAATGAAGGGGTGGAGGAAAGAGAGGAGCACAGAGAACTTCCATCTTTTCCCTGGCTCTGCCCCTGCCCCGCACTTTCCTCCTCTTTATCAGGCTCAAAACTCCGCTGAGGAAAACGCAGTCGGACTCAGTGATAGCCCGTGCAGGCAGATCCAGCTGGGAACGAATGTTTTCAGAACTTACATTCAAAACCTGTCTCCTCAGAGACTTTCAACCAAGCCTGCTCCTGTTTTTCCGATCTCTGTAGAGTACACACGTCGTATCGTATAACTCTGGGTGATGACACACTGCACAGATTGTTTCCTCCTCCATCCTCCGGCAGAGTTGGAGCCGGAGCAGGCGGCAGTTGCCCCCCAACATTGTCATAACAATGACGTCGTGGGGGAATATTTTGAACTCGAGCGAATTCGCGTCTACCGCCCAAACGCGTGAACGCTCCAAACTCGCCGCGCCAAACGCGCGAATCGCGCCGCCCGAGGCGAATCGGCGGCTAAACGCGTCTTTGCATTGACTTTGTATGTAATCGCGCCGCAAATTCGCGTTTGGTGTGGCCGCACCATAAGAGAGCAGGCCAATGAGGAAATCAAGAGGTACCGAGATTGTGATCCTTTGCCCCTGAAAAAAAGACCACTACAGTGGTGGAAAGAGCAGCAGGACTTGCCACTTCTGTCATCTCTGGCTAAAAGATATCTGTGTATACCTGCCACCAGTGTGGCATCTGAAAGGGTTTTCAGCACTGTGGGAGATATCGTTTCCACAAAACGCAGTCTGCTCAAACATGAGCACGTTGATCAATTGATTTTCCTTAAGAAAAATCTGTCATCCAAGAAAGATGAGGACAGTGATTATGATGAGTAAAAAATATAGGGCATAAGAAACGAACTACTTCACTGTGCATCAGCAAGATTTAACCTGCCACATGTGAATGTGAAAATGCAGGACAGCACTTTTGTTCAGATTACATTCCAAAATCAAAAAGCAGCAATTTCATTTCCTTTATACTAAGATTTATTTTCTTTAATACTGTATATAAATCCCTTGTGTTAAGTCAATCATATGAAGCACATATGTTAAGTTAATCTTAATTTAACATTGACTGATTAAACCAGTGTTGTGAATCCTTTTTCTAGGGCTGCTGCTTAATGTTTTCAGTTGGTAATTTCTTTACTTTTAAATGTTGCACCTTTGTTACCTACCTCTAGAGTTCGAAACACTGCTCAGGTTGAACTGTTGCATTGTTGCTATTGTAGCCTACATCTGGAGTTCAAAGACTTGACCAAATAAGCAATTTAGTTGTGGTATTTTGAGAATGGGTTTGTTCACTTATCCAGCCTAACAGCATTTAATTGCACCAATTTGGCAAAGTGTTTTTACTTATCTTTGCTTGGAAAAATTTTTGCAACTTTTGAAGAAAGTTGTCATCTGAGGAGCTGTGCACTATTTATTTATTTTTCTTTATTGATGAAGTGAAGGCCAATACTTCTGGTTTTTTTTTCAATATATATATTTTTTTATTTTCTCATTTTTGTATTGATCCCACCAAAAAAGAACGATCATTCAGCAAGTCCTTTTCGTCTATTTGTGAAAATAAATACTTTTGACATGGGATTCTTTTGTTGTTTGTCATTTTATCTTATACTTACCAGTGCCTTACAGCATCCTTGAGGATAATTGTGGTCTTTTAAAATTTTGAAAATACTTTAAAAGATAACTTTTATAGAATTTGCTTCTTTTTTTATAATGTATGATTTATGTACACATCAACAAATGTAAACCGTAGAGTTGTATGTAATCAAATTGTATCATCCCTACACTGTATGGAATTGCATCGAATCGTTCTGTTTTTAAATATATCGTCTTTGAATCGAATCGTTACCTGTGTATCTAGATGTGTATCGAATCGTCTATCTTAAAGAGATGTGCAACCCTAGTTAGCATACACTAGACATTCTGTCTCAAGCAGCCTTCCTCCTAGGCTTTAGGAGGTTGATGTGGTATATCTGGAAGACAAAGATCTGGCAGATCTTTGTTGTCTTTTAACCTGCTGTTTTTAACATGTTTTATTCACGCACTGTACTGGTCTTGATTTTGCTCTACTGATTTTACCTTGTTTTACAGACTTGTAAGCTTTTATTTGTAGCAATTTGAGATTCCTTGAAATGTAAAATGTGTTCAAAATAAAATGGATTATTATTATTATTATTATTATTATTATTATTATTATTATTATTGTTATTATTATTATTATAATTACGGATTAGGTGCCAGGTTGAACTACAACAGGCTGATGGAGCCCATGACTACTTTGAGGTGCTGGTGTGGAACTGTAGATCCCATTGTTTGTCCAGCTCACATCTGGCCTGAGGTGGACTGCACGTTGATTCCCTGAGACTACAACCTCAGGTCTGTGGCACCTCTCCCACTCAGAGGTCCAACCCCAATAAAATCAGATCACATGATTACCTGTCCAGAAACTATGCAACATTGGCGTTACTCTTGAATCCCTTAAAGTCCCTCAGCTCTCACCATCATGAAAATGCAGCTCCAATGTTTACAGTAGTTTCGCTCTCTCTGCATTCAAATGCCTTTTATTCGTTGCCTTCGCAACAACTGTCTTCCTCCTTTTGCTCTGCGTAGCAAAACTTGAGAAAAGAAGAGGCTCTGAACTCTAGCTGCATTTCCTCTGCCATTTTTTACCGAAAACAGACTGAGAAGGGCGCATGCGGGAGAAGCAGGAGAAGGCCGCATGCGCACGCAGCGACTGGCAGCGAGGAGTGTTTGCTGTTTGTTTGAACGTGTTTTGAGGAGATTTAAAGTGTTTTTATTTGGTTTTTAAAGACTGCTTTTAGCTGCACGCTGTTTTTGAGTGTCCTGGGACTGTGCAGGTCATGTCTGCTAAGTGCTCAATGTTTGTAGCCGGCACTACGGACGTCTGGAGATTCATGAACCGCGGCTAGTCTGAGCTAGCATCACCAGTCTAGACTATTAAAGGAGCCGCCGCGGTGAACCCTGCGTCTGGAGTTTCACTTTCCTTTCCCAAAGTCGCAAGCTGTTTTAAAGACACTGACTATGAACTCATCTGCTCTTCTCCTGGTGGTGATGCTTCACCTTGCCTGGAGCCTCGGAAACGCGCTCATGTCTCCCAACCCGCCCACTTGAATCCAGTACAGCAGAGAACTTCTACTCCGCTGGAACATGCAAGACCCACCACGACCTTATTCCACCTCACCCAGCTGATCTACTGAGACTCTGCTGCAGGGACCCTCCTGAAGGACAGCAGTGCAAGATCAGGAAGCGAGGGAGAAGAGGAGGCATTTGTTTGAGGAAAAAACAAAAAACAACCCCTTTTTTTTTTTTTTTTTTTTTTCCGTTGCTAGGCGCTACCCAAGTAGCTGCCTGTTGCAGCAGCTCTCTCGTCTTTGTCCGTTTCTTGTAATTTTTTTTGTCTCTTTTTCGTAATCTTTGTATTTGGAGTGGATCATCACTTTGTATGGTTCATTGTCGGTCACGGACACCAAATTTTTTGTGGCTTCGGCGATATTTTTTACTACTTTTCTCCTGTGTTTGTCTGGAGATCCTACATGTAACCATGGCTGCATTGTTTACATGCAAAATTAGCTGTTAGCAGCCTGTAGCATGTCAATGCTAACTAGTGTAGGGCTTGATGATTTCCCTCGAGCTGAGGAGGAGGAGGTGAGGATGACGTGCTGGTTCTCGGATGTGAGCTGGGAGGTGACGACGTGGACCTGTCCTTCCATCCATCGTTGTTGGGAACGTGGGATCTAGCCCCGGGGGATGGACGAGCTAGCTGTGCTAACCCAGTGGCATCGTGCTGTTCACGGACGTGGCTGAGGGAGCTGACATCGGACGCCGGCGCCACATTGGAGGAGCTTCGCCTGCTGTGAGCAGACAGGATCCAGGAGACAGAGACTGAACAGACTTCTGGGAAGGCTCAGTCCTGGACCCTGTGGAGGTGGAGACTGGCTGGGCTGGAGAGTGGTGGACAAGTGGTGGACGGGATGTCGTCATCTAATTTCTTATGGACTTTTTTTGCACTTTCTATACTCTTTCTTACTTTTGTTTTCTTCAATGCTGCGGTGAGTCCTGAATTTCCCCTTGAGGATAAATAAAGTATTTTCTATTCTATTCTATTCTATTCTTTCACGCGCTCCGCTACACTCCATCATCCTCTCCAACGTGCAGTCCCTCAGAAACAAAACGGAGGAGTTACAAGCACTAGCACGCAACAGTCACAACTCCAGAAACTCGTGTATTCTGGCCTTCACCCAGTCTTGGGTATCCGACCGAGACTTAGATACCAACCTGGCGATCGAAGAGTTCGGGTCACCTATCTGTTTTGACAGGAACGCTGCAATCACAGGCAAGTCAACGGGCGGGGGCGTGTGCTTATATGTTAATGAACAGAGGTGTAATGTTAAATCTATTATTGTCAGTGAGAGACTGTGTACTCCTTATATCGAGCTGCTCTCTGTTTCATTACGGCCACCATATTTGCCCAGGGAGTTTCCTCAGATATTTATCACACTGGTATATATCCATCCCAGGGCCAATGAAACTAATGCCTGTGAGCAAATACATAGAGTCGCACAGAAACTCCAACTACTCTCCCCGGATGCGCCAAACTTCATCCTCGGCGACATGAATCATTGTTCTCTGAGAAAAACCTTGAGAGACTTTTACCAATATGTCACTTGCCCGACTAGGAGCAATAAAACATTAGACCTGTACTATGGTAATGTCAAAGAGGCATATTAATCACTACCACTCCCGCCCCTGGGTTCATCTGACCATAATGGTGTCCATCTCATTCCTGCATATCGCACTGCACTAAATAGAGGCAAAGTGCAGAGCATTGTGACTAAAGACTGGAATGACAACGAAGCCTGCCTGACTATTCAAGGCCTACTTGACATGACGGACTGGGAAATGTTTATTGAGTCTTCTGCTTACATTGATGAGCTGACAGATGTTGTAACATGCTGGATAACATACTGTCAAAGCATTGTCAGCCCCGGAAAAAATTTCAGAGTTTATCCTAACTCTAAGCCATGGGTATCCAAGTCACTTAAAACCCTACTTAATAAAAAGAATAAAGCATTCAAGGAGGGGAACATTACTTGCAAAATGAAATTAAGAGAGAAGTCAGGGCTGGGAAAACTCGGTCCAAAGACAAAATAGAGGCCCAGCTCAAACTAAATAATCTAGGCTCAGCATGGGAGGGCATGAAAACAATCACAGGGCTGAAAGAGAGAGACAAGAAAAAAGTATCCCTGGACATTTACCATTCTTATCATCAGCTGGCTCAGAGCCTCAATTACTTTTTTGTGAGATTCAATTCTTGTGATTTTAGCAGTAAACACTCTGACATCAGAAATCCACTCTTGCTGGCCCCTCCTCTCTGTCCTTTTTTTGATGAACTAACTGTTTCCAAGTGTTTTAAAATGTGTAAACAAAAGAAGAGCCCAGGTCGGCATCTGTGGTCGTCTTTTGAAAACCTGTGCAGAGCAACTTGGCCCCATTTTTAACTATATTTTTAAATTATCTGAGTCAGCAGAGGGTGCCCTCACTCTGGAAGCAGTCTATTGTTGTGCCTGTCGCCAAGAATAGCAATCCCAGTTCGCTTAATGATTTTAGACCTTTTGCCCTAACGTCCTTGGTTATGAAGCAGTTTGAAAAACTAATAAAAGCAGTGCTTGTTGCCAAAACTGAGAGCCTGCTAGACCCTCCACAATTCACATACAGGACTGGAAGAGGAGTTCAGGATGCAATTGTGACGCTACTGAACCTTCTACTTAAGCACTTAGAAGGTCAAAAAAATCATGCCAGACTGCTGTTCATTGACTTTTCATCGCCCTTTAACACCATACAACCGCATGTACTGGTGGAAAAACTACAACATACCTTTTGCTTAGATCCTTGTTTGGTGGGCTGAATTCTTGATTTCCTAATAAACAGATCTCAGCGGGTCAGAGTCAATCGGACATTATCCAACAGTCTGTCTTCTTCTACCAGTTCCCCTCAGGGCTGTGTTTTATCTGCCTTCTTGTGCATTCTCTACACCAATGACTGTCACAGCCACTTCAACAATAGATTCATCATAAAATACGCTGACGACTGGGTTATCGTCAGCCTACTTGTGATGATGAGGACAGCCATGGTCCAGTTATTGATGACTTTCTGGATTGGTGTAACAGAAGTTTTCTTGGAACTTAACGTTTCAAAAACGAAAGAAATTTCTGTGGATTTCAGGCGTACTCCTCATATTGCTCAGAATAGTGTTGTCAATGGTCAGTCTGTTGAAATTGTACCTTACCACAAATATGTGGGCACGATAATTGATGAAAAACTGAAATTTGACCTGAACACTGAGATGCTGTGTAAAAAGGGTCAGCAACGCCTTTATTGCTTGAGGAAATTAGCAAAATTCCAAGTTGATAAGACCCTGATGAAAATGTTTTATTGTGCTTACATTGAGCCTCTCCTCACCTTTTCTATTATCTGTTGGTACGGTAACCTCTGTACCAAGGCTAAGAATTCCCTTGGGAAAATTGTAAAGGTGGCATCTAAAGTAGCTGTGTCCAGCTGGACAGCGTAGATCGCATCTTTAACAGACAGGTGCTCTTGAAAGCTCTGTCTATTCGATCTGACAATGCTCACCCACTTAACTCTGAGTACAGGCTTCTTCCCTCTGGTCTGCGTCTGTGTGTCCCACGAGCTACTAAAAACTGTTACAAACACTCATTTGTTCCTGTCTCCATTCAAGTATTGAATGAGGCTGAGAGAAGAAAATATTGATCTTAGTTTGTGTCTGCTACCTTAGAGATGTTATGTTGTTGATCTTATTGGCACCTAGGCAGTCTTCGAGACACTGTACTTACTGGACACTGTGTGTCTTGCTATAAATTTGTGCACTTCGACGATCACTGTGTGCCCGGAACCTCCATTTTAATATTTTTTTTTACTATTTTGGCATTATTTTAATGACGAATGGCGTGCGCTGACAGATAGCTCAGTGGTATTGTCTGTGTGTATGTTATATATATATATATATATATATATATATATATATATATATATATATATATATATTATATACTGTAATTCATGTCTTGTGTGTTTTCTTGTGCATCCCGCTGCAACCCAATTTGCCCTCTGGGGACACTAATAAAATTGAATCTGAATCTGAATCTGAATAGCGTCCAGCTGTTGCATTCAACTCTCCCAGAGAAGACTCACGGTCATGCGCAGGGTGCAGCATCACACCTCTTCCTGGTTCTCGTCCAATCATTCATTTCAGAACAAAATAAATGATTGGGCTTACTTATCGCTGCCCAGCTGCTGATATAGACCTCGGACATTTCTCATTACAGTATCAGTTTACAGTGCGTATGACTTGCTACCAGTTGTATAGATTACTTTTTGACAGTTGCTTAAAAAAATGTGACCTACCATACCTTTAAAGTATGTTATACAATCCAGTCTGCACCTCTTGCTGTGTCCTCTCTGCCAGGGTCATTTAAGAGGGAACTGCTGAGCTCTGGCACTACTCCCACACATCCTTCCTCTGCAGCTGCCCCCCCTCCACACACACACACACACACACACACACACACACACACACACACACACACACACACACACACACACACACACACACACACACACACACACACACACACACACACACACACACACAGGGTCTGTTTGGTGCGCCGCTGGAAGGGATCGCCGTTTGAAGGAAGAGAGAGGAGCTGGTTTATGGCTGCTCAACGATGGGTGATCTTACAGACTAACTAACACACACACACACACACACACACACACACACACACACACACACACACACACACACACACAGAGTCTATCATTATGTGTGAAAAATTACCCTCACTTGCACTCTCTGTGATTGGTGTAAGCAGCTGAGATGGCACACGCTTTATGTCAGAGCATCTGCAAATTGCCAATGGCCAAATGCTACAAATTAGTCTTAGTGGCAACAGTGGAAGAGGATACTACAATTAAAGTCTACACCAAACTATCTGGTTTGGTTTTGGACCAATTGTAAGCATGACATCAAACCCCCATCAGAGTACACTTTAATGACCGCATCAACACACACGCAAAGAGCAAGAGAAGTGTGACACCTCATCCCATCAAGCAGATTACATGCCTCTCTGCTTACCCCAGAGGTCATTCATCCTCACGGCCTGTTGAGCAAAAAGCTGCTCAGCTAATCAGTGGAGAGCCTCCTCTCTCCAGGGACAGACATATGGTTAACAACACTGTGACAACGCCACAAACAGCTCCAGCTGTGACATCACAAAGCAAGCCTCAGGGTTGCCTCGTAAATCTCTTTGTGAACACATCTGCCTCCTCCAGACCGGCTGGGTGGTCTACATGTTGGACTCCACAGCTATGAAGACTTACAGTGGTGAGGAGCGACAGCTCCAGCCTCCTCCTACTGGCCTCCTCCTCTGACACTTCTTCAGAGGCAGCTGGAGCTGACTGAACAGGAGTAAACTCGTTCCTCTCATGAATATGCGTCTTATCCTGCAGATATTCAGTATTTTGTGTCTTTAATTTCAGGAAATTAAGCTTCGGACTGAAATGATTCCAGAACTTTTAGCCTTGGTTCTGATCAGTGAAACAAAATTTCCCCTGGGATTGATAAAATAATTCTGATGATGGGGGGGGGTATTAAAACCTGACAGATCCATAAATAGTTTGAGCAGAAATGTGTCATGAATTATCTTCACTGCAAAAAATTCACAAATGCAATATGATACACGCAAGTGTGGCAGTGGTGGGATGGGGGGGAGAACACTATTCAACTTAATGAACACTATTACACTCACTGATCGAACCTATCCAATGTGGGGGGATAGTTCAAGTTGCCGAGCAACGCCACCCTGGGAATTTTACCCAGAGAATGATTTTTGTAACCCACTTAAGGCACCCATGTTCGTTATACTCATGAGGCCAGAGATGTGTTTCCAGTTATAAAAATACAATTTTATCTTAATATAAATCTTTAAAAGAACACTTTTATAAACACCACTCACACCGGGAAGGAAGGGACCTGATCAGCTGCTGAGGCTTACCAGATGGAAAGAGGAGCTAGCGTAAAGGAAAGGGATCCACCCAAAACAAACCAAAAATCTCCCTCTCACACGTGACACACACACAGGCGTGAAGACCAAATCCCAGGGAAGCACAACACACAGAAGGGGGGGGATACCGCCACCCAATCACCAGCACCACCACCGGCCCTCAGCAACTGAAAAGGGAGAAAACAATTAGTAAAAGCAAAACAACAAAGCAAACAAATAATCCAAATATACTAATTAATCTAAAGTAATAGAACTAATAACCCAATTCAAAACCTAATCCCAGATAGATCAAAAGAAACTAATTACACACTCAAAAGAAAACCCACCAAACACCCCGAAAACAATCAAACTACAAATAAAGCTAAATGAAAAGAGTACATTTAAACTAATTAGACACACAAACTAAACCTATATGAATTAATAAAGAAACAGGGACAATGCTCTCATTCACCACGCACTAAAAGGAATAAATCTAATAAAAGGATGCAGACTGTCTCCTTGAGTGAGGAGGCCACACAGTCAGTGCCCAGCAAGGCTAAATAGCCAGCGCTAGTGTATCGCCAGATCCAGGCCGCAGCAGCAGTCAGAACAGGAGACAGTCAATCAGATGCTTTAAACGCAGCACGAGCGACAAACAGCAGCCTCGAAGCGGTGAAGCGTTGAAACAGGGCAGTTGTAGCTTCAAGACAGTTAGTGGAAGCCCGGTAGAAAGAACAGCAGCACTCCAATCAGCTGATGTGACATCGCCCTCAGCAGCAGCAAGTACTAGGAGTAACTACAAAATATACCTATTAGCAGTGGTGTGTGGTCAGGGGAGGCAGGGGAGGCAGTGCCTCCCCTACGCTAACAAGAAAAAAAAAATTATATATATATATATATAAATTGTTTTTTTTTTTCAGTTGTTTGTATACAATTTGTCTTAATTAAAATATTAAAAAAGAAAATTGCTGATTTGTCAATAAGAGGGAGGCTAACAGAGGGGACAGACAGTGTTTGGCGCTGGCTTCATGCTTGTAATGTGCGTCAGAGGCAGAGACTCCGACAGAGAGAGAGAGAGAGAGAGAGAGAGACCGTTTACTTGAAATCACAGCCTTTTGCAGGTTGGCGCATGCAAACTAAGGTCTCATGCTGATTAACGTGGGCATCGATGAGGCACAGCGCTTCTCTGCCTCCGCAGGTTGTAATACCCCACCCTCTTTGAGGTCTCGCGATAGTTTGTTAGTGCAGACGTTTAATAGAGTATACCGGAGGTGCCTGGCCTGTGTTCTTATGTTGTTGAGATACGGGTTAGTTTTGTTC
This sequence comes from Halichoeres trimaculatus, assembly GCF_033239565.1. Lineage (NCBI taxonomy): Eukaryota > Metazoa > Chordata > Actinopteri > Labriformes > Labridae > Halichoeres > Halichoeres trimaculatus. Next base: position 1,438,459 of record NW_027437185.1, read on the forward strand.
ATATTTTGCTCTTTCTCCTGTGATGTAAATCCTGTAGAAATGCAGGTGAACACAGGTGTATGTTTCAGGTTTTAATTGGCATTTCGTCTTGTTAACTCCGGGACTTCAGTCTGTCTCCGAACCCGTGGATGGGAAGCTGATTAACATTTATTTACTTGGCACGTTGCTGGTAACCGGTGTCCAGGAGTCCAGGCCAAAGTGAGGGAAAAGACTAAAGAGGAAGAAAAAAAGGTGCACCTTGTGCACAACTGCACATTTATTGAGGAAACAAAGACCAAAATAATGTACTCCTGCCCCACACACACCATGCATGCACTCAGACCGCCTCTCCTTCTGCTATGTCGCACACGCACACATACACACACACACACACACACACACACAGACACACACACACACACACACACACACACACACACACACACACACACACACACACACACAGACTGTCACCACGTTAAAGGGGCAGGGCGGGCCAGTAACAGTTTGTATTAGCAAATGTGAGCAGTGCACCGTATATATAACACACACATTTAGAAATTTTAACTTTAGCTGGCTGCCTGCCTCCCTCGTCATGGACCTCACCGCATGTTACTGCCTATTAGAGATACCGCATTAACATGATCAAGAAAGCTGACAATGATAGGGTTGAACGCGACATGGGAAGATTTACATACCTCAGCAGCAGCAGCAAACATGCGCGCACACACCCGAGAGGAGGGAGGAAGAGAGAGCCAGGAGCTACGGCGTCTCACCTGTGACCACAATAGCATTAGCCCGCTACGAAAATGCACTCTAACGCAGATAGAGGGAGAGAAAGAGAACTCACCACAGGACACCGGGGACGGACACCGGAGACAGACACGCCAGGGGCACACCAGTCCAAATAAAAGCTATCAACACGAGACCGAGGAGACCAACAACTGGCGAGGTAAAGCCATGAACACATACCTGCAGCAGCCACACACGACCCGGAAGTGACACAGACCTAAGGCAGAAAGACAGAGTCGGGGGAGAACCACTACTTAAATACCCTCCCCCAGCCCCATGATTGGGTGAAAAGTGAAACAGCACCTTGCATACAGAAATGTATATTTCTATGCTGCTACACAAGCAAATTTATTTTCCCACTTTTTTGTAAACTCCTGAAAAATATCTCCTGCTGTCATATGTTACTCCGTCTTACCTGGTGGTCTGCTCCTGTCTCTCCCTCACTCTGACTTCCTGCCTTCAAGCCCCTGTTGTCTCTGCATGGCATTAATGTATTTACAACAGACATTACACATAGTAATGCAAAGTATGAGCATTTCCTTACATAAGCTACAAAATTAACTGTTCAGGTTTTTGTCATACAGAATGAAGATCTTTAACAGCTGATTTGCAGATGTTTATATGCTCCTACAATGTTCACCCTCTTAACAGCATGACTTTAATGATTCCCTTATCAACTCCTGCTGTGAATTTTCTCTGTTCAAAAAGTAGCTTTACAGGTTTTCTCTGTCAACAACACTTAATTGAGTTTATATGTAAATTAATATGAAATTGGTCACTGGATCTGGATGTCTTTGGGCTTAAATGAATAAAATTAAGTAAGAAATGCATGTCATGTGACATCTATGTATTGTTTTGTTGTATGTTAATGACTGAAGAAGGTCATCTAGTGTCTTAAAGCACTCTGTACAAGAGAGAAATAGCGTGAGAAACAGAAAGCAGGTAAAACACAACATCATAAATATGTTTACAGCTACAAACTAACTTTCTTCTGTCCATTCTTGTTTTTTTTATGTCTAAACATCAACCCTCCTCATTTATCTGGGCTGGGGACCACATTGAGACACACCTGCGTGATTCATGTGAAAGCAGTTGTCTGCTCTGGAGCAGCAGGAGGAGACTGCTGTGAGTGAGGAGGACAGTCTGTCTGTGTTTTGGATAGTGGAGGGACTTACATGCCAACCATTGAGGAGATCAAAACACACTTTAACCTCAGATTCTCCAAACTCCAGAAAAGTCGCAAGAATTGACGTCTTTAAAAAAAACTTGTCAGAGGGTCTGAAAAGACATTAAATGTAGTGACAAAGTCTCTAAGTTAACAACACTCAGTCGCGGTTTTATCCTCCACTTTCTTACCATGGACATCAGAGCTCACACTGAATCTTAAGTGCTCTGTGACAGCAGAACAACACAAACCCACAGGTATACGCTTAAACTCTGTCTTCTCTGCTCACCATGTACACAACACACATGCCTCCCACAAAGTGTGCTGCTGTACTCCTCTCCTCGAGTTGCACATGCATATGATTGGAGCTACATACTTGCTCCAAACTGGGCAGTAAAAAGAAAAAAGAAAACACAAACCAACGAAGCACGCACTCCCCGAACCCGAGTGTGTTGTTGTGTGTTCGTTCATGCATGAAGAGAGACGGAGGATGATAACAGAGTTTTACAAGAAATCAAAACTAAATGAAAACAACAGAACAACAGGTGAAAATCGACAGAGAACTAGTAGAACGGAGTGTGAACATATTGATGACATTATCAGCGAACCAGTAGCTTCCTCAGATCGTTTCATGTGAGTAGATTCAACCCGCTAAATTATCGCTAACTGCTGCTAGCTTTAGCTTAACATGCTCCGTGCTGGTTCATTGTTACAGCTAGAGGAGGGAAACCACGTGGCTGCACCTGGAGCTGCGGTGTTTGGTAATAAAAACCCACTCAGAGATCGGTGAGCATGATTTAAAAAACTGTTTTATGCAGGAAGTATTTTATTTTGCACTTTAAAGAGTGAGAAATCATTATTTTCAGAAGCACTGATGTAAAATAATTATGTTTACAGCACAGGAAGTTATTACCAGAGTTAACTTGTATTAATTTCATTTTTGTTAAAAAAGCTGTGATTCATTTCATGAACGTGAAAAGAAGTGATTTATTTCATGTTGTTAAAAACAATAACTCTTTTATTTATTTATTATTTTCATACCTATTTAGTTTGAAAACAATATAAAAATGTAATGATCTTGACAGCAGATTAAAAATGTGTAGCTATTTGATAACTGAAAGACTTTTTTGATCCTGTCTGTTGACAGGTCAGGTTTTTTTTGTTGATATTTGATTCTCCATATGTTGGATTGTCCTTCAACCATTCAATCTTGGAATCGATTGGCGAGCCTTCCCAGTTGGACTTAGCGAGAGAAGAGATTTTGGATACATCCCTGGTGTGGTAGGACCTCACCACTGCAAATACTCACACACTCAGCCCTTTTTTTGCACTACTTTTTCACACTTGAGATTTGAACTCTACAGACTTACCTCTCTTTTGTTTCTTTAAATCCCCGGAAACTGCGGACCTTGTTTATTTTGTTTATTTTTTTACTGTGAACAGACTTTGGACTTACTGACATATCTCAAGGTAAATGTATGTGTGTATTAGTGGCTGCTGTTGGATATTTTTCCTAAAAGAAGAAGGTATTTGCAACCAAAGTTGATACAAATGTTTCTTTGTGAACTTAAAGTTGACATTTGTGACTTAAATAAGGTAGTAGAAAAAGATAGAATTTGAAGGGTGCACCCGCAACTTCAGGATTTTTGATAAGAATATTGGCCAAACCGATTTTGATAACTGCATGCGCACAATACTGTTTTGTTGTATATTTGTCTTGCCTTTCTGTTCAATACTAAGCTGTCAAATTAACACCACTTTGTGTCCGGTCCTCAATCAAACACTCCACTGAGCTCCAGCAGTCGAACTTCTGGTCCACTGAAGTACCTTATGCCATATTAACCTAATATATCCATCATAAGTGTTACAGTTACATGTAGGATCTCCAGTCAAACACAGGAGATAAAGTAGCAAAATTATCACTGAAGCCACAAAAAGTCTGGTGTCCATGACCAACAAATGAGCCATACAAAGTAATGATCCACTCCAAATACAAAGATTATGAAAAAGAGACGAAAAAATTACAAGAAACGGACAAAGAAGGGAGAGCTGCTGCAAAAGGCAGCCATAGCCAACAGGACCGTGCCTTGCAACAGGCACAGGTAATACAGTCACTTCAGCTAACAGCCCCAACCAAGTATTTTATGTTGTCTGTTTTTTTTTTCTTTTTCATATAACACTTTTCATTGTTCTGAAATGCAATTGTTCCAATCCTGTTTCTCAGTAGAAGAGGTTTAAAGTAATTCAGTATAGAAAGAATACATTTCTCTCTCTTTCTCTCTCTCTCTTTTATTTTTTTTTATTTTTTTTTTTTATTTTTTTTTAGGGTGGGGGGGGTTATACCTTTATTCAGTTAAGAGTGGGCAATGGATTTGTAATAAATCTACCTGGTTCTTTAGTTGAACAATTCCCAAAGATCACAAGAAGGGGATCCTTTTCTCAGTTCAGCATTTATTCTGGTCACAGGTAAGGTTTACAGCGCTGGTCCCAAAAGAATGGGCCCCAATATCTGGGAGCAATACAATTTTATAACAATCATTGCTACGCCTACAAGAGGTTGAGTTAAACTAAACACTGGAGAGTAAATGGCCAAAAAACATGACTGACACCTCTGTCTCAACTCACAGATGGTGTCAGTTTTCAGAGAGATGTGCTATCAAAGTGTGTGTGTGTTATCAGAGCATGCAGCTAGGAGACTGGGTGAAAATATACATACGGTCAGAGAGACCTCACTGACACAAGCTGGAAACAGAAGCTATCTTTCTATCTGCCAGATAAACATACATTGACCCTGAACATGGTATGTGACTAGATTAAAATGCTAACTTACGTCAATTACTATAAAAACATATAACAGATTAAAAAGGAAAAAAAGCGATCTAAATGGTGATCACCCGCTTGAAGGCGAATGTAATGGAGAGTGACCAAGACCATTAGTCTGAGGTTTTCCCATAACTTTTAAATGCACATATTTGTTAACTAACTCTTAAACATCCTATCCCTTGAACCTTTTAACATTCATTTTTTGAACCCTTTTTTTACCCTTATGGGCCCAGACATGGGCCCAGAACTATGTGTTACAGCAAGCAGAATGTGCTATGCAAAATCCAGGATGGCAAGGAAAATGTATCATGCAAGCATGCATCCTAAAGCGGTCATACTACCATAACCAGATGTGTCAATATTCAAAGTTATACAGCTACTATGTGTAAACCCAGAAAAAAAATTACAGCAATTACGGATAAAACTATGTGACACAGCAAGCATCCTGTTTATCACAGTGAAATTTGATGATGCAAGCATGCATCCTAAAGAGGTCATACTACCATGATCTGGTATGTAAATGTTCTAAGTTATACGGCAGCCATGTGTAAATCCAGAAAAAAAATGAAGTAATTTTAAGATATAACTCTTTAATTCAGCAAGCATGCTGTTGACCCAGAGAGAAAAAATGATGCTGAATGCATCCTTATTTGGTCATACTAACTTTAAGTGATATGTGAATGAGATCTAGGTGAAAGAGCAAGCACGCTGTTGACCCAGGGAATTTTATGATGCAAGCATGCATCCTAGCCATTTAGAACCGAAGTTAAATTGTATGTGAATAAACGGGTCACGAGACTTAAGAGAATTGAAATAAGTTTCTATTACATAGCCTAAGCAGGCATAATGTAGACCCTTACCGAGATGCACATACATCCTGTCACTTTGTTAAGCTATTGAGCAAACCCAGCCAACCCTCTGATTAGGGTTTCAATTATACGTGCACCATGGCATACATGAACTGTTACTCATGACTTTTTGAGCTAAAATGATCTTCCTCATCCCCGAGCAAACATAGCTTTCTTAAGCTGAATATGACCATAATTTCAAAGTATGTTAAGTGGAATGACAGTGGCTGAGAATGAAGAAGAGAAAGAGGTGAAGTGGAACCATGCTGAATCATACATTTTTCAAGTTGGTTTTGCAAGTCCTTGGCACATGTAATGTATTACACAGTTCATGTAAGACTGTAGGGGCCCTCCAATCTAGGATGGTTTGGCTGAACTAGGGCACTGCAAGCCTTGGGGTGCTGGGCAGGGACAGAGGTCCCCGAACTCCTGGACTTTAAATCGGGATAAAGCACCAGCAATTTTATTATCGAGGCCTGGCATGTGCCCTGCACGAAGGGTGAAATTATCCGTGACGCAAGACCATGTGATGCTACAAGGAAATCTATAAATGAAAGGAACAGAAGAATGCCCTCGATAAGTAATATTTGCTGTTGCTTTGTTATTGCGAAAGACTACATTCTGTTTTGTGGACCAAATTTTTGTCAGGTCAATCAGCAAGGCCATTTCCACCACTGCAAGGGTTGTGACACGTGGAATAATGCACCAGAATTTTTTTTTTTCCTTTCAAAAATGTGCCTTTTACAGTTATGTTATAGCAATTACAACACTACTAAACTGACAGTAAGTCTTTTAAGCACAACCATGACAACAGCTCCATACGGTCATGTACTTTTCTCTTCTGTAATCTCTTCACTACACTCACCAATTTTTCCAATGTTTTCCTTTTCCTATTGTTTATTTAACATGTGGAATCAAAAAATATGTATAATTTTGTCAGCAAATCATTTGGATGTCAGCTGGTCATACACTACAGCTTGCTTCAGGTCTTTCTTCTTCCTCAACTGAAGAATCACTTATGCACTCATCTCTGAGGTTAAGCTCCAGATGAAACATTGCAGCTGAAGAGATGGTAAGGAAGCAGTAATGCCAACACAAAAAGAATGTTTTCAAACCTTAGTACACGAGACAGCATGTTGGAAATGAGGTGAGGCGTATGACATGTATCTAAGTGTCAATTCTACTGTTTTCCCACACTGCCTTGCAGGGTACCTTTAACTGTGCACTCAGTCATTTTCCCACACTGCTATCCTGACAGGGTACCTCACAGATATAGTTTGTCACTCAAAATGATCTCTTAGTTCTAAATTTCCCAAATACTTAAATTACTTCTTGTTTGAAATATGATGCTATCAATATGACCAAAATACCATAAAATTATTAATCTGACTCCATTCTCCTCTCACCTCTTTCCGTGCAGTTCGTTGATGGGGAAGGATCAGGAGGCGTCCTGGTTCTCAGTTGAACACAAATTTATTAACAATAGGTCAAGAATATGCATTTACAGAGATCTCTGGTGCTGCCTCATTTCCCTGTTCCCTACATGTTGCAGAGACAGTTCATGAGACTGACCCTGACTCTCTCTCTCAGGACCATAAATATAGTCACTAACAGAGTTTCTCTAAAGAATGTAGGTTGAGTCGTCTTCTTATTGGCTCTCCAGGTGTTCTCCCCCTCTTATTGGCTACTGGCCATCTTCTGTCTCTGTCTGTGACTGGCATTCATCAAAGTGGGTGATCAGCCCCCTTCACTTAACTGTGGAGAAACTGTTAGAAACACATCTCGTTTCCTCCTTTAATTATTTACCTTAGTCACTTCGACTGAAACACCTCAACTTGAAAAAAGTAATTACTGACTTGCATTATTAGTGTTACACAGTTACTTCTTAATTATTATTATTTATAAACATTAACTTCGCTTGTGGTCACTCTCTACTCTGGGTGCTCCATAAAATCCCAGGAATCCCCAGCCCCCCTCAAGTGTCTTGCAATGCAACAATGAGCACATGTGTACAACCAAGTTAGAAAAAGCACATCTGTATAGTGTTGCAATATATATATTTATTTTATATTTATATTTATTTATATATATTTATAGTATCCCTGAATCTCCCCTAGGGGATAAATAACGTATTTTCTATTCTATTCTATTCTATTCTATTCTATTGTTAATAAAAACATGTCTACATAGGCTATATATTCTTTCAAGCAGCAGCTGGGTAGCAAAGAGGTAGCAGGGATAAGAGAAAGTGAAGACACCGCCTTGTTGCAAGACACACATTGTGATTGGTTAAGAGGGGTTAGAGATTGAACATCAGCCTGTTAGCTGATCACAGCTGGGCGTTTGACTTCTGTGTCCCTCATGGATTTACACTTACTCCATTTTCTGAACAGTCTGTAGAAACAGATGATGGTTACTGAGGAGGAGGAGGTATTGGTATCGTTCCTCCGACAAACCTTGCAGTTAGCTGTTACTGACACTCTCGTCTGATATCAGCTCTGTGAGCTGCAGCTCTGTGATGGAAGGAAATCCCACTCAGGTGAAATTAAACCCATCCAATTTTTATTTGATCAGAAACTAAATGTGACTTGGACAGGAGGAGAGCCGTGCTCTGGATTCGTTCCAGGACACGGCAGCTTGTTTCCGTGGATGAATCCCTGGACTGTGACTGGCTGCTGTGAATGCAGCTCAGTAAGCCTCAACCAGAAAATCTGACATCAAAGTGAAAGCTCTCCACATCTGAGAGGAGCATCAGCTGGGTCACTGCAAGACAACTTATGTAACCACTGAGATCTGCTTCTGTCATGGGCTGCATCCACAACACTCCAGAGGAGGAGGAAGATGCTGCTCTTCATCATGGCTGCTGGTTCACTGCTGCTTGAAAAACCCTCTGTCTAATGAATCAGTGAATGACCCCTCAGTTTGATGAATCAGTAAATGACCCCTCAGTTTGACAAATCAGTGAATGATCCCTCTGTTTGATGAATCAGTAAATGAACACTCTGATGAACACACCCCTTTGATGAATTGGTGGATAACATCTCAGTTTGATGAATTGGTGAATAAGACCAATGACCAACTTTGGCCAACAGGTTGTTGGTTGTGGCTACCTGTTGTGGCAGCTCTCTCTTCCTTCATATAAAGGGGCCATAGCTGTCATCATCTATCTTGTAATGGACCTTTATGCTCTTTCTACACCCTTTTTTATTTTTGTTTTCTTAATTGCTGGAGTGGCTCCTGAATTTTCCTTTGGGGAGAAATAAAGTATTTTCTATTCTATTCTATTCTATTCTATTCTATTCTATTCTATTCTATTATATTATATTATATTATATTATATTCTATGCATCGGTTTGATTATTGGGTGAATGAAACCTCAGTTTGAATTGGTGAATAAGACCTCTGTTTGATGAATTGAGTAATGATACCTTTGTTTGATGAATGGATGAGTGATACCCCAGTTTGATCAATGGGTGAATGAAACCTCAGTTTGATTATTGAGTGAATGATACCTCTGTTTGATGAGTGAAAGTTTGACTAATAGGTGAATGACACCTCAGGTTGATGAATGAGTGAATGATAATACCTCAGTTTGATTAATGAGTGAATGATACCTGCTTGATGAATGGGTGAATGACAATACCTCAGTTTGATGAATGGATGAATAATAGCTCTGTTTGATGAGTGGGTGAATGATTCCTCAGTTTGATGGATGGGTGAATGAAACCTTAACAGTGAAGCATATAAACAGTGTCAGCACACACAATTCAATTGAATAAAAGCAGAGTGGGAGCATTTCACTGGTGTGTCATTCTAATCAAGCTACGACCTGTTTCAAAAACCAGTGTTCACTGGGACAGATGGTTGAAGGAATCTATTGGGCTTTGGCCTTGCAGATTAGGACGCGGTCACACTGGCAAATTGTGCCGTGCTTAAGCACGCTTCAGTCCTAAAGCACGTTTCAAATGGCCAGTGTGACCGCAACTGTGCCGTGCTTGAGCAAGATTCACTTCTCTGCTTTGGCACGCTTCAGAGAGGTGGGCTTCGGCACAGTTTACTTCATGCACAAGCACAGGCACACAGACAGCGCGTGTGATCTGTGACATATGATCACCGCAAAGCGCATCTCTCAACCATCAAACATGATGTAGACAGGCCATGAGCTTGTGTGATACCCGCTAAAGTCTGGTTCATATTGGAGTAGTGTGACCGCTGGCCGTACTCTACATCTGGGGAGAAGCCCTGCGGGGGGCAACCGTGCTAAAGCACGGCACGGTTTGGATGGTCAGTGTGACCGCGGTCTTACACCTTCTCTGACACAGGAGAAGCTGGTACTCTGAATGAAGATGGGGGAGAGGGTTTGCCAGAATGGCCCTTGCCCTCTGAGCGGCTCTTGCTTTAAAAACATATAAAGAGTCCAGAGTCCAGATGGTTTGGACTCATGCTGAGAGTTTTCTGGCAGTTTAACAATGTTCCTCAGCATCTGTTTGTTTGAGATGCTGAGGTTTCCACGCTCAAAGGAGACTCAATAAAATAAAAAACAAAACATCTTGAAGAAGCATTTTGTCAACATCCAAACACTTCACTGTCCTCAGAAGACGCAACCTCTGAGTTTCCTCTCTGCCGATGGCAACAGAGTTTTTTTTATTATTAAAATAATTTATTAATGTAATTATCATTATTTTAAATAAAAAGCTAGAATAGAAATATCTATGATAAGTTGTTTCTTTCCTTTTTTTAGATTCTTTTACTTTCTGAAGAGAATTTAAGTCTAAGAGTAAAAGAAAAAAAATAATTCTTGCTCCGTTTTCTTTAGAGCTCCTTAAGTTTCTTTGTCATAAGGTTAGTAAAGAGGAACAGGATTTCTATTTTCCCTGAGCTCTAATAAATGACTAATATCTTCCTGAGACACAATAAACCAGGTTATATCAATAAGTTTGGGAGTTTAGGCTCTAGATAAAGGCCAGATAATCAATGAATAATCTGATACGGCTCTGCGTTTTGATGGTAAAGTGATAGGTGTGCTTTGAACAGCACACAGAATAAACAGAGAGCAGCTTTTCTTCATGTAAACACGTTAAACAGGTTAAACACACAGACGGAGCTCTGTTACTGTTCCTGTTTGAGCAGCGTCATTTCAGGTGTGCTCTGTGCTCCTATCCATCACAGTGTGTGGATTGTTTCTCTCTGTATTAGGACACGTGTTGCTGGCTCTGCCCATGGCAGAGATAACGAGGCCAATAAAACAATTCTTGTGACTTGTTGTGCAGGTCCACATTAGACCTGCAGTTCATTGACTGTTCATTGCTGTGTCAGAAACAACAGAGCAGAGAGGACACCAGAAGAGCAGGATTCAGCACAGGTCCATGTTCCAGAGGCTGGAGCTGTTTTCTGCAGAGCATCAGAAGTTGTGGTTTCAGCGTCACAGATCACCCCTGCTCAGCTCGACGCACTCACTCATTTACGACATCCTTAGTTCAGACATGAACTCTGATGTGTTTGATGCTCCTCAGCCTGAAGACTCCTCTGCAGTGTCCCACCCATCTGTCTGAAGAGCCCTGCCCTCCAGGTGTGCCCTAGTGGGATCAACACCAACAGAGTTCTAGCTTCTGAAGTCGTAGGGAAGGGCTGAAACAATTTTTACTGTTGCAGGCTGAAGTTTGATGCATGTTTAAAAAGATGTATAATAAAGAAAAACAGAAGAAAAGAAAGATGGATTTAACAGGATGGCTGATGCATCATATGAAAGAAAGGAAAAACTATGACCAAAGGTATGGAGATGCTAACAGCTCATCTTCACGAACATTTGGATTCACTGGCCCAACACTTCCTGCACTTGACAGATGGAGCAGGTTTCAGGCCAAAGAAATCCAGGGTTCACAAACCTCAACCCATTTTACTCTGATTTAGTTTCACAGAGCGTAATGCACCAATCCTCATTTCAGGTTGGTTTATCAGAAAAACTCCAGGTAATGGAGAAAATAAAAGACGCACCTTCACTTGAACACAGGCACACAGATGTAGCTGCAGAATGAACTGAGCATGTGCAGCTTGTTTCCCCTCCCTCTCTGTGGTGTGCTGCTGATCATCCTGACAGACGGATAAACAGACGGAGGATAAGCCACATCCTTGATAAGGTGTCTCATTGGCTGTTGCTACTGTGCTTCGTTGGACCTGGGACCCAGCGGTCTGGTCAATATTAGCTCTGCAGCCAATGACTCTACAGGCCATGTTTGCTCACCCTCCACCCCTTACAGCGCACACACACACACACACACACACACACACACACACACACACACACACACACACACACACACACACACAGCAGAGATGGTTCGATAGCAGCATGGAGCAGTTACTCACTAAGGATCAGACTCAGCAGCAGATGTTTGATAAGAGAGAGGTAGTGTGTAAAAGTAATATGTTTGAAGAAATGTGAAAAATCAGCATGATCAGGGTCAGTGGCGTATTTACCTAGCACTGGGCCCTCATGCAGAATTCGTATATGTGCCCCCAATGCAGAAGTTTTTACATTTTTCAGACAAAAAGAACACTCTAAGATGAAGGAAAAAAAATACCCATAAAAGTCAAATATCTGTCAGTCATTAGAAATGCTCTTGTGCAACAGGTTATTAATGAAATAAACTAATATGCCTCAGCTAGTGGTCTATAAGGCCAGCCAATGAACGCTAAGAAAAATGAAATAGTCTACCATGCTAGAATGCTTGATATGCAGTAAACAACAAAATAATCAAGTAATATGATTACTTTTATTTCAAATTTCAACTCAACTTTCCTAACAAGGAACAACATACAACACACGGCTGTATGTTGTTCGCAGTTGTTTTTGACAACAAGGAATCAATTAACACTTCAGCCATCACCGCCCTCTTCAGCACCCATTGGGCTTGGACACCCACTGGTGGAGAGGAGAAAAAAAGGGAAGAAAAAAGACAAGAGGATGAGCATTATAGCTCAGCTTCCTAACACAATCTGGTGCACCATAACAACGGATTAAAAGTTCTTGATCATTTAAATACACAACAGCTCTGCCTGTCTCTGCTTACCTTACAGTTGCACCTTCCTGGCTTTTCTCTTTGCAAATTCGTCCATCAGGTCCTTCAAAAACATCAGGAAAATGTCCAACGTCAGTGGGATATTTACTTTTAACTGACTCTGGCGGCGGCACCGGCATGTCATCTTCGCCCGGGCCCGACTCAAGTTGTCTGTCTTCTTCCTCATCTCCTCCTCATTATCACTGTCCCTATGCAGCTCTCCATCACTGTGGTTGGGTGGTGGTGACTGAGGCTCCTCGTCACCGCCGCTGCCCTACTCCTCTACCGGGCGGCATGAGGCTGAGCTGCTGCTGGCAGCAATCGGCATCTCCTCCTCATCTTCTTGTTCCCCCGCGGCCCCCTCGGCTACGTTGAAACTGTTAGCATCTTTCTTTATAAAGTAACCAGTTATTTTGGCGAGCTTTGTTTTTTTTTCTTCGATGTGCCCCCATGCAACTGGGTGCCATGCGTCACACTAGTGACGCGTCTGATTAGGGTCATTTCCAGACTCCCTGAGAGCAAGGACTGGTTCATGGGTCCAGCCTGGACTGTGGCAGGCCCTGAAGGTTTGCTGTTTCTCCATGAGACAGGACGTAGTTTTTAAAACAGTCGTGCCGGCTCCAGTCTGACCCAAATGTACCATGATGATGATGGTCCAGGCCTAAGCACATCCATACAATGCCTGAAATCCCCCTTTGCTCTTTAGGCCAATATGAAATCCAGTTGCCATGAAACTTAAGGTAACTTGTTTAACTTTTGTAAACAGACTTTAAGTCTGTAATTCTCCCTACGAATAAATTTTAAAATCTATAGAACTCATTCAATGACCCAATGAAACAAGACCTGATGCCTTATTCCGTCCTGAAGTCTTTACTTCAGTTTCAACACTTGTGTCAGACATGGTTTTCACTAACTGTCTCACTATCTGTCTCGCTGACTGTTTTTATCTGTACAGGGGTCTTTTGAACCGAAAGCTATTTCTGGTCTGGTTGTAGGCCCAGGTTACAATATGTAAGAGCTTAGGACGCAGGATGGGTGTGCTCAGTGTTGTATTCATAGAGGACTGATCTTCTTACAAACAGTACAGCACCAAGCAGCCTGAGGCTGCTCCACAGCCCAAGCTCTGTCATACTGACACAGGCCTGATCCTTCATTAGGGCGCAGGGACATGCACCCGTTCAAAGCTGTCTGCAGCTTTAATCATATACTGCTGATCAAAACTCAAGACCAGGTGAAAAAGTACACAAACTTAAATAATTTTCCTCTGTTAGATTTCAAAAAGGTTCAAAGTAGAGAGTGAAAATGCAAAAAGAAAAGAAGAAGAAAAAAAACTGAGTAATTCATCACAGTGATTAAAGGTAAACAGTTTGTTCATCACCTGATCAAAGTTTCAGAAAATCTGCTCTAAAATGTGGATTCATGTGATTTCCTGTCAGGTTTTCTCTCTGCCATGACCTCCTGATGGCAAAGGCTGAAATGCTTTCTTTCCGTGAGTGTGGTCGGATTGTTGAGCTGCATCACCAAGGCCTCTCACAACCCGCCATCTCTGCTGAGGTTGGATGCAGTGAGGGAGCCATTTTGAATTTCTTCAAAGATCCTGAAGGGTTTAGAGGGCAAAACAGTCCAGAGGTAGACCCAAAACCATTTAACCAGAGCTGAACAGCAGGCTCTGATTGGCTGTCCATCAAGACACGGGGCAATCCTGGATCCAGATTAAGGCCATCACTGGAGCCGGAACTGCAGCCAAATAACCATCTGAGAGAGAAGAGCTTTAAGAAGAAAACATGAAAGGTGAAGAACGTTTGATTCTCTGAGGAGAAAAAACTGAACCTTAACAGTCCTGATAGCTTCAACGTAACTGACGTGACTGGAGATGTTTTCATGACGGCACAGTATATATATATATATATATATATATATATATATATATATATATATATATATATATATATATATCAGTGGGGAACCTTCAGGGACTTCTAGGCCTTCAGAGAAGGCCTTAAAAAATCTGGATCAAAAATATACGTATCATATATCTATATATGTATATAATTTCTCATTTAGTTGAATAAAATACATTTAATACATCATGTAAGTTTTAAAATTAAGTGTACTGCAAAGTTCACTTCAGCAATGAAAGGGTTACTGTCTTGAAACACGTTATTTCTATCGGAGCCCGGTTTGCTGGCTCATTAAGTGGTTAGGACTTCATGAAGGCCAGGCTGTAAGTTTTGGTTTGGAGAGTGACAGGAAAATTGACCAATCACGATTTGATTTTTTGGGGGCGGGACAAAAACAGAAGAGCATAGGCCTTCGTGAAGTCCGAACAGTGGGCAGAGTGGAGAGAGCGGTGAGAGGAATGGCAGGAGACAAGAGCGAAGTTGTGGCTAGCTTGTTAGCATTTTTTCAGCGTGTGCGAGTAAAAATTTCATCTGGTCGCGCTCGTGCGAGTGGATATGTCTTAATACTTCATCTATCACGGGCACTGTAAGGGACATTGTGGTTTGAATTATTCCAGTCTTTCACTGGCTCAGTCAGTCTCCTCCACCTGAACTCTCCCCTGTTTTAAAGACAGAGCGCTGTCGCGTACACACGCAGCTCGTATGCGCATCACACAGCGAAGACAGACAGAACTTCATATCGACACACGTTTCACTATTTTAGAGTCAGCCTTCTCACTATATGATTCACGTTGCTCTAGACTCTCCTGATTGAAGAGGATGCTGCGTTAGAGCAGAGCTACGTTAGTTTAACTCACGACACGTCAACACCAAAAAAGAAAGATAGAAAACAGCTAAGGCTCTGATAAACTCTTCATCAACAAGTGCAGCACAGTGATCTGTTTCCGTCTCTGAGGTCTCCTGCAGCGTCTTTGGATCAAACCAACTAAGAGGGAGGGGGTGGATGGTTTTTGAGTTTTCGATATAACGCCCAAGTACGGGACTTGATTCACTTTCAAAAAATATTAGCGATCACAGGAGCATACTTAAAGTTGTAGAACAACCAGGAGAAATCACAAGCCAGGAAAACAGCCAGAGAAGGGGTTTAAAAAATGGGAGACCCCCTCCATATTCAGGAGTGTTAGCAGGCTGTCAGCACTCTCGATGGGTAAAAGTAACGAGTTTATGTATGACACAGATTGACAAAGATAAAAACTTAAGACATTTTCTTCATCATTTTAGGTTATTTTAGAAAGTTTTGTAAACTCACTTCATAATGTTAGTCATTGTTTTATGTAAAGCCTCTTTTTTTATTTAATTTATTCAATGAAAATGTTTTATGTTAACTACTTTTTTCCGCGATGATTTCTTTTCTGGGCTGTGAGGGCTGAGGTGAAGGCCCAGCTGTAGTACTCACGGTTCGCCACTGATATATATATATATATATATATATAAGTATATATATATATATATATATATATATATATATATATATATATATATATATATATATAAATTACACTAAAAAGATTTTTAGAGTAAAACTGATCACATCCAGTCAAATCCATTTCTTCAAGCATCCCTCAATCAACTTGAAGAAACGCAGCTTTGTGTTTGTAAGCCATGTCACTTTAAGGTTTGAAAACAGACGGCCAATATCTGGGACTTATTTTCAGTTCCCTTTTTGTTAGATGAGATTTTGAAAAAAAAAAAAAAAGAAGAAGAAGAAAAAAACAGAAAAACAGACTTTTGGTTTTGGAGTTTTAGAGAAGGAGAAAAACACTGCATCTATAAAACATAGTAGCAGTGATGCGTCTTTGTCTCTGACAGCATCAAATGAATCATATAAAATAAAACCCCCAGCAGTCAGCCCATGCTTCTAACCTCTGAACAGCTGGAGTCCAAAGGTTTAACGTGCCTCTGAGTTGTCACCAACAGCTCCACTGTGTGTTTGAGTCTTATTGGAGGATTAATGGCAGCTGGTGGGGGAGCTGGGGGGGGGTTGTTCAGCTCATATCCTGTTTGTTTAGACTGGGCGGCTCTACAAGGGCAGCAAGGTAGCGGCTCACTGACTTTAGATTGTTTGTCATTTGGCATTTCAAGTGGAACTAACAAGCCTATAAAACAGTAACGAGAAGGGGACAGGGGAGAAGACGGGGACTACCTGGAGAAGGGAGAGAGAGATGGAGGGGAAGGAGGCAGGAGATGAGTGGAGGAACATGAGATGGATGGTTGGAGACAAAAGGGAGCAGAGAAAATGGGAGTTATAGGTGTGAGGGGTGGGAGGAGGGTGAGTGCGATAAATTTCCTGTGAAATTGTTTGTGAGATTCGGGAACAGAACCTGCTTATTTCATGCTTGCTTGGCTCTGCAGCACCCCCTCACACTCCTCTCTGATTAGCTCTACCTGCCTCGGCCCAGCAGCCTTGATTGGACGCTGATGCTGATGCTGGAACGGTTGGTGAGGTCTCATCCTGACGCAAGCACCTTCAGAGGAGCCCAAACCGGGGTTCAGCACAGAAAGTGGTCTGCTGAGAGAACATGAGCACCACCTGGAGTGGTGTCAAAGCTCCATTTCCGTGTGTTTTTATATAAATGTTATTGAATGATGACTGTACAGTCTGAAAGGTCAGGGCAGCAACAAACCATCAGATTGGTTCTCCTGTTCAGCCACTTTCAGCTTCTTTCATCTCTGGATTTTTTCACTGTCTGATGTTTACCCAGTTGACTCTGTCTCATACCAAATGTGAACAAACGTTGTGCCACAAGGAAACAAAACAAGTCCTGCTGGCTGCAAACCTCTCACACTGCACAGAAAGCCAGTGAACAACACATGGGGATAATCGATGAGGGTTGTGTCTGCCTCGTGGTGCTCAGGTGATCCTTGAGGGAGGGGCTACAGGTGTGTCTTCAGCTAATCCTCATGCACCTACAGTTTCAGCTCTGCGTCCTTCACCCCCTGTGCTTCAGCTGGCAGTCTAAGATAAGCTGTTCTTTGAGTCAAACAAGACTGAAGCATCACTGGGGGCGGCTGTGGCTCAGTGGTAGAACCGTTGCCTCTTAATCTGAAGGTCAGGGGTTTGATTCCAGCTGCAGTCACATGCTGCAGTGTCCTTGAGCAAGACACCCTGAATTGCTCCCACCGTTGGTCAGAGGTGTGTGGATATGTGTGAATGTGTTAGATAAAACTGATGGTTGCTTATTGGAAACCCCTGCCATCAGTGATGGGTAAATAAGACTAGCATTGTAAAGTGCTTTGGATGGTCCGAGAGAGTACAAAAGCGCTAAACACGTACTGGTCTATTTACCATTTATTACCATCCACCAGCTTTGCATACAGACCCTTTACTGCATGTGAACAGTTATGCAGTGAGTGCTTTTTAGCAATTGAAGTTCTTGGAGAGGATAGGCTCTGTAAGGCAGTGTTTCTCTGAACATAAATTCTGTTTCTGCAGATCTCCAGTTTCATTTAGCAGATGCTTTTGTCTAAAGCGGCATACAACACAAGCAAGAATTTAGACAGAAGGAAAACCTAGTTAGGGAAAACCTTTGTTAGTGCCACAATCTGATCATTTTGACCGTTTCATTTTAACGTGAGACCCTGTTAACTGCTGAAAGTCATCCAACAGACCAAGGGCGTCACTAAGATTTAGGGACGATGGGGGCTTCAGCCCCTGGAGATGCAAATGAAAAAATGTGTAACAAACGAAACACTACAAATAAAGTTAATAACTGCTCAACATAGAGGCTAATGCCATGACTTTCGCAGACAACACAATAATAGTTTTGTATTTTGAAGTCGGAATGATAAAATCTTGGCACATAAGTAACTAGAAAAGATTTAGAATAAATTTTAAGGTTCTTTTATTAGTCTAAAAATCTCTGAATGGTCTTGCTCCTTTATATTTATCAGATTTGCTTTTCTCATTTCAGCAAAGGTTCTCAGGTCGTCTTTAATGGTACCTAAAGTTAGAACTAAAACATATGGGGAAGCCTCTTTTTATTATTATGGCCTCTGTCTGTGGAACAGCCTACCTTAAGACCTGAGGGTAGCTCCTACTGTTCATATTTTTAAAAATTAACTCAAGACCTACCTTTTTAGTCTGGCTTTTAGCTGATTGTATTTAGTATAATTTATTGTTATTATTTTATTTATTTAAATCATCTTAACCTGACTCACCTTTCCAGTGGAGGTCTCTCCCCTCTCATTCCCTGTGATTTTCTGCCCTGACTCCTACAGATCAATAGGGATGGCGGAGTGTCTATTGTTAATGTATTATTATGATTATATTCATCATAATAATATGATAATAATAATAATCATAAACTACTGTTAGCAGGGGGCTGGAGTCAATTGTTAACTACCATCAGTGATAAATACTTACTTTTTAGAAAAACTTCCTGTTATCCTTTCTTTATTGATGGCTTAAATAAAGACTTCTTGTGTCTGGCTTTACTCCTGAGTTCATGACAAGAAGATAGACTCCATCCTTTTGACTCCGTCTAGTAACAAGGAAGAAGACACGGAGTCAATATAAAAGTTTAGCCTGTCTCTGCCTCATCAGATAAACTCTTCAGCACTCCAAATAGTCTTGTGTGCCCTTTGCGAGTCGTTTTTACCTCATCAGTTAAGCTAGCTTCTACTATCTTCTTCTACTAAACAGAGACTTTGTTTCGTAACTGTCGTTGTCCTAGTACCGTGATGGTTTTTCGTGAGAGATGGGACGTTCTCGAATGAGTCGACTCTTTTGAACCGCGTTTTTCAGAGAACAAAAAGAACCGATTCGCTGTTCTGTGTCAGCCCTTTGTTTGCAGGCCATTACTGAATACAAATTGCCTGCACATGACAGAACGAACAGCTCACTCAAAACTGTGAATCGGTTCTCACCGTTCACTAGAAAAAGGTATTCAAAAGACTTGACTCGTTCGCGATTTCACATCTCCCGCGAAAACCACAGCAGGCGTAAGTAGTATGTTGAAATTACCTCAAATCATTTAGGGGGGCTTAATGATATTTTAGGGGGGGCTTCAGCTCCTCAAATTAGGCTTAATGACGCCACTGCAATAGACATTTAAAAGTTTGGTTCAAGTCACAAGTTAGCATGGTGACTCTTAACTCCAAAACACCGGGTGCTCTGTGATGGTTGTAATCCAGTTGATACTCCATAGAAGTCAACTCTGTGGTTGCGGTATCATTTCTGACAACCAACACTTTTATTCTGCTTACACTTTTAAAGGCAGGGCTTGAAGACCTCCGGCATAGTGCCGGAAATCCGGCGTAGACAAACCTGCCAGATTGTGAAATCCTGCAGGTCGGTCTGGCTGCCCTCCGTTGATTTCACTCGATCGAGTTCCGACTGAACCAGTCAGGAAAGAGAGGCGGGAGCTGCAGAGAGCAGCTCCCGCCTCTCTTTCACAAACAAGCAGCAGCGGCCCAAATCCGCTACGTCATACCGTGGCTTGATGCATATTGGTCTATGATGAGTGTGACTGGCAGAATAATCGTCCAATATGGCACTGTCCGTCTAATTTGTCAGATAAATGTGCTTTGTGAAGAGAGTAATTAATGACGGAGGCGGAGAGCAGAAGCAGCGTAGCAACCCCTTATAATGAAGCAGTGATATTGAGAGATGTTTTTGGACAACAAAGAAGCTTGGCTTCAGAGAGCAAGTTTACCACCTAATCGGGATACCCGCTCGAAAACTGCGCCGCCAGCGAGTCTGTCATCACGCAATCGGGCGCGCATGGATGTATTTTTCATCCATGCGAATTTCAGTAAAACCGTCACTCCTACTAGCGACTTCGGCGGGTTGAATTATTTATTTGTAGTTTTCTGAAACGGCATCTGAAATACTAAACCCATTGCAGTATGAGACTACGACACCACAACTCCCACGAGCACTGCCTGCACACAGTGTTTGCTCATTGGTCCCTTCGCAAAGTCTTTTACTGAGAGGCGCCCCAGACGCGCTGGTCTTCAGCCTTTGTCTCGGACACTGTGACAGCTCCCGGTGTTTAGCGCCTGATAACGTGTTTTAAAACTTCACTCGCGTCTTGTTTGCTCTCTATGGTAAACGGATTCTGGGATTTAAGTCACAATCTAGCGCCAAATATTCCGTAACTTGTTAAAAGTGAGGACATTTATCAGATGGAGCTCATTTAAGCTCACAGTGCACCGTTCTCGCCAGTGACACTCACCTAGAGCAGGGGAGGAGGAGAAGACAGGAGGACACGTAGAGAAGTGAAACTGATCATAGATATGAGAAGCCGTAGGAACAGTATTTAAACCTCCTAATAAACAAACATTTTAAAAGTTATATGTAAAAAGTTCACTCTGGAAATACTGTAAACAAACCAAATCATTCTAAATAAATGAAACTTATGGTCCAGTGTGACTTATGTAGGCCTACGTTATTTTCGTCTTCATGACGCATATTTTTGACTGATACGACCTCAAAAAATGTATGACAGTACTACGAAGTGACTTGTAGTCCAGAAAGTATGGTACTAGTTTATTAGTGAAAAATTACTGTTGTAAATAAATATTAAAGTAGACAGTGTTTCTAGAAAGCTTTTTCAGTTTAGTTTTTATTTTTTCAATTAATCTTCAACCTTCACAACTTTCATTGAATGCAATATTATGCTCCTCCTTTAATTACTTTGTTTCAATAGTCTGCATATTTTCATATTTAAGGAGCACAACCATTTCAGAGCTGAATACTTGATTTAGGTAGTCTTTATTTGAGTGTGCACAGGGGTCATTTATATTTAAAAAGGTTTTAAGTCTATTTCAGGTAAACTTTAGCATTTCATCATCCGTCTTGATCATATCAAACATAATTATCCAACAACAAAATTGTGGACCCTACCAGAAGCGATGGCCACAGGTACTTATGCTGTATCGCTGACTGACCGTTTGTGTGAACAAAAAATTAGTGTTACTGTGTTTAATGTTGTTTTTATTATTATTATTATTATTATTATTATTATTAATAAAAACAAAACTAAACGCAGTAACCCCCCCCCCCCCCCCCCGCTTTCAGGCACAGGATTTTTTCCTGCTTCAAGCCCTGTAAAGGTATAGTAGGCTATATTTTATAAGTATTTTTTAAATAACTGTCAAAAAGTCATTTTTACACTGGTAGCAGGTCATACGCATAGTGCACTGACACTGTAATGAGAAATGTCCGTAGTCTGTATCAGCAGCTGGGCAGGGATAAGTAAGCCCTATCATTCATTTTGTTCTGAAATGAATGATAGGACAAGAACCAGGAAGAGGTGTGACGCCGCGCCCTGTGCGTGACCATGAGTCTTCTCTGGGAGAGTTGAACGCAACAGCTGGACGCTATTCAGTCTGTATTCGGTAAACAATGGCAAAGAAAGCTGCTTGAGTTCACTTTTATCCAATCTATGGCTCAGAGCCACTTCCTCTCTCAAGTTTTGCTACGCAGAGCAAGAGGAGGAAGACGGTTGTTGAGAAGGCGACAAATAAAATGTGTTTGGATGCCGAGGGGGCGAAACTAGTGTAAACATTGGAGCTGCATTTTGGTCAAATGTTTCTCATCTTAAAAATGTAAACACTCTTTATTCTTGCTCTTTATTTGTGTCATGTCATACATCTTTTGTTCGTTTTTCTTTGCAGTATGTCCTTACTGGGACTGGATGAAGAGGACATCAATGCAGATGACTTTAACAATATCCGTAATTCAGTGTGAGTTTATGCGTGAACTGCAAAGATCGTCATTTTTTATAACTTTCTGTTTTTGTCTGTAAAAATAACCTTTCTTGTCAGTTGTGCTCACTGACACTTTTAAAGACACAACTCAGCAGAGGGCTAGGTGAGTCAGTACATTACACTACTGAATGAGTTATGGTTACATTGACAGAAAAAAAACCCAGCATCAATAGTCCCTTATTGGCTTGCATTTTTCTGGTGGGGATGACACTCCAAACTAGTGATGATTTTAAAATGTAAAAAATGTAATGGCAAAGAAAAATGCTGTGAAATAAAAACTTATGATAAATTGAGTAAATGCCAACAAGTATCTGAGGCAGAGGGCGTACACTGTCCAGGTAATACAAAATAATGCTTTGCTCTGAAAGTAAACAAAGTTGGCATTCTTGGAGTCAATTTGATGTCTTCAAAATGTGGCATTTAGTTAAAAATGTTCTTGTGGTTCTTATTACAGGACAACCCCTGCCTAAGGACTATAGGATACCGGGAACTTACTGCTGCTCTCCAATCATGTCAGCCTACCTCCCTGGATTGTTAATCAATGAACAAGACACCTCTAACAGACCTGGCTACCTTTCTTTTATAAGAATACAAGTTATTGTGGAACTTCATGAGTATTTTGTTTTGTAATTAAGTTTGTTTTCTAATAAAAACATGTCATACAATAATTTCATGATGTAATCCTTTATTCAATGTTATTCACTACTTCAGACTGATTAGATCCTTTTGAAATAAAAAAGAAAGACCATTGTGAGTTTTTAAATATTTATTGAAATACAAATAACATAGTCAGCTAAAACGACAAAATACACACAAATGAAAAATCTTTAGCGTTGTATGGTTCATGCACTATCAGCATTCATAGAGAAATCACCAACATCATCTTTACAGTGTTTTTAGTTTGCTTGATCGAAAATAAAAACACTTGGATACACTGGTATGTTTGTTATACCACATTACTTACTATGAATATCACTAATGGAGGTAAATTTGTTGTAGATATAACAGACGAAATATATCAGCAGTAATTTGAGGCTATTCCCGTTCACAGAGTTGGGTATATAACTACAGGTAACGAACGTTACAAGTAGTTAAATTACTTTCAATAGGAACAAGTAGAGTAACAGCAGTACTCATCCTAGATTGGTAGTTAAACTAGAGTTACAAATGAAATGCCACGATCGTTACTTTTACAATGACTGTAAATAGAGCAACCGAAATATTATTATTCAAGCTGAGTTATTTTTATTACCACCAGTAGATGGAACATACGAGCAACTACTCGCTATCTCTTCCGGGTCAGGGCTGATGGAACTGTCACAGTAAAATTGGTTGCCTTATATAAATCTGTGCCCCACTGACAACACTGCACTCCCTCCCATTGTAAATGCCCCTTTTAACTGTTTTTGAATTTTGTACGTACTTTGACAATTTAAACGAACATTTTCTTGTGTCAATAAAGCTCATTAGAATTGAAATGAAAGAAATGCACACAGGCTGCGCTACCGCGATAAGACACCAATTTGCATGAAACATACACTTCCGGGGCATTTCTGCAGTCAAGTCAAAAAAGTTAACAGCATGGAGGAGGACAGAGTTGAAGCGGTTAACCCCGAGCCCCGGGCTAGGAAGAAAACAACATTTGAAGGATGGCAATATGCACATTATTTTGATTTTGTAGAGCAAAAGGAGATGAAAGTGACCGTTAAATGCAAGTTGTGTCCAGGAAATAAGAGGCTAAACACTGCATAGAACACAACCGCAAATCTCTTAAAGCATCTCAAGACTCAGCACGGTAACACGAAGCTGGTTGCAAGAGATCCATCCACCAGCAGAGAAATACCTGACGGTTCGACTCCAAGCAAACAGCAAAGGATTGCTTTTGCAGCAAAACTTACAACTTCTCTGTCTCTGCCTCTGTCCGTGGCCACTGCTCTCCCACTCAGATGTCTACCTCTGCCATGCCCTCGACCGTGGCCCTGTCTTCTCTGAACCAATGAGGTGCTCGGTGCTGCAACCCCAGAACCAACTGCACTCTTATCAAAAGAGCTCTAACAAGAAAATATTAATAAAAACGTTATTGTAATGTAGGTCAGGCTGGGACCTGGTTTCATAGCTCTGACCTGGTCTCCAACTTTAACCCCCCCAAGGAAGGAAAGGTAATAAAGCAAGTTTTGGAAAAACAGACCTATGCGCTAAAGTGGTTTTCCCCTGAAGTCTACCTCATCCCTTCATCTGATGTTTGCAAAACTGTAAAACATTGAGATGTCACTGTAAATTCGAAGACTTTTCGTTGACACCTGGCGGACATGTGAAACTGTACAGACATCCTTCTTTTGGGAGAGGCTGGAGAGACTTCCCAGCCTCCATCTAGTATCTTGTCACCCTCGACCTTTCTGTCTGGGAACGAGAAAGAAAGAATGCCAGGGCGAAGATCTGCTCCCCACCTTCTCTTCCAAATCAATCAATCAAACAATCTTTATTTATATAGCGCCAAATCATAACAAATGTTATTTCAAGACACTTTACAAAAACATTTACAGGTCTAGACCCGTAAATGTTAATAAAATTTTATTAGCAGAAACCCAACATCAAGACAAGATAAGGAGTCTTATCTTATCTTAATCCACCATGAGTACAGGACTTTGCAGCATTTAGCAAGTTACAATGGCAAGGAAAAACTTCCCTTTAACAGGCAGAAACCTCGGACAGAACCAGACTCATGTTAGACAGACATCTGTCTCGACTGTGTTGGGGTTAAAGAGACAGATAGAAGAGAGAGAGTGGGAGAGAGAATAATGGGGGGGGCGTTCACATGAACAAACTGATGTCGATCCGAAAGATAGGATCAAAGCCAGGCTAAAGCGGTTCCTGAGATACCAAGAAGACTCTCTAATCTCCGCAGAAGAATGCAATGATCAATAGTGTCGAAAGCGGCACTAAGATCAAGCAAGACAAGCACAAAAAGAAGACCACTGTCCGAAGCCAAAAGTAGATCGTTGGTTACTTTCAGCAGCGCAGTCTCAGTGCTGTGGTGGGCTCTGAACCCAGACTGAAAGACCTCAAAGAGACTGTTGCTATGAAGAAAATCACAGAGCTGACTCGCAACAACTTTCTCCAAGATCTTAGAAATGAAAGAGAGGTTAGATATCGGTCTGTAGTTGACCAAAGAGCCTGAATCAAGTGTAGGCTTTTTAAGAAGAGGCTTAATAACAGCAACTTTAAAAAGTTGGGGCACGTAGCCCGTCAGTAAAGACGCATTAATCATCCTCAGTAAAGAAGATCCGACCAAGGGAAAGACTTCCTTCAGCAGCCAAGCTGGGATGGGATCCAGAAGACAAGTCGATGGTTTGGCTGAAGAGACAGTTGAATCCAGCTCTGACAAGTCCACAGGCGAGAAGCAGTCCAGGAGAATATTAGCTCTAAGCAACGTTTCCGCAAATTCGCCATCGGTCGAAGGTTCTATCGCGGTTGCATGTAACACGTTACTAATTTTATCTCTAATATTTAATATCTTATTGTTAAAAAAGCTCAAAAAGTCCTCACTGCTAAGCGATAGAGGAATGCATGGCTCAGTAGAGTTATAACGGATTGTCAGCCTGGCTACAGTGCTGAAAAGGTATCTAGGATTGTTTTTATTCTCTTCTATAAGAGTCGAGTAGTAAGTCGCACGCCCAAGTCGCAAAGCCTTCCTGTATTCATTTAGACTATTTTTCCAACAGAATTCGTTTGTTTTAGTCGAATGCCATATTCTTTCTAATTTCCTCGATTTTTGTTTAAGCTCATGAGTTTGAGCGTTGTACCACGGGGCGGAACGATGTCGTCTGAGAGTCCTCTGTCTGAGCGGAGCAATTGAATCGAGGACGGCTTGAAGAGAACCCGTGGTATCCGCAACAAGTTGATCAAGCTGAGAGGGAGCACAAGAGCTCTCTGCAAATAAAAAGCAAGAATTCAAGGCAGCAGGAATAGCTTCCTTGAAAATGTCTACGGCTCTGTCAGACAAGTTCCTGGACAAGATGATTTTGTTCGCAGGTGAGAAATCCGACAGCAAGAATTCAAAAGTAATGAAGAAATGATCCGACAGAAGAGGATTCTGCGGTAAGACAGCCAAGTTGACAGGTTCCACGCCATAAGCAAGAACAAGATCCAAGGTGTGGTTAAAGCAATGAGTAGGATGGTTCACAGAGTGTGTGAAACCAAAAGAATCCAGTAAAGACATGAAGGCAATACAAAGACTATCGTCAACAACGTCCACATGAATATTAAAGTCACCGACAATGATAATTTTATCCGAAAGAAGAACGATATTAGAAAGAAACTCTGAAAAATCGGAGAGAAATTGAGAGCACGCGCCAGGAGGCCGGTAGACAATAACAAACAAAAATGGTTGCACGGTTTTTACAGCTGGATGCAAGAAACTGAGAAAAGGACTTTCAAAAGAGCTAAAGCCTAGTTTAGGTCTAGTGCCTAGTTTAGGTCTAGTGCTATAAACTGGGTGGTGCCCCGACTTTAAATTTAAACTCACAATTTGTAAGTTTGGATGTCTTTTGAAAGTTATACTTTCACTCCAGTGGAATGCTGACATTCTGCTGTTAATAATTAATTAGTCATTATTTGACACCGATTCACGCTACATTATAAACCCAAAGCGAAAATCCGACTGTAAACAACTGTGTACCAAAATACGTATGTATGCTCCGTAGTCATTTAGTAGCTCCACAAAAGGAGATACACTGATAAGTGTACACAAACACTCAAATCAATCATTACTTTTTACTGCTGACTGTTGTTTCCAGCTCTCTGGATAGCAGGAATTGTTAGCCAGGCAATAATAAATCTGTAAATTTCTCATCTACCGATCAGATAAACACAAACGGACGTGCTAGCATAAACGCTCGTGCACTAAAAATCAACACTCATGTACCCCTAATGTGGTAAATTGAATTTACTTGCATGACAATGAGACATGCTTCCTTTTCTTTGATGAAAAAATAATGCAAATGATGTAGAAAGTTAGCTCTCCACCGCTACCTGTACTCATCCTCCAGCTGTCGTCTGCCTCTGCACGTTCATGTGGTTCAGGAGGCGTGGTTTTAGGGGAAGCCTGGAGGGGGGGGTGGGGTTGCTTCGGTTGTATCGTTTGAAAATCCACCAAAGTGCTGCTGCTCGCTCAATCTGACCTACCCTACCTTTAATTTAGAGTTCAAAGTCCCTGTGAGGACTTTCTAAGTGATCTTGAAGAAGAACCTGACAGACTGCAATTTTGTAGTGATGTACTGGAGCCTAACCATCAGACAGAAAAAGGCAGAAGAGCAGAGGAAAGCTTAACAGGAGAGAGAGCACAATCCACGGCTAAAACACAACCTAAAGGCTTCACCAAGAACTAATGGTAAAATACAAGCATAAAAATAAAACACAGGCCAAAGGCAAAAACATGAGCTAAAGACTAAGACACAGGCTAGAGGGTTAAACAAGAATTAAAGGCAAAAATACAAGCTTAGGGCTAAAAAACAAGATAAAGGTTAAAACAAAAGATAAAGGCTAATACCCAAGGTAAAAGCTTCGACAACAACTAAAGGCTAAAAATAAGCATAAAGATAAAACACAGGCTAAAGCCAAAAACACAACCAAACAGCTAAGGAAAAGGCACAAAGCTAAAAGAAGGCCAGAGGCTAAAACATAAGCAAAAGGCTAAAGTCTTTCAAGCGAGCTTAAAGCTCCAGCATGAACAGCACAGGTTTAAGGCTTAAACAAAGGCTTAAACAAGGGCAAAAGGCTAAAACATGGGCCTAAGACCAAAACATAGGCTAAAGGCTAAAACACTGTCTAAAGACTAAACATGAGCTAAAGGGCTCTAATTTCATGGTGCAGCGCAGGGGGCGCAAGCCTGGCGCACACCGCGCAGTGTTAATTTTGTGCAACGCACCGCCGTGCGCTGCCAATTTGACAAATGGTAGACTGTCTGCGCAGAGATGGGTGTGACGGCGCGCCAGGGGGAGTTGAGGGCGCACCAGGGGGAGGTGTTAGCAGATTCATGTTGGCGCAGTGACAATTTCGTGCCAAAAACAGTGCAGAAAGTGCGCTGAAAGCTCACCAGCTCCAACCTGGTCTATTCTTGGCGCAAAGCGGAGTGCACCCTCCGCAACTGTAATTTGGTGACAGGGGCACATGTGGGCACATGTCATCAAAGCCTAAGAGGCAGGTTTCCAGAGTGTCAGGCACATTTTAATGCAATAAACGATCACAGCAATCACTATTTAATGTAACTGTCCAAACCAGCATATACATGTGTATCTATATTAACTGTCCCGTCACATCTGATGTCAGATTAAAGCCATTCAATTGAAATCAGCTGGAGCAGTGATGCAAACAAACGATTTAACAATCCTCAGCCAACCACAAACAGCCACATCATCCCAGACGGAGCATATTCCACTTCTCTTATCTCATAAAATTCAAAAGAAAAAAAGACTGCTTGCTGAATAACGGTAACACACTCAGATTTGTATTAAGGATTTACCTGTGATTGCCAATACACCTCTGGAATAATCTGTATTCTGCACGTGATCTAAATAGATGGAGTACATTTTTGCAAGGAGGATGAGAAGGAGGAGGTACCAGGAGAGGATATATCACCAAAGGCTCTATTATTTGGCAAAGACAGACCAGGAATGCAGGTGGATCACAAGCATGATAAATCTATTTGCCCACTTTAGTGTTTAAATTTAACAAAACTTCCCTTCATTTCACTCCTATTCATGACACAGGAACAGATTACATCTGTCCCGCAAGGTGGTCGACATGATGACGCGCTTCGTGGCCACCATGTGCCTTCTTTGATCACTGAGCTTTCTTTTGCCCCGCCTCCTTACATCATTGAACTGCGTTTCACACTGAACGGCAGTTCTCAGAATATCTGGGCAAACCTGATAAACAGTATTTGTAACTTCATCCCAGGCTGTTTTGCATCATCAGCCCGTGGAGGTCTGTTCGCAGTACCATATATTCTGGTACTGCAAGCTTGAACCTCCTGGACCAATAGATCAGTTTCCTCTTGGGAGAAGTTAGGCCTCCTGGAGCTGCTGCTGCTGCTGTCGTCATCCATGATAAAATGAAATTGTCACTGCGCCTCACCCGCAGCGCATTTAAAGGTGAGCAGAGGCTCTCATTTGATTGGTGAAGACAGCGCTCGGCTGTGTTAAGCCCACTCACGGCTTTTCTCCTCCCTCTCTGCCATTTGTGCAGAGGGAGGCATGGACGCACTCCTCTGAGCCTCTCTGCGCCTTGACTGCACC
The DNA here is from genome assembly GCF_033239565.1 of Halichoeres trimaculatus. Classification (NCBI taxonomy): domain Eukaryota; kingdom Metazoa; phylum Chordata; class Actinopteri; order Labriformes; family Labridae; genus Halichoeres; species Halichoeres trimaculatus. The sequence continues at coordinate 1,468,093 of NW_027437185.1, forward strand.
TCTCTTGGCACTGCAGGAAACTTGCAAAGTGCGCTGGTCACACCCTGTCCACACGGCGAAGGCCAGTGCAGGGCAGGTGCGCCTGCACTTGCGCCTGGTCTACAAAATAAGAGCCCAAAAACTTAAACACAGGCTAAAGGCTAAAACATGAGCTAAAGACTTAATCACAGGCTAAAGGCTAAAACATGAGCCAAAGACTTAAACACAGCCTAAAGGACTGTGGACTATGGGCAAAAACAAGTGCTAAGGGCTAAGATCCTGGTTATTGCGTTTGTGCTAATGTTGATTCCAACCCACAGTAATATTCTGTACAAACTTGAGAGTCTATCAATTATATGAAGAGTGAGGTTACGTTGGCTCTGCTTGGTGAGGTTGGAGTTGGTAGATGAGCTCTGGTAGCACAGAGCCAGGATTCACTAACGTTACATGTTACAGACACGTCTCAGAGCACCGAGCTGTGAGTAGAGCTAAATATAGCCAGCTACTAAACTACGGTACAAACTGACAAAGCTGCATGTTGTCACATTTCAAAGCGTAGCTCTACCTAACTGTTGATGAATACCTTACCTTGTGGCATTGGATCAGGTAAAAAGTTGACTTGAATAAAGAAGAAAGAAAGATAGAGTTATAAAAAAGATCTGATCTCCATTCCAGAACACACACCTTGTTCAGAGTCATGTCTTCACCACAGTGTGTGTGAGACTACTGGACAAAAGGTGACACTGCAGATCCTCCTCAGAGTCTCTTTAAAGAGTGCTTACTCCTCTGAATAAATGAAACTAAACGCTGCAGTTCCTGTTCTAAAATGCGTGCACATCTTTGTTAAGGTGAAGGTTGTAAGGGGGTTTCTCTTTCAGTTGATCGGGCTCATGTCAGCAGGTGCACAGGTCATAGCGGAGTACTTTACAAAAGAGAGAGACAGAGTGGGTGTCTGCTCTTTTGCATTGTTTCTGAACCTCCTTTCTCCTGATGATAGTACAGGACTTGGGCTTGTGGGCCATCATGGTGCTGCCTGTGGTCTTAAATTTGCAGCATCTCCTCAAGAAGAAGGTTTCGGCCTACAGGTCCGTCTGCATGTTCCCCTCTTTCGTTTTTCACTTGGCATGTAAATTAGGATCCTGGTTACCCAGATCTCCAGTCTAATCCCTGACTTTAGTCCTGTGAAGAAAGGACTGGAGTGTTTAGTTTGGCTCACAGGGCTGGCTTTGGGTTTTTAATTTTATCACTTTGACATTTTTTTAAACATCCAGCCCAGCCCCTGAGAGCTGGAAAAGAGTTTTACCAATGAAACAAAAGCAACAGACAAATGAGTGCTTGTCAAAGTGTTTGAACAATTCTGATGAAGAATAAAAACAAAACAGCTGCAGAAGTGTCAAACCATGAGCACCTCACACTGGCACCATCAGGACTTTTTTAGCCACTGAGCAGTTTTAAAATAAAACAACTTTATTTTAAAAGCTTGGCAGGAACTGTCATAACTGCAGGTGTGCTTGAATGATTTGTTCTCAACCATTCAAAGCTGTTGACTGTGAACATGGAGCAGGTCATTATTGTAATTAAAACCTCCTGAGTTCACGCTGTTCGCTGAACATTTCCTGTTTTCCTTTCAGCTGATAATAGGTTCTTTTGACTTCCAATCACTGCTCAGGATGGCAGCCTGCTCTGAGCTGCTCTCAACTCCATACAAATAAAGTCACAGCTAACTGTTTGGAAAAATTTCACAAAGTTTCCAGCAAATACTGGGGGCGGGGGGATTACAAAAATATTAAATGTACAAACATGAAAATTTAACAACAGCAATATGTAACACTGGTGACAACACTGAAAGGATTATGCTCTTTGGCAGGGTACAACATCCAAAAACCAGTGACATGGCAGTCTAAGGTCTTCTTTCCTAAATTGTGTGTTTTTAAACTTACTTTTTTCATAACCTCCCATGAGTGAGCAAACCCTTTTAACAGCTGCTGCTCTCACCAAATCCAATTTCCAAAGATTCCAGTAACTATGTTAGAATGGAAACAAAGGATAATTTAGCTTTTCCTCAAAGCAAGTGGAGGGCTGGTGATTTGACCAGAGGAATGCTAGTGTTTAATGCACACAATGCACAAAAAAGAGATTAAATTCAATATATTTATTTGATACAACGAGAGGGACTCGCATTCCTTTACTCCGCTGTGAGCCAATGTGCGTTGTCATAAGCGAGGTTGGGCATTTCAGGTCATGTTTATTATGTATCTTCCAAAGTATTATTTAATTTGACCATCCATTAAGATGACTTAAATGTGTTTTGATGGAAGGATGGATGCAGAAATACTAGCTTAACAAGACACTGAGTCCACTTTTATGGACTCTGTGAGTTAGCTGTTGTGCTCGAAGTCGTTTTGTGCAGCTGACTAAACAGGGCTTTATTTCTGTATCAGGCACAAAAAACGCAGTCATCTGTGGAGCCAATTTTTTGACAGGAAGACTGATATGATGAAGCAGCAGCAGCCTCTGGCCATGCTCCCGGTAGCAGACGTAAACAAGGATTGTTAGAGATTCAGCCTGAGGTTTAACCCAATGGAAACATGAGCTGGCTAAGTCTTGATATCTGACTCTAGATCAGCGGAAAAACCTCTCTGTCTTTCTCTCTAAGGGCTTTATCATGACTGCTCAAAGCGCGTTGCTTTATGATCAGCACTTACACATACTACTTATTTTGAAGTTAGTGTATCTGATTTCAAACTTTAAATATGCTGAACAAAGCACTAGGCTACATATCACTAGCTAACTGCGCTCACTCACCGGGACACCTGCTCTTGTCCTTTTCCTGGTCTAAATCTCTCTTAACAGGCTCATAACTATAATTTTGAGGACCATCATATGGATAGGATTTGAGATTTTCTTCCTCTTCATTGACAGGAGTGACAGTCTGCTCCATGTTTATTATTAATGTTAAACTGAGGCAGAAGCAGCAGGATTCCCGACTGTGATGTCACACTCAAATGCTGGTTTTTAACGAGGAAGTACAAAAACCTGTACTGAAATGTCTCCAGGAGACGCTTTTTTTTTTTTAGGCTATTATTTCTAAGTCAATTTCTTAACGGTTGTCTTTAACCTGCTCTGTAACCACTACTGGCTCACAGTCGACTGAAAACATTCAACACAGGCATCACCTCCTCCTTTACTGAAGCAATGTTAGAACAATGTGCCTACAAACTCTGCCAGAAATCTGGGTGTCCTGATTAATGATGAGCTAATGTTAAGGATTCCTGTGGCCTAAATTGCTCGATCTTGTGGATATGCCCTCTATAACATCAGGAGAATCAGACCCTACTTGACACAACAGGCCACACAGCTTCTGGTCCAGGCCCTTGTGACACCTCTGCAGATTATCCAGAATGCAGCAGCACATCTGGTCTTTAACCAGCCCAAAACAGCATGTGACCCCACAGTCCATCTCTCCTCACTAGCTTCCAGTAGCAGCTCCAATTGAACTCAAAGCTCTTCTTCTGGCTTACAAAACATTGTCAAGAAAGGCTCCTGCCTTCCTCAGGTCCCTTATCCAGTTCTGCACTCCTCCTGGCCCACTGGGGACAATATGCTTTTCTCGCAATTTGATAATATTACGATTTTTGGGGTACCGATCAGATTTAAATTGCAATTCTTTGATATTTACGATTTTTGCGATTTTTAGTTTTCTTTTTTAACACCAGACCATGGGAAAGAGTTAAATGTTGATGATGATGAAAGTGTCTACAGACGCACACCGCGCAGTGTTAATTTCGTGCGGCGCACCACCGTGCACTGTCAATTTGATAATTTGGTAGACCGTCTGCACAGAGATGGGTGTGACGGAGTGCACCCTCCGCAACTGTAATTTGGTGACAGGCGCACATGTGCGCACATGTCATCAAAGCCTCAGAGGCAGGTTTCCAGAGTGTCAGGCACATTTTAATGCAATAAACAATCACAGCAATCATTATTTAATGTAACTGTCTGAACCAGCATATACATTTGTATCTATATTAACTGTCCCGTCACATCTGATGTTGGATTAAAGCCGTTTGTCATCATGGAAAGTTAACCTGATGGCAGCTGGAAGTTTGATGCACATCTTACAATTAAACAATAAACAGCCTTAACATCTGATACTGAGTTTATATCTGGCTTCTCTCATTTCATTTAATTCAAAGAAGAAAGGGAGAGAAAAGACATACAAAAAAGAGACAAAATAAATGTATGTCACTCAGGATTTACCCTTGATTTCCCGTATTTCTTTGTTTTAGTCTTTATGTTATGGGCCCCAAGCTAGGCTGGGTATGGCATAGCAATAAGATAAATCAAGGTGATAGGTTCAATGCCTGAAAAACAGGGGAAGAATGCATAAGAATGAGGCACATTGAACCGTGTCGTTCTATTCAGCATACAAAACAATGAACATTTCCCCAATACTGCAACTATATCTCTTTCATTTATCAGTCCTTTTTTCAGGTTCAAGGTAGGTGGATGTGTGTGTGTTTGTGTGTGTGTGTGTGTGTGTGTGTGTGTGTGTGTGTGTGTGTGTGTGTGTGTGTGTGTGTGTGTGTGTGTGTGTGTGTGTGTGTGTGTGAGAGGGAGAGAGAGAATGTACAGGTAAGTATAGCATATGTATGTGTAAGTTTAAATGTTTATAGTGTGTAGGTGAGTATGAAATGTGTATGTGTGTACAGTAGGTGTGCTGTGAGTGTACTGTATGTGTCCAAGGATGCTGTCCAAGTGAATATGGTAAGTAGGTATAGTGTGTGTGTGTGTGTGTGTGTGTGTGTGTGTGTGTGTGTGTGTGTGTGTGTGTGTGTGTGTGTGTGTGTGTGTGTGTGTGTGTGTGTGTGTGTGTGTGAGTGTGTGTGAGTGTGTGTGAGTGTGTGTGTGTGAGTGTGTGTGTGTGGGTGGGTGGGTGTATACTTCACAGTCCTAAGCATCTTCAAATTACTATTCAACATGGCTAACAATAGCATCACTTTGAAATACATTCAAGGCCATTAAACAGTTATACTGGTCCCACGTAGCTGCCATTAAGCAATGAAAGTGACTGACTGTGCAATTGATGTACTGTTATACTGTTAATCAAAATCACAGTGCAGCGTGGATTTGTATTCATTAATTTACCTTACTGTAGCTTAAAGCTATTTTTAGTGAAAAGTTATAACTGTCTGTCCAAAACATGTGAAAACACCGTCACAATATAGGGAAATGATAATAACAATACAGTAGACCCCTACAGGACTCAGGTACTTTAAACCCAAATAAATGCACTTAAGTAATAACCAATTAATTGTAACTTCTCCACATGAACACCACAGTACTTCAAAAATATAAAGAATTTCACTAGAAAAATATTATAAAATGGAATCATGAATGTCCAGCTGCTCACCACACAATAACTGGAAAAAGCTTAGGACAGCTGCTCTACCACCTCAACAAACTCTTTAACTGTCAAGTGCTCAGGACACAACATTAAGAATGGCAGGGGTTAATTATAAATTAACACATAGAAGTGTGTTGTGCAACACGAGGCATAGCATCACATTTCACTCCGTGCATCTGGCTGGCGCCATTACTGACAGTCACAAAACAGCGGTAATTTTGCTGACTTTTTTATACTCCTAAAACTCATCATAAAACACTCAAAACCATCTTTAACACTAGAAGTCCCACAGCCCAGCCATTTGGCATTTCTACCTTCCATGCCCAAGGGGCAGCCAAGTGGCTGGATTAGTCTAGAATCAACATCTCTACTTTAGGTGTGAACAGCCACCTGATTACCATTGTTTTGTAAATGAGGCAATTGCTTTCTCCTGAACTACTGAAAAAGGAAAAGATGTTGCTATGCCTTAACCTGAATAAACCAATGTGTTGAAATGTTATGAGAGAGAGGTAGAGGTTTAGAACTAGTATAAAATGTTAATGACTTCATTATATGTTCAACAGGCTATAATTAGTCCACTTTTGTGATCACGACAGAAAGTTATTTTCCCCTCCCTTCTCAGTATGAGGTCAACACAGTTTATGAATTTTATTTCTTGCTGAGATTTATTGCTGATGCACAGGTTGAGTAAATGAACTATCATGGGCCGTGAGTGAGCTTTTTATCCACCTCGGGTCCCTAGTTTAGCCATCGGTCACAGCCACATCCACCCTTCCACCTTACATCCAGTTGGCCTGCTTTTACATTTTCCACCCATCTTTGTAACTATTTCTTTTCTTATTTTATTGTTTTTACCAGGATTTTCTGTGTTTCTCAGGAGTAAATGTCAAATATGGGTAGATGAAGAGCTACTCAAAGCACCCCATGTCAACTTTGCATGCTTGAGACTCAACATTCTATAATAGTGAAAAAAACACTGGATCTTTTTCTTTTAATATTCATGTCTTTAAAGTTAGATCTTTGGGTGGCACCAGTGTGCGTGTGTGTGTGTGTGTGTGTGTGTGTGTGTGTGTGTGTGTGTGTGTGTGTGCGTGTATGTGTGTGTGTGTGTGTGTGTGTGTGTGTGTGTGTGTGTGTGTGTGTGTGTGTGTGTGTGTGTGTGTGTGTGTGTGTGCATTTGTAAAATGTGAACCAATAGTTATACAAGCAGATATATTGTTAAAAAAAATAGCAGCCATGCAAACAGTGGACCTGACGGGAGCTTGTGACAGAGGCAGTCAGTTCAGTTTAGGTTTATTTTATGTAGCAGCTTACAGTGTTCACAGTCGCAGAAAAGGCTGTACGCACATAAACAAAGTTCTATCAAGAAGAAGAATATAGAGATAGTATAGCTATAAAAAAAACTTCAAAATAAATATATTACACTTAAACTAAACAGTCAACAGCTGTTTTGGACAAGGGAACTCTAATATGGGTTATGGAAGAAATATTTTTTCTAATTATATCAGAGATATTTACAGCTCCACTTGCCTCACACTCTGGCAGCCCGATGCAAAAAGTTTCAGTAGATGTTGGAAGCTTCCAGGCTCTTTTCAGGCACACCCCTCCCCCCTGATCATGTATCACATCTGTGGACTGCCAATCTGTCAGGTAAGGGTTGCATTTGCAAAACAATGGTGGCTAATTGAAGGCCGTTCAGTTGTACATTCTAACTGAGCAGCCTTTTGTCTGTCCATTGGGCACGGCAGCAGGGGTAAGAAAACCCTGGGACTTCTAGTGTTTAATCACAACACAGCATACTCATATCATCGGTAAGTCTTGGGGCATCAGTTATTGTGTTTTTCGTGGCATACTGACCTGAAAAACAGGGGAAAAGAGCATAAGAATGAGGCACATTGAACCGTGTTGTTCTGCTGCAAAACTCATCTGAAGATGGAGGGGCGGTCTCACACCTTGAGAGGAGCGTCCAGAACAACGACCACACCCAAAGGTTCCTACCCTCATTCTAAGGCCCCGTTTACACGACGCCGAAAACGGTCGATTCCGCAAACATTTCGTTGCGTTTTGGCCTTCCGTTTGGACGAGACCACGTTGCGTTTTCAGTGAAAACGCAAACTTTTGAAAACGCTCCCCAGAGTGGAAAGATCTGAATCCGCTCCTCCATCCAGCTTCGTGTAAACACAGAGCGGAGCGTCTCAGGGTGAAACGCTGACGTCACCGCATGCGCACTCGCAGTTTTAGGTGAAGGCTCCGCGCTCAGCCACATTTCCAGTTGAGCCAGTAGTTGGCGGTAATGCGCATAATGGTTGGATTGCCGACCGTCTCACACAACAAAACGTCAGAAAAAGAAAGAACAGAAGAGGAGACTTCTCCTCCTGGAGTCGTATGAACGCGGATCGTTTTCATGCCGTCCTCATGTAAACGCGGGTGGCTTTTGAAAACGCAAAGGGAGAATCGTTGCGGGAGTGTCCGTGTAAACGGAGCCTAAATGCTACAGTGGCTCTCACTGTTATCCTTCAGGTTTTTAACCTTTGGTATAATGACAATCAGTTAACACTGGCAACAATAAGTGCAAATAATAAATCTAATTAGGTGCATACCTATTTTCAAAATATGAGATAAATCATATTTGTGATGGGATCACATTTATTTTTAACTTGATCTAAAAAGATGGAGTGTATTATTGTAAGGAGGATGAGGCGGAGACACCAGGAGAGTATACAGTATATCACCAAAGGTTCTGCTATTTGGTGATGACAAACCAGGAGTGCGGGTGTAGCCAGCTGTGTAACTGTCTCTTAATTTTGTACTCCTATTAATGACAAAGGAACAGATTACATCTGTCCCAGGAGCTGGCCCACACAGTGACGCGCTTCGTGTCCTCCGATGCGCCCCGCTGTCCATTCTCCTGCTGCAGGGACAGCGGCTCTGACCGTCTCCGCTACCGGGTCTTTCCAGCACACTGTTTCCGTGGTGCTAGGGATCACTTAGACCAATTAGGAGCATTTAAAGGTGAGGAGAGGTGCTCATTTGATTGGTGAAAACACACTCGGCTGTGTTAAACCCACTCACGGCTTTTCTCCTCCCTCTCTGCCATTTGCACAGAGGGAGGCGTGGACCCGCACCTCTGCGCTCCTCTGCCCCTTGACTGTGCCTCTCTTGGCACTGCAGGAAACTTGCAAAGTGCGCAGGGCAGTTGTGCCTGGGCTTACGCCTGGTCTACGATATTAGAGCCCTAAATGTTTAAACACTTAATCCCCATAAAAAGGTGTTTAAATTATTGATTTAATTATTTATGTATCATTTATTGATATAATATCAATAAAACATGGTGCTCAGCTCCCATTACACTTATATGCCGCACCCTCTGGCAGCAGCTCACACACCACACTTTGGGAATCCCTGCAGTAAAAAACTCAGTCATTCTAAATAAATTAGACTTATAGTCCATAACATATTACTGAAAAAAGACAGTTGTAGATCATAGCACAGGACAGATGTAACTCCTGCTTTGGCCTTACGGCCTGTCGCACCTCCTCCGGTGCCAATGCGGGCAGCTGCAGGGTCGTCATGCTGGAGCCTGCCGTTCACTGATGTTTCGCCCCCTATGCCAGTACATCTCCCAGCAGGGGGGGCAGTGGCATTTGGGGACGTCTCCCCGCCACTCCCTGCAGCTGCCCTTAAGCGGGTGTTTGACCCCATCCAGTTTCCTTCCTCCGAAGCCACAGCCAGTAGCTCGCCTTCTTGGCCTCTTCTCCCAGTTCCTTCACCGCTTTCCGCAGACTTGTCCCTGTCATCCCAGCACTGCGAAGCAGCTGAACAACAGATTTGCCGACAAAACCCCTGCTTCCAACCTCCACGGGATGTACTCTGGCTCTCCAGCCAGCCTCTTGGCACTCCGCTGCCAGCTCGGAATACTTGAGGTGTTTCCTCTCGTTGGCTGCTGTCATGCCCTCTTCCCAGGGGATGGTAAGCTCAATCATGTGGACTGATCTCTCCACGGCAGACCACATGACAATGTCTGGCCTGAGAGTGGTTGTTAAGATCTCTCTTGGGAATACCAGTTGTCTTTTGAGGTCTGCCAGCATTTGCCACTCCTTACCTGGTCTCAGGATAGTCATTTCCTGCACAGGTGCCCTTCGTGTTTCGCCTGGCTTGACAAAAGCAGCAAGCGCAGGCCTTGCCGGCTCCAGGGTGCGGTTTGCTGCTGCCCTGCGTCTTTCCAGGAGCTCCGCCAACTTGGCTAGAACTTGGTCATGGCGCCACCTAAATCGTCCCTGGGTCAGCGCCACCTTGCACCCTGACAGAATGTGTTGGAGACTTGCCTTGGTGGTACTGCACAGTGGACAACCTACCTCACTCCCGAACCACTGAGTAAGGTTCCGAGGGCATGGCAGGGTGTCATAAGCTGCTCTGACCAGGAAGCTTATTCTGTTCTGCGGTGTCCTCCAGATGTCTGCCCAGCTGATACGCCTCTGCACGGTAGCCTCCCATCGTGTCCAGGCTCCTTGGCTGCCCTGGGATATGGCCTTTATGTGGAAGCGCTCCTGCTCCACCCTGGTGACCTCGTCCACCACCATGGTCTTCTGCTGCCTCTTGGTGGCTTTTGACCAGAACTGTCGTGGAGCAGCCCAGCCTAGGCCAGCACGACCCGTCTGGGTTGACCCCATCACCTCTTTGTGTTGCAGGCTGGAGATGGCATTCTCTACTTCCGCCGGCGCTTTCCACTTGCGGCCGGTGCGGATTGGAACTTTTGCACTTCTTATGAGTTGGTCAGCGGAGTCCTTCATCTCCATTACAAGGCGTGCCTTCTCCTGCTTGTACCCAAGACTGATGGATTTCAAAGGGAGCTCCAGCATGTTCCACCCAAAGAGTCCTGCATCAGAGAAGCAGCGAATATTAAAGCAGACATTTTCTCTTGTCATTCAACTTTATACCAGCAGTACACAGTGAACAAAATCCCGTTGCATATGGCTCACGAAGCTTAAAACAAGTTAAAGATATTTACATAATACACACACACAGACATGCCAGCACTTCCATGTACCAGTGTACAGCACTCAAACAGTTAAACATCTAACATTCTATATACATATGTACCTATAAATAAATGCGCTCACTTACATTTCAGTTATTAATTAATACACTACTAGTGAAACAGTCTAAAATTAAAAGATTATTGTGGTGATCCTAGCTGCAGAGTGGCTGCTCTCCCCTCTCCCCCTCCCCTTCCTGAGCTGCTGCGCTGACTCCTCTGGCTGCACCTCTCACACCTTCATCGAGTTCGCTGATTAGGAGCGCCGGCACTTAAGCGCTGTTGGAAGGATGGGCCGGCGCCAGTAGATTCCAGCTCTTTGTGTGGTAATCAGGCCGTGATAGTACTCCTCGTGTCTTTTGGTACTTGTGTGTTTCTGGATTCACTCATTATACTAACCTGGATTTCTCCTCTGCCTCTCCCCAGTGTGCCTCTAAAGAAACTCCTGCAGCAGCCTACGACAGCCACACTCTCTTCCCCCAACTTACTCAAGTGACAATAAAACTCTTTCAAACCTGTTTCTGCCTCCGACTCCTCTCGGGTCCCAGAAAACCCAGCTGGTTAATCTAACTGTCACAATTATAGCATTAGAGTGAGGTTTTTTGTTTTCTTTACCATATTTGTGCCATGTGTGGACAGTGCAAAGTTTCGTTGAGGAAGACTATTAATACCAAGTTATAGGCCCGCCAACAATAATCGATTCAGCAATGCATCGCTATGCGGGGCTTGCACGATTCGGCATCGATGCGGCAACGTCACGTAATCGATCATATGTGTCTTTTTTTCTGCCCTCCCATGTTAATAAAGTTGTAAACTTTCAGTTACATCCGGGGCTTCTCCGGAGTAACGTTACGATGACGTAAGCACGCAGCCCATTGTGCTTCAGAGCTCTGGCTTCGGCTCCACGATAAGCAGCCGCGTCCCGCAGCAGTGCTAAAAATAGCAGCAGCACGAGAGATGGCCAAAGAGGAGGAGTTGGGAAGCCGAGTGCTAAAAGACGCCCCCAAAACTTTCAAAGCGGACATCTGGCAACATTTCGGATTCTACGAAGTCGATGGGAAACTGGACAAAGCTCACGCGGTGTGTAAAACCTGCCACGCTAAAATTAAACATGTTGGCAATACAACGAACTATAAGAACCACGTTGACCGTTGGCATCCTGAGTTGAATTCAAAAGTAAAACCAGTTGACCCATCCCAGCCAAAAATAGACGAGTCACTCACGTCCAAGTTGTCGTCCACATCAGAGAGAGCGAAGAGGATCACGCGAGCGGTGGGATGTTTCATCGTGAAAGATCTACGACCGTATTCAGTGGTAGAGTGTGAAGGGTTTCGCCATATGATTAAAACACTTGAACCCCGGTACACGCTGCCGACAAGAGCTACGTTCACCAATACAGTAGTTCCCACACTGTACAACGAAACCAAAGCAAAGCTAATGGAATCATTGAGCAAAGCTAGTCATGTAGCCATTACAAGTGATGCCTGGACTTCAGTCGCCACAGAGTCCTATGTAACGATTACTGCACATTGTATCAGTGACGATTGGCAGATTGTAGGATTTGTGCTGCAGACGAGATCAGTCTATGAGAGCCACACTGGTGCTCATATGGCGAAGCTACAATTGGATGCTGTAAACGAATGGCAGCTAGCAGGGAAAGGTGTGGTGACGGACAATGCCGCCAATATGTTATGTGCTGCTGAAATTGGGAAGTTCCCCCACGTCAAGTGCTTTGCTCATACGTTGAACCTTGCTGCACAGCGGGCGCTTAAACTACCAACGGTTGCCAGGCTTCTGGGAAGAGTCCGACGTATCTCAGCATACTTCCATCGCAGCACAAAGGCTCTGCACCTATTTGAAGAAAACCAAAAAGCTGTTCTCAAACTGAAAACTCCACTCAAACTAATAACTGATGTCAGCACAAGGTGGAACAGTGCACATGACATGATCGAGAGATTCTTGCAGTTACAAGCTGCAGTGCATGCCACCCTGCTATCTCCTGCCTTGGATGTGGATGAGGATGACATTGTCACTCTCAGCAGAACAGATCTGGCTAATGCAGAGGAAGCAGTGAAGATCTTGAAACCAATGAAAGAGGCCACTCAGTTAATGGAGCAGGCGCGCAATCCAACAGTCAGCCTTGTTGCCCCACTTCACGCCCAAATCCTCCAGCACATGGCAGACACTATTGGAGACCCACCAGTGATCCGTGATGTGAAGACTGCCATAAGAACAGATCTCCTGAAGCGGTACAGCACTGATGCAGAGAAGAAGATTCTTCATAGATCCTCTGCCCTGGATCCTCCCTTTAAGTTGCTTCCTTTCCTGCCAGATGAGGAGAGACTGGATGTCTACGCAGCAGTTACTTCAGAGGCTGCATCCTTGGAGGTAATTGATTTCTACTTATAAAACATATATTTAATAACTGTCAATTATAATAATGTAATTTTATGTAAAACAGCTACAGAGTCTGTAAAATATTTAAGACTGAGGAAAATAAGTGGAAAATCTGTTGTGATGTGAACTGAAGCATTGGCTGAGAAAGTACTAACTGCTGCTGTTCTTATGCTCTTATTTCTTTTTTCCAAAACAGGAGGAGGAGGAGAGAAGAAGGGGACGTGAGTCAGAATCAGCCCCTGGCGGAACAGGAAGTACAGGGACCCAGGAAGAGTTGCTGTCCGTGGGTGATGACATGGTGCCAGCAGGCCCCTCTACTCCCAAGAAAAGGAGGACCACCGCATCACTGCTTGAGAGTTTGCTGGGAGATGCTTTCAGTAGCAACCGTGAACCTGCAGTACAGGTTAAGACCCCCTTTGCAAAGGCTGAGGAGGAAATGGACTTGTACTGTAAGTCCTCTTCTGTGGCTCTCAATAAGAGCGGGCTCATTTCCTATCTTCTCAAGGTTGGCAAAGAAATACTTGAGCATCCCAGGGACAAGTGTGCCCGCAGAGAGTGTTCTCCACTGCAGGAGATATTGTCACTGCAAAAAGAAGCACTCTCGACCCAGAGCATGTTGATCAGCTTGTGTTCTTACATGACAACCTTGAAATTCCAAAATGCTGAACAGTGAGAGAAGTTATGTAGGCTTAGGTCAAACTATATTTTCCCACTATGAAACAGATTGATGGTGAACTCAGAAAAGCCATTTGTAAAAATAATTTATAAGAGTAGTAGGCTAGGCCTACACTTTTTATTTTTGGTTTACAATTTAATTTATGTCATTACAAATTTATATTTTGCTGAAGGCAGCTGAGGTAACTGACTGTCAGATTCTCAGGTATATTGTTCTGCCTTAAAGGTACTAAGCACTGCAGCTGCTGTTTTCTGTTTCTTTTTTTTAGAGTGAGAGAGAGAATTTACTCGAGCTTCTTGAAAATGAGTTTCACAGTAATAATACACTTCAGAGAATAATAACAGTTCATAGGTCCTCAGTAGAGGTTTTCTTTCCTTACAGGAGAAACATTTTGTGTGGGAAATGGTAGTAGGCTAGGCCTACACCTTTTATTTTTGGTCTACAATTTAATATACAACAATACACTGAAGGGGAGAATTCTTTCTTCTTCCATACTCTGCCCTGATTCCTCACATTAAGTGGCTTCCTTTCCACAGAGAGTGGTTATTAATAAACTTTGTTAAGTATATCTGACTACTTGTATTTACTCATGACTGATAAAAAATGAACTATGTTGTTTGCAGTAATATAGAATTAGATGCATCTCAATGCATCATAGAATCGAATTGAATCGAATCGTGACCTTGCCGAATCGAATCGAATTGAATTGTAAGAGCAGGACCAATGCACACCCCTACCAAGTTATCATAACCAGAGTGCAGTTGTAAACATTTGTTTGGTTAATTGAGGGTGGCTGGTTTCTGTGAGTTCAGAAGTCTTATGGCAGTGGGGAAGAAGCCTTTGTAGTAGCTGCTGGTTTTACTGCGTAGAGTACGATGCCTTCTTCCTGAGGGCAGGAGGGTGAACAGTCCATGGTTGTGGTGAGTGGGGTCCTTTATAATCCGGTTGGCTTTTGACAGGTAATGGCTGTGGGCAATGTCCTCTATGGCTGGGAAGGGAACACCAGTTGTCTTGGATGCTGCCTTCACCACCCTCTGCAGGGCTTTTTGGTCCGAGGCACTGCAGCTCTCATATGAGACCGTGATGCAGCTGGTTAGTATGCTCTCCACAGAGCCTCTGTAGAAGGTGGTGAGGATGGAGGGGTTCTCACTTTAGGCTCACTTTGGGCGGCGTAGGAAGTGGAGCTGCTGGTGAGCCTTATTGGTCAGGGCTGATGTGTGCTGGGACCAGGACAGGTTGCTGGTGATGTGCACTCCCAGGAACTTGGTGCTCTGGACGATTTCCACAGCTGAGCGGTTGATGGAGAGAGGAGCCCATCAGATGGGCTGTTTTCTACTGAGGTCGACGATAATCTCCTTGGTTTTGTCGACGTTCAGGAGTAGGTTGTTTTGTCTGCACCAGTCCACCAGATGATCTACCTCCTCTCTGTAGGCCTGCTCCCTGTCGTCCCGGATAAGGCCCACCATTGTCGTGTCGTCTGCATACTTAATGATGTGATTCGTGTCGAATCTTGCACAGCAGTCATGGGTCATCCGGGTGAAGAGGAGTGGACTCAGGACACAGCCCTGTGGAGAGCCAGTGCTGAGATGGATGGTGCTGGAGGTGTTTTTTCCCACACGTACAAACTGGGGTCTGTCGGTGAGAAAATTCAGGATCCAGTTGCATATGGGGGCACTTAGTCCTTGGGGGCCCAGTTTGCTGACCAGGTGCTGGGGGATTATGGTGTTTAACGCAGAGCTGAAGTCTATAAACAACATGCGGACATGGGTGTTCTGATCCTCTAGGTGTTCCAGGCTCAGATGAAGTGCAGAGGAGATGGCGTCTTCTATGGAACGGTTGGGCCGATAAGCGAACTGGAGGTGGTTATGTGAAGGCAGTATGATGTCCATGATATGGTCCTTCACCAGTTCAAAGCACTTCATAACTGTCGGGGTCAGTGCTACAGGGCGAAAGTCATTGAGGCAGGTGATGGGGGCCTTCTTGGGTACCGGCATGATGCAGGCCTCTTTGAAACAGGAGGGCACAACAGCTTGGCTCAGTGAGATATTGAAATCATCCATGAGGACGTGGACCAGCTGGTCTGCGCACTCCTTGAGTACTCTGCCTGGTATGTTGTCTGGACCTGCAGCTTTCTGTGGGTTGACTCTTCTCAGAGTCTGGAACACATCTGCTGGGTCCAAATTGAGGACCTGGTCATCCTGGTGGATGGGTGTCTTCGCTGCTGTTGTGTGGTTTAGTGCATCGAACAGTCCAAAGAAGTTATTTAGGTCATTCAGGAAGCCTGTGTTACTTTCCCTGATGGGAGGAGGAATGGACCTAAAGTTCATGATTGATTTAATTCCTTGCCACAGTCGTCTGGTGTCCCTTGAGTCTTGGGAGTGACTCTTGATCTTCTGGCTGTGGGCCCTTTTTGCATGCCAGATGGCTCTGTCCAGGTTGGCTCTCGCTGACCTGAAGGCTGTCATATCCCCAGATTTGAAGGCTGTGTTTCTTGCTTTCAAAATGACACGCACCTCATCTGTCAGCCAGGGATTTTGGTTAGCCCGAACAGTAATGGTCTTTGTAACACAGACATCCTCGATGCACTTTTGCACGTACCCAGTTACAGCCTCAGCATACTCCTCAATGTCCACAGATTGCTGCTCAGAGGCAGCTTCTCTAAACACAGACCATTCAGTGCATTCAGAACAGTCCTGTAGTGCATCCATCTCCCCCTCTGGCCAGATCCTAATTTGCTTAACAGCCTTTGTTCTTGCGAGAACCGGTTTGTAGGATGGGATGAGCAGCACTGAGGTATGGTCAGAGGAGCCAAGGTGGGGGCAGCGGGCTGCTTTGAAAGCCTCCTTAATGTTGGTGTAGACATGGTCCAGTGTGTTGAAACCTCTAGTTGCAAAGTTAACATGTTGGTAAAAATGAGGGAGAACTTTCCTCATGTTGGCCTGATTAAAGTCTCCGGCAATGATTAAAAGTCCTTCCAGGTGTGCTGACTGCATGTCACTGACAGATCGGCATAAAGTGTTCAGAGCCTCCTTGGTGTCTGCACTGGGGGGGATGGATACTGCCATGAGTATAACAACAGTAAACTCTCTCGGTATGTAGAATGGACTATATCTAACGGTCAGGAACTCCATGTCAGGGCCCTGTTCTACGAAGCAGGATTACTGCCTAGCGAGGTAGCTTCGAGGATAGGTTCAGGATTCCCTGTTCTACGACACAGGATCACTCCTCAGCGAGGCGAGTCTCCATGGCAACATGTGCTGAACGGCTAACCTGCACTGGGACAGGTTAGGTTCCAGATTGAACTCGCGGACTATAAAAACCCCGCACACTGACCAATGAGCCCTCACGAAAAAATGGGTTGTCCGTTCTCAGGGGATCCTGTGGACATCCGAGCCTGACCCACTCTCTTTTTTGGATGACCACCTTTATGAAAGTTACCGGTTTTCCAGGGAGGGGTTGTTAGTACATGACACTTTCTACAGGTGGTTAAAGGGAATGAAGAACTCTCATTGCCGTAATAAGATCTTCAACACCAACACTTCTGTTCCATGACAATATTTTATTGCCCGTATTAAAATTGTGACAGGAATTCATGTAGGGCTCATTTGGGCTACATATCACACAAAAAATGTAAACACGATAGGAATGAACAAATTAATAAATTCATCTATGAAATAAATTAGGTTTGTTGCATGTTACAGTAAAAGTGCATGGTGAACAGTGCTATTTCAGGATGATAATGGCACAAAAGATTTTTTTTTTTTTTTTGCACTACACTTACTCACTTACTTTTAGACTGTCAGCAATTTTCTGCCAGCACTCCTTCCATGCTTTAGCAGCGGCGACGGTGTTGCTTTTAACGCTAATTACATGTTTCAGCCCGTCATACTTCCTCATGATCACCTCCTGCTCCTCCTGTGTGAAGTGTGATCCTTCTCTCTCTGGCCTGCTCTGACGCTCCAGACTGCTCCATGATCGCGATTGGTCAGATGCAGCGGGCTCCGCCTTATATGCGTGCACGCGCTCACTGCCTAGCTGGATCCACTTATGAGGTTGATAACCTGCGTCGTAAAACTGTGTAGCGAGACCGCCGGCTACCGCGCTCAGTTCAGCGAGGTAGCCCCAAGGCTATCTCGCTAGGCTGAACTTGCTTCGTAGAACAGGGCCCAGGTGAGCAGTGACTGGAGACTACTGTGAGATTTGTACACCAGTTGTTGTTGATATACACACACACCCCTCAGCCCTGAGATTTAATGCTGAGTGCGCTGCTCCGGTCCGCTCTGAGTGTTGTTAGCCCTTCCACCTGGATAGTGGTGTCCGGAACGGTCTGGTTCAGCCACGTCTCTGTAAATATCAGGGCACAGCAGTCTCTTATCTCTCTCCAGGACGTTAATTCTAGCCTGAGATAGTCCAATTTGTTCTCTAAGGAGCATACGTTAGTCAGCAGGATAGATGGTAGCAGCATTCTGTGAAGGTTAGCTCATACTTTAGCGCTAGCTCGCCCCGCGAGTGCCGGGCCTCTGTATCATTCCCCACCAACTTCATCTCCTGATGGTATGGACAGCCGTTGATGATGGCTCCCCTGCAGTGCTGGTCTCGCTGGTTCGCAAGAGAAGTAGTCCGTGTGATTCGAGTAACTTACGGATTGTTCCGTTGATTGTTACCGAACCTTTCCCTGCCTGCAGGTATAGCATAACCTGACGGTTGTAGCTCATCCTAATGTCTCTGTGTTTGCTTGAAACAGTTAAAGTGACATTACTCTCTTCAGTGTCAGGAGCCGTAGCAGCCGCAGCTGACTCAGGCGCCGCCATCACCCGCCATGTTATAGATTGGCCATTATATAGTGTGTGCACATTCAGGGGGTATCACAAAAAGCAAGCTTGATCACCATAACTTTTGATGATGATTACATGATACTTTGTGTGGCCGTCATCTATTTCATTGCGTTCGGCACTGGATTTTCACTTCCTTGCATGTGTGATACTTCACCTTGTTTCTTCTTAAAGAAGCTTCTACATCACCACCTTCATTTAGCATCTTCATGTCCAGGATCACTGCAGGCTTTGCATTGATCTCATGACAAAAACGAACCCTAGTGGCAAGCTTGTAAGAGCCGTCATGTTGAGAGATATAATGGATAGACGGTGATTGGATGGCTGCATCTTTTGTGTCCGTCTGGCGGAAACATTTCTCCCAATCTGTTTGCCTCTTGACTAATGTGGGATTTGCAGGCAGAGGGGTCATCCCTTGACCTCCTCAATCAAAGTGATACCACTAGGTTTGGGTCACCTACACCAGGCCCAAATATGTGCCAGTGCCATTTAAGCCTGGGTAAATATGGGTAGATATTCATGTACAAAGCGTGTGTCACTACGCTTACTCTCGGTTAGATTCTCGTGCACTGGCACATCCTGTCAGTTAAGGTGCTAACTACAGCACTTCTAACTAACTACATCAAACAGTTATTACTTGCTACATTACATTATAGCATCTAAGAGGTGTGTTAGTCTGCATTTGGTACACTAAACCAGTTTATACTAACAAAAGTTTTACATAGTGTTTTATCTGATAAATCATTCAACAGAAATGGCATCCATCCTAGAAATATGATTGTCATCTTTAATTTTCAAAGACTGCTGCCTTTTTCTAGATGAGTGGCCCTCAGAGAGCATCTGTTAAAGGTCACAGTAGCTATCACCATTTAAAGGATTCTCTTAAATTAGGCAGTAATCTGCTGCACTACACTGCAAAATCGAAAGTGTGAATTCAACTCCTACAGTGTTAAATTTAATACTTTCCTGAGTTTGTATAGTTCTCATGGACTCAGAGTAAAATGTACACCTTGGTGTGTAAAAGTGTTGATATTGTAACTCTCTCATAGTGTTAAAATTCTGACATCCCTAGTGTTATTTTATCACAAAAAAAGTATTTTTCACACTAAGTTGTAGTGTTCTTTTTCCACCATAAGTGAGGAGGGAACACAGCGGATATGCGACCCTGCTGAACATTAAGTGGTTGCAAGGGGGCATAGGTTCTCGGTGTTCTACATGGCACAGCTAACTTTGAATCAACCTATTCATAATTTCTTAATGAAACTCTTCTGAGAAGGTTTGCTAATAAACAATGTCTAGGTTTACAGTGCAGATCAAAGGACAGGTTATTGTCAAACTCATAATTATTGCAACTATGAGTAAGTAAGTAAGTAAGTAAGTAAGTAAGTAAGTAAGTAAGTAAGTGAGTAAGTAAAACAAAAGCAAGAATGTGTATAGAAAGTGCAAAAAGGTGCATAAAAAAAAAAATGTTGATCATTCTCAAGTCAGCCAGCCTCCACCTCCACAGAGTCCAGGACTGAGCTTCTTCAGCAGTCTGTTCGGTCTGTCTCCTGTATGTCCAGTGTTAGCTCAATTAGCAATGTTTGTGAATAGAATGAAGCTACTCTGCCTCTTGGTATTCTTTCTGTTGCTGGGTTAGCATGGCTAGCTCGTCCATCTTATTGGAGATGGATCTTACGTTCCCAGTAACGATGGATGGACGGACAGGTTGATGTCGTCACTTCTTAGCTCACACCTGAGAACCAGCACGTTGTCCTCACCTTGTGGGACACATCAGGCCTTGCACTAGCTAGCACTGACATGCTACAGGCTACTAAGCGCTGATTTCACACATAAACAATGCAGCCATGGTTACAGACAAACAAACACAGGAGCAAAAACAGTAAAAAAAAAAATATCACTGAAGATATAACCAGTTTGACATCAACACTGCAAAGCAACTCCCACAGTTGTAAGGTTTGACACCAGAAGAGTTATATACCTCAAAACAACACCAAGAATTTAACACTTAACTCTGAACTAGTGTAACACCAGAATTTTGACACATGGGGATTTGCTGTGTATATTTCACTCAAACCAAAGAAAGCGGAAAGCTTTCATTTTAGCAGGGGGCGTTAATAAAGCAGAGCCCCAGTCCAAAGCCAGCTCTTTTGGTCCACCTTGTTTGAGTTCACGACTATGAACGGCTCATCCACAGACAGGGGGCACCTGGAAGTTGAGGTTGCGAGTCAGACACATTACATCAACCATAGAACTGAAGGAAGAGAGGACAGAAAACCAACGCCAGCAAAATAACAGGTCGATGATAGGGGTGTGTTCCAGAGCTTTCTTAGAGGCACAAGAGGAGGTGATGAGATGGCTGAGGCAACAGGACGGATGAGTGAGCATGTCCAGAGCATGTGGAGCAGCTTTGGAGACCCATGAGGATGAGTGAAGACGTGTACAGACCTGTGTACAGAGCTCTGGGGGTCTTTGAGGGCCTGTGGAGCCATGAGCTAGCTCCTCTGAAGTCTGGGTGGGATGAGGTCTGAGTGGAGCCTGTCAGCTGGGCCTGCTGGTGTGTGGTTGTGTGAGAGTGTGAATGAGCTTTTTTTTGGTGGTTTGGGTGGTTTGAAGTTGAACGGTTGACATGGTGTGTGTTTTCGGCCATGTGGCGTGCTAGATTCATGTCAACATCACTCTCTGTCAGTGTTTCTAAACTATACCCTGCTCTTGTGATCATTTCTAACTCCTTCCGCTGCTCGTCAGCACAGATCAGTGGTGTTCCTAAGCAATTTGGCACCCACCCTAGGCAGGATTTCTGGCAGTGACCCCCCCCTTGTTGGCTGTGCTTGGTGTGGTCTCTCTGTGTGGTGAACTAGTGGTGGCGTCGCGATGCATAAGCTGTGGCGGCAGGTGTGTTGTTGTGTTACAAGTTATCTGTCTGTAACTAGTTTAGTTCGACAGAGAGAGAATTACCAACCCAACTTACCTCAAACGCAAGCGCGATACGACTACAGGAGAGAGCAGGGGGGCGGGGGAGGAGTCGTGTCCAGGTCGTGTCCTGTGTGCATCCATTGGGGACCGTGGCAAAATTGCAGCCAGGTTGCAGGCAGAAGACAGACATCCAAGCCCGAATATAAATTATTTAGCCATTGCTCAATGAATTTACGATAATGTGATGTTGTTAGATTGCTGTCTTTTTGTCATTGTTGTTTCATACTGTGAAATAAAAATTATAAAAAAAAAAAATAATTAAAAAAAATTTCTCCACTCCCTGGCGCCCTTCTGCTCGCAGGCGCCCGAGCATCCGCCTAGTCCGCCTAATGACCAGAGCGCCCCTGGCACAGATGTGTTCATGAAGGCCTGCAGCCACAGCGTCCAGTTCTTCTCCTGATCACCATCACTAAACTCAAGTGTTGGACTATACTCCTGTTACATTAGACCATAAAGACTGCTGTTGAGTACCTGTTAGTGAGTGCGCGCGCACACACACACACACACACACACACACACACACACACACACACACACACACACACACACACACACACACACACAGGGAGCAAACAGGAAAGGCCTCCATCATCAAGATCCCCCCATTAGCGGCAGCTGTTAAACTGCAGTCACATGACACAGGTTGACACGAAAGTCTTTAAAGAGTTGTGTTGGTCGGGCTCTGCCTTGTGTGTATCAGAGAGGAATGACGATTGAAATGTGATGGAGAGTGACAGCTGACAGATTGCAGGCGCTCGCAGCTCACCCTCAGGTGGGACTGAGGAAGACAGATCACCCCTGCTGATGTTCAGGCAAGGGAGGTGGAGAGCACAGCTGTGTGTGTGTGTGTGTGTGTCTGTGTGTGTGTGTGTGTGTGTGTTAGAGAGAGATGGGGTGTGTGTGAGGGGGTGCAGAAAGAGTGTACAGTAAGGGCATCAACAAACACATACACAAAATCTGAAGAGTGTACACGAAAGGCAGCATGTGTTAATGATAGTTTTGGCCTGTGTGTGCGTGTGTGTGTGTGTGTCTGTGTGTGTGTGTGTTGGACAAGACCCTGCGGCTCAGGATCGGCTGTCACTAAGCAGCTGACACTTTTTAGCGACAGACTGACAGATTTTCACAAACTAATTTGACTCTGAGGGAGACGACTGAAGACGCTGATGTAACCTGCACTGGGATTTAACTGGGTCCAGTAACTACACTGGGACATCACTGGGTCCAGTAACCTACACTGGGACATCACTGGGTCCAGTAACCTGCACTGGGACATCAGTGGGTCCAGTAACCTACACTGGGATATCACTGGGTCCAGTGACCTACACTGGGATATCACTGGGTCCTCGTTGATTTAAAGTAA
Source organism: Halichoeres trimaculatus (assembly GCF_033239565.1). Classification (NCBI taxonomy): domain Eukaryota; kingdom Metazoa; phylum Chordata; class Actinopteri; order Labriformes; family Labridae; genus Halichoeres; species Halichoeres trimaculatus. The sequence continues at coordinate 1,490,755 of NW_027437185.1, forward strand.
CATGGCAGATCCCTTGTGCCGTTGTGAATGATCTGACTGATGTACCGTTCTTTTTGACTTCATCAGATGTTGTTTTTAAAAACATCTGCTGGCACACCTCTGTCAGTCTTTGTTTTCCACTGCCTATGTTTCATTATTAAAATCAAGAAACATTTCTTAGTAGTAAATAGGAGATGGTGGTTACACTTTTAAAGATGTGTTACAACCCACCCCACCCCTGTCAGCCAGCTGTATTAGCCTAGTGGGTTGAAATTTTCATGAAAAAAATGAGTTACATTTTGCTTGAGAAACTAAAATTTATTCTGATATAAGTCAAATTGTTTTATCTGCAATTGTGTAAGAACTTAACAAAACATAGTAGAGAGGGATAAGTACGTGCTACCTTTCAAAAACTGACCCTAGAGGTCAAGAGGTCACCCCCCTCCCCCCACCTGTTGTTGTCAATCAATTACTTTCATAACAACCCCACCCCCTCACTTGATGTTGTCAATCAACTCCCCCCACCCATGGGAACTTGGGGTGCACCCAACCCGTGGGAATTTGGGGTGCCCAAACCCATGGGAACTTGGGTTACCCCCACCCATGAGAATTTGAGTTGCTCCCACCCGTGGGAACTTCAGGTTCCAGATACATCACTATTGTATATTTGATATTCTTTCAAAATAAAACTATGATTACTTGAATACTTGAGAAGAATACTTGTGGCTGAATACTTTAAAATGTCTGCAAACCAGCTAATAGAAAGCTAACTTGCTTTCAAACACACTCAAAGAAAGCTAGCTTGCCTGCAGCTAGCCCAATAGCTGACTAATTTACCTGCAGCTAGCCTAGTAAATGGCTAATTTACCTAGAGCTAGTCTGATAGAAAGCTAACTTGCCTGCAAACATGATAATAGAAAGCTAACTTGCACAGGCTATTCGATCTGTAATTTACCCGCTCTCAGCCTACTGTCGGCCTACTGTCTGAACAGTAGTGTTGTTTTTGGCAACCTGTTTTAGTTTTAGTTTTAGTCTAGTCTTTGTGTCAAACTGTTATTTAAGTTTTTATTAGTTTTAGTCACATTTATACTCCTTTAGGCAAGTCAAGTTTCAGTTGAGTAAAAGTCTGAGCATTTTAGTCGTATTGTAGTCAGAATTATCCATGATTATTTTTGTATAGTTTTAGTCAATGAAAACTGATGACATTTAAGTCTAGTTTTAGTCAATGAAGATTGTACTTTAATCTCATCTCTTTTGAGCAATGCAATTCTACTTAACCTACTTGATTTAGTACAAGTACTCAGTATGGAGTAGATGTAACCAAAATTTTCTCTAAGTCATCCATTTCACAAGTCAAACATGGATATCTTATAATTATATCATTGTTACCTTATAGACTCAAGAATACATTCAATTCCAGACACGGAAGATGCTCTGATTTAATTTTGGGTTGGACTTAACTTTGTTTCTTCAGTTGTCGTTATACTTTACTATCCGTAGCTCCGTCTTCCACATAATGCCGTGCGAGTGGGGGGATAGAGGAAGTGACGTCGCCTGCGTCTGCGCAGTACGACCCGATGCAGCTGCTGAACTGGGACCCAGGAAATGGAAATGATACAAGATAAAAGTGATACTAAATAACGCAATGACATTACGACCCATCTCGTTTTGGTTAACGAAAATGAAGACGTATATTAGGGCTGCAACTAACGTTTATTTTTAATGTCGACTAATCTATCAATTATTTTTTCGATTAGTCGATTAATCACGATTATTTTGAGTTTTAACCTTATTTGGCCTTTAAAATGTGCAGACCTTTAAAATTCAACCAGTGTGTTGCATTTTCACTGCATTTACCCAGAGTTAGGTTCTCTTCTCTGATTGGTCAGCCCTGTGTCATGTTTGTTTGTTTGTTTGTCTTTATTTCATTCATGATGACATAAAAAAATATAAGTACTAGGCTATACAAAAAAATGAATAGGCTAAATCTCAAAATGAATGAAGCGGGTAACAGGGAAATGGAGTTGTTGTACGCAGTGTTGGAAAGACCGCTTATTAGTGACTTTGGGCTTTTTTTCTAATGTTTATTTGCTTGGGGCTTGCTTTGCTCTCTGTATGATCCCGTCTGACTCTCTCCCAGCTCTCCATAACAACGCGTTTAGTTTCGTTTCTCTACATGCGCTACACTAAACTCCGGGAGCTGTCAGGCTGTCCAAGCCGGAGATGCAGAGCCACTGTCTGCGCACTCCGCTCTCTGGAAGTGGAGATTTTTCCTCATCAATATTCCTCACGTATGAACTTAGTGATCTTTTCCCATAAAAGTATCCAATAACACAGCACCTCATGCTGTGAACTGAAGTTACAAATCAGTATTACCCTCTGACAACGACAATAAAAACAATAATACGACGTGTCGACTATCAAAATTTGCATCGATTAATTTTTTTTGTCGACGTCGACTAATCGTTGCAGCCCTAACGTATATTAGCAAAGTTTTCATCTTGTAAACCACATTTAGTCCCGTTTTTATTCATCAACAATATTACATTATATATTTAATTATAGTTTTAGTCACATGACCACCATTCACGTTCCGTCTCCTCCCATTTCCGTCACTTGATAAAGGTTCGTTGACGTTGATATTTAGTCATAATTTTCGTTGACTAAAGCAACGCTACTGAACAGAGCAGAAGGAAAAGCAAATGTGTACTCTATCATGGGATAATATTCTTTTATGAGCAAAATATATGAAAAAACTTCTCCACACGTGACAAAAGACCTCTGTCACCCACCACTCTGTCTCGTTGAGCCAGTGTCAGGCCACTGTGACACATTCAGCTCCAGCAGTCGGCTCAAATACTCAGCCCCAGCAGTCAGTTTAGGACACAGTCAGCTCGAGACACTCTTTACAACAGTGAAAAAATGTGAAAAACTGAAAGAGCAATTTGAAGTGCAAGACCTTGTTCATCATAAATGAAAATTTTACCGTCCCAGTCTCTTTAAATTCTTACTTGTTAGGACATTCTTGTATGAGCAGTATTAAAGGGCAACTCCGTTTTTTTGACACCTGGACCTTATTTATAGGTGTGTGCATGCTCATATACTCACTCGGACAAACATCGTGCAGCTCAGACTACTTCAGAAGTTATTTAGATCCAATCGATTTTAGCTGCACTTGGCAGGGGCCACAGCAAGGGAGCTCCAGCGCGAGACATAATCTCTGCAAAATCGCTCATTTTGGCTGTATTTTTTCATCCATCTAAGGCCGCACTGCTCCTCTCAGCTGCTTTCTGCTGCTTGCAGCTGCTTTCAGCTGTTTGCAACTGCTTGTTAAGAAGAGATAACTTGTGGCTGTAGTAAGACTGAGAAACACATCATCAAAAACTGGCCGATGAGTCCAACAACAAACAAAAAAATAAAAAATAAAACAAACAGCCAGTTCAGTTCACTTCATTAGACTTCAACAACGGGATCAGTTGAATCCTCTATACGGGGTATGTTTAAACAGTTTAAACACACACGCAAAAGAAATAAATAAATAAAAAGGTTACGACAAACTATATGCGCAACAGAAAGAGACATGGATATGAAAGGCCCGCTGTGGTTCCTGTCCAGGTCAAAGTTTAACAAAGGAGAAAGGAAAACAGAGAGACAGAAAAAAAAGGGGTGTGAAAACAAAGTAAAGATGAGACAGCGTGAAAGACATGGTATGTCTGTGTTGTGTCCCACGGGGGGCTGAACTGCGAGTTGGCAAAGGATCTATCACATATGTTTCTCTGACAGCTCACTCTCTCATTACGCCAGCTTTGCAGTCATGTATTATCACCTACTACACACGTTTTAATAGTTTATGTGGCTGTTTTCATATAGCATGCCATAAAGTAACAACTTATATAGCATTCTACCTTTAGTCTGAGCTCTTCAGAGCAACTTAAGACCTGAGCAGCAGTTGATGACTTTGCTTGAATTAATACACGCAATAGCGCTTTGTGATGAACTTGACATTAGATTTACTCAAGGATTCAACAACAGATCTTCAGTACTTCTTGAGCATTTTGTTTCATTTGAAGTTATGAAATAGACTAAATACTACATTAATGACACCTTTTACCATATACAAGCCACACATATAAAAACATTAACATAAAGAAACCACAGGACAAGTAAGGCTGGTGTGGAATGGAATGTGGAATGGCTGGAATGGTTATTCTGTATCTTTCTAGATTTACTCAGAGTCCAATGTTGCATGCTATTTTGCTCAAAGCCCATTCACGGTGAAGTTCATGTAGTTTAGAATAACTACTTTGTGGATTTTCTTTCTCTGTGTTCATCGCCTCGTCATTTGTGACTTTATTATCATTATTTTGTATCCTTTATTATCCTGCTTGTAATTGTATATTGTGAGTCCACAATAGTCCAATAGTCCATCCTCTCTCTTTCCCTGCTTTGATAGCAGAGTCCTGAAGCAGCTGAGCTGCCAAAATGAGTTCAGCATATTAGTAAGATGGCCGGACAATCACTTTGGGCTCTAATTTCGTGGCGCAGCGCAGGGGGTGCACCCTGCGCAGTGCTAATTTCATGCAGCGCACCACCGTGCACTGCCAATTTGACAATTTGGTAGACCGTCTGCGCAGAGATGGGTGTGACTGCACGCCAGGGGGAGTTGACGGCGCACCAGGGGGAGGTGTCAATAGATTCATGTTGGCGCAGTGACAATTTCGTGCCAAAACAGTGCCCTGAAAGCTCGCCAGCTCCAACCTGGTCTATTCTTGGCGCAAGGCAGAGCGCACCCTCCACAGCTGTAATTTGGTGACAGGCGCACAAGTGCGCACCTGTCAACAAAGCCTCAGAGGCAGGTTTTCAGAGTGTCAGGCACATTTTAATGCAATAAACAATCACAGCAATCACTATTTAATGTAACTGTCTAAACCAGCATATACATTTGTATCTATATTAATTGTCCCGTCACATCTGATGTCAGATTAAAGCCGTTTGTTATAATGGAAAGTTAATCTGACAGCAGCTGGAAGTTTGATGCACATCTTACAACTAAACAATAAACAGCCTTAACATCTGATACTGAGTATATCTGGTTCTCTCATTTCATTTAATTCAAAGAAAAGAGGGAGAGAAAAGACGAAGTAAAAAGAGACAAAATAAATGTATGTCACTCAGGATTTACCCGTGATTTCCCATATTTCTCTGTTTTAGTCTTTATTTTTAACGTGATCTAAAAAGATGGAGTACATTATTGTAAGGAGGATTAGGTGGAGACACCGGGAGAGTTTACAGTATATCACCAAAGGTTCTTCTATTTGGCAATGACAAACCTCGCAGGTGGATCAAAAGTATTCTGAATGGATAAGTCAGCTGTGTTAATGTCTCTTCATTTTGTACTCCTATTAATGACAAAGGAACAGATTACATCTGTCCCGGGAACTGGCCCACATGGTGACGCGCTTCGTGTCCTCCGATGCACCCCGCTGTCCATTCTCCTGCTGCAGAGATAGCGGCTCTGACCGTCTCCGCTACCAGCACTGTTTCCACCTCTCATTAACTATCTCACCACATCATGAACTATCTCAAACCCAAAAAATTGTGTCACCCTGTCATGAACTGTCTCACCCTCCAAAGAACTAGCTCACCATCTCATGAGATATCTTAACCCCTCATTAACCCTCTCAGCCTCCCATGAACCATCTCGACCTCTTATGAACTATTCCCAGCCCCTTATAACCCATCTCACCCTCTAATAAACTATCTTAACCTCTCATATTCCTTTGCTAGGCGCTGCTCAAGTAGCTGCCTGTTGCAGCAGCTCTCTCTTCTTTGTCCGTTTCTTGTAATTTTTTCGTCTCTGACAAAATGATGATCTTTGTATTTGGAGTGGATCATTACTTTGTATGGTTTATTGTTGGTCATGGACACCAAACTTTTTGTGGCTTCATTGATATTTTTTCTACTTTTCTCCTGTGTTTGTCTGGAGATCCTACATGTAACCATGGCTGCATTGTTTACATGGGAAATTAGTTGTTAGCAGCCTGTAGCATGTCAATTAACTAGTGTAGGGCTTGATGATTTCTCTCGAGGCGAGGAGGAGGAGGTGAGGACGATGTGCTGGTTCTCGGGTGTGAGCTGGGAGGTGACGACGTGGACCATAATTGTTGGGAACGTGGGATCTATCTCCGGTGGGATGGACGAGCTAGCCGTGCTAGCCCAGCGGCAGAGGGGCTGCCGGAGGGCAGAGTGGCATTGTTCTGTTCACGGACGTGGCTGACGTAGCTGACATTGGACGCCGACGCCACATTGGAGGAGTTTCGCCTGCTGTGGGCAGACAGTATCCAGGAGACAGTGACTGAACAGACTGCTGGGGAGGCTCAGTTGTGGACCATGTGGTGGAGGTGGAGACTGGCTGGGCTGGAGAGTGGTGGGTGGGATGTCGTCATCTATTTTCTTGTGGACCTTTTTGCACTTTCTATGCACTTTCTTACTTTTGTTTTCTTGATTGCTGCTGTGACTTCTGAATTTCCCCTCGGGGATAAATGAAGTATTTTCTACTCTATTCTATTCTATTATAGAACTCCCTGGGGATAATGAAGGGGTGGAGGAAAGAGAGGAGCACAGAGAACTTCCATCTTTTCCCTCGCTCTGCCCCTGCCCCACTCTTTCCTCCTCTCTATCAGGCTTAAAACTCCGCTGAGGGAAACACAGTCGGACTCAGTAATAGCCCGTGCAGGCAGATCCAGCTGGGAACGAATGTTTTCAGAACTTACATTCAAAACCTGTCTCCTCAGAGACTTTCAACCAAGCCTGCTCCTGTTTTTCCGGTCTCTGTAGAGTACACACGTCATATCGTATAACTCTGGATGATGACACACCACACAGATTGTTTTCCCCTCCATCCTCCGGCGGAGTTGGAGCCGGAGCAGGCGGCAGTTGCCCCCCAACGTCGTCAAAACAATGACGTCGTGGGGGAATATTTTGAACCCGAGCGAATTCGCGTCTACCGCCCAAACGCGTGAACGCTCCAAACGCGCGAATCGCGCCGCCCGAGGCGAATTGGCGGCGAAACGCGTCTTTGCATTGACTTTGTATGTAATTGCGCCGCAAATTCGCGTTTGGTGTGGCCGCACCATAACACTCTCATGAATTGTCCCTGACTCTCGTTAACTACCTCAAACCCTAATGAACTGTCCTAACCTCAAGTGACCTATCTCCCCCTCTTATGAACTATCTCACCCCCTCATAAACAATCTCAAACCCTCCTAAACCATCTCACAATTTCATGAAATATCTCACCCTCTCATGGACTATCCCTCCCTCTCATGAACTATCTTGAACTCTTATAAACCATTTAAACCCTCATGAACAACATCAGCCTTTCATGAACTGCCTACACTCTCATAAACTGTATAAGCCTCTCATAAACTGTCTCACTCTCTCAAAAACTTTTGCAAACCCTCAAGAATCATTTCAGCCTCATATAAACTTTATCTCCCTCTCATGAGTTATCTCACCCTCTCATTAACTATCCTACAATCTCATGACCCATCTCAACCCCTTATAAACCGTCCCACCCTCTCATGAACACTCTCACCTTATCATCAACTAGACCTCTCTCTTACAAACTCTCTCACTTTCTTATGAAGTATCTCAAACCCTCGCAACCTCCAATTAATGGACTACCTCACCCTCAAATAAGCAATCTAAACCCATCATAAACCATCTCACCCTGTTATGAACTGTCTCTACCTTTCATGAACCATCTCACCCTTTCAGTGACTATCTCACTCTCACTTAAACTATCTCAATACCTCATGGACCCTCTCACCCTCTAATTAACCATTTTACCATCTCAAAAACTGTCTCAACCAATTATGAAGTCTCACCCTCTCATTTACCCTCTCCCACTGTCAATAACTCTCTCTCTAATGGACCCTCTCACCCCATCATCAACTAGCTCACCATCTCATGAAATATCTCACACCCCATGAACTTTCTCACACTCTAATGAACTTTCTCAACCCCCATTAATCAACTTAAACCCTCATGAACCATCTTAATCTCTCATGTACCATCTCACCCTCTGATAAACTGTCATACCCTCTCACAAACTATCTCACCCTCCCATGAACTAATTGACCCTCTTGTGACCTTCTTACCCTTACATAAACTATCTAGACCCCTTATCTCTAAAGAACCATCTCTACCCCTTATGAACTACCCTCATGAACCCTCATGAGCCGTCTCACCCTCCCATGAACTATCTAAACCCTTCATGAACTGTCTCACCCCCTCATTGCCTCTCTCACCCTCTCATGAACTATCTCACCTTAAATTCTCATTAACTATCTTGACCCCGAGTGAATCTCACACTCTCATGAACTTTGTCACCCCTTTTTGAACTATCTCACCCTCTCATGAACTATCTTAACCCCTCATGAACCATCTCACTCTCTCATTAACCATCTCACCCTCTTACGACTTATCTCAACCCCCATATGAACGACCCCACCCTCTTATGATCTATTTCACACCCCTTGAACCCTCTCACCCTCTCATGAACCCTCTCACCCGGTTCTCACAGCGAATCACCTTTCTGACACACCTTGGTCTGTTTGTCTGTGTGCCTGTTTTTCTGCTCTGGACAATAAGAGAAGGGTTTATGTGAATCCACAGCTGAGTTACTGAGCAACCAGCTGGAAAAAGAATCGTTATGGACACACACACGCACACACATTCAGAGCCAAGTATACACAGCCTCTATATTAACTCCATGGGCCCTCTGAGGCTCAGCAAATAGGCCTGAGACCTTGATGCAGATCTGATTGTCCTGAAAGCCAGCGAGCTGCTTATCTGCTGCTGCGTGAAGATAGGCTGCAGTAATTTACTCCTGATCCTGATTCTTCAGATAAACTCCTCTGCTGGGAACACAACAAGCAGCAGACTCACATGGTGGGAGGGAACACCAGAATCCTAGACCAATACCCCCCTCCCCCCTCCCTCCTTCCACTCTTCTATCTCTTCATCTGGGCACTGCCTTTAGAAAAGACTGCCCCTGTCTGCTGGATGAACTTTCTTCTGCTCTTTTCTCCCCATCCGCCGCTTTACTTTGATCACTGAATCAACCAGCTACATCCTGCAGCCGCGGCATTGTCTGAAAAGATTTCATGAAAGTCATCAGTGTTTTTGTTATTCATCTCTGAACCCGCCGCTTCAGCATGCTGAAAGGGGGTCAGTTGATCAGTAAACATTTAGAGCAGTGCCAATGCTACACCCTCACACACACACACACACACACACACACACACACACACACACACACACACACACACACACACATATGCAAACGCACACATATGCAAACACACGCACACACACACACACACAAACACACACACACACACACACACACACACACACACACACACACACACACACACACACACACACACACACACACACACACACACACTGAAGGCTGGCAGGCCTCTCTTGGATCTGGGTCCAGTCCATGGCTGAGGTCTTTCAAAGCTTGTTTTTCATCTTGTCCTTACACGACAGTTTTCACAGCAGGTTCTGATTCTTGTGAACTATGAAAAGGAAAATATCCTGATCATTTTTTGCATCTCCATATGTTTAAAAGAAAAGGAAGATCCATTTTCCCTTAACATCTGTTAGTTCTTCTTTGTTACTGTCCAGGACCTTAAACCTTTGAACTCTGACCTTCCTTGTGCTGCTGGTTCTGGCTTTGTCACTGATGTGCATCAGCAAAAGGGTCCAGTCTACCTCTGTAACTATATTGCTCTGTAGGATAGTAACATGAATTACCCTGGGAAACACAATTTTGTCGAGTTAGGCCTGCCACTTGTTTTTAACCAATTTTTGGGTGCGGAATTTGGCCTCGCAGACAAAAGGGCCTTCTCCTGGATAGGAGAAGCTGGAACTCTGAGTGTACAGGATGGATAGGGTTTTCCAGGATGGCCCTTGCTTTCTAAATGGTCCTAGTTTTAACAACAGAGACAAGACATGATCTGCATCAAAGTAAATTTAAAATTATGTAAATAAAACACTACAATGGAATAGTTACAAGCTTTGAGATAAACAAAAACAATAACAAAACAAAGCTAACAAAAAATGAAAAAATGAATAGAAAAACAGAACATACATGCGACTGTGGGTGTATGAGTCTGTCAGTATTGTTGTGACTTTCTGCTTTGAGTCTGTTTGTCTGTCAGGATCAGTGTAACTGTTTGTAAATGGTAAATGGACTTGAGCTTATATAGCATTTTTCTAGTCATGGACAAAAGCTGCTTTACACCGCAAGTCACACCCATTCACTCTCACTCACTGATGGACCACAGTGTTTCTATCAATATCTCCATCAGTATGTCTAACACATTCATGTCCTCCCATTCACACACCACTGACGCAGCAGTGGGAACAACCTGGGGTTAAGTGTCTTGCCCAAGGACACATCGCCATGCGTCGCCCAGAGCTGGGCTTGAACCTTCAACCTTTCCATTACCGACCAAGCGCACTCTCCAACTGTGCCACCGACGCCCCTGACTTTATAGCTGCGTTTCCACCAAGCAGTACGGGTCTGTTCAGTCAGGTATGGGACGGTTTGGGACAGTAAAGTCTCATCCCGTTTGCGTTTCCACAGCAAACTGTGCCCTCTTGTGGTGGGCGGCGTGTAAGCCGCATGCCGGAAGCCACAGCTGGTAAACAATAGCGCGACGCCGTAGCAGCTTACCCCGCTATTAAATCCAACAAAGAAGAAAGCGCGACACAGTAAACAAAGAGCACGGATGGAAGACATGCAGCATTTCGTCCTCTCTGTGATTTTCATGTAACTCTTTGTTACAAAGTGCAATCGAGCTTCGTTTCAGAGAAGTCTGTGAGCCGCCAGGAGAAATGTAGCCGCTGTCGGGGTGAGTGACGATTCTTTTGACCAATCAACCGTCTGCAGTGTGTTGCTCCACCTCCCGAGAGTGGATCGGTTCAGTCTGGCACCCATACGAAAGGGTCCCAAAAAAGTGGGACGGCTCGTCTCGGTTTTTAGGGATCCGTCCCGGGATGAGTCTGTGGAAACGCCACTAAAAGCGCACCGTACAGAGACGAACCGACCCAGACTGCTTGGTGGAAACGCGGCTTATGTCTGTGTTTTTTTTCTGTATGGGTGTGACTGTGTGTCTATGAGTCTTTTTTTGTCTGTCAGGACAGGAATTTACTGTGAGTCCATAAGTTTGTGTGTCTGTCAGGATTTTTGTTTTTGTGAAACTATGGATCTGTGTCTCTTTCAATGTTTGTGACTGATTCTATGAGTCTGTCTGTCAGAATTGGTGTGACTTTCTGCTTTGAGTCTGTGTGTCCGTCAGTATTGGTGTGACTGCCTTTCTGTCTGTGTGTATTTCTGCATGGGTGTGACCTTGTGTCTATGAGACTTTTTTGTCTGACAGAAAATGTGTTACTGTGAGTCTATACGGCTGTGTGTCTTTTTAGAATTTGTGTGATTGTCCGTCATGAGTCTTTGTGTCTGTCAGGATTGGTGTGACTGTTGGTCTATGAGTCCATGTGTCAGTCAGAATTGGTGTAATTGTCAGTCATGAGGCTGTGTGCCTTTCGGTATTGATGTGACTGTCTATTTGTCTGTCAGGATTTGTGTGAATGTCAGTCTATGCATCTGTGTGTCTGTCAGTGTTGTGTGAATGTTGGTCTATGAGTCTGAGTGTATTTTTGTATTCTTGTGACTGTATGTCTATGAGTCTATGATTCCATCTGTATATGTAACTGTATGGCTTGTATATAATTGTTCTGGGTTTTTTTTCATATGTTTTTGTATATATATATATATATATATATATATATATATATATATATATATATATATATATATATATATATATATATATATTTATATATATACTCTTATACCTAGACTGTTTCTGTATGTTTGAAACTGTGTCTGCTTGTTCGTATTTTAGTGTGGCTGTGTTTCTGGTCTGTCTTTATGCATCCGATATGTTAGGCAGGTGGTAACCTGCCTAACATATCGTTCTGTGTTCGTATGACCTTATTTCTGCAAATCGTATCTTGTTAACATGTCGGAATGTGCAGACGGCATCTTGTGTGTCAACAATAAGAAAAACACTTTCCATTCTTTGATCTTTAGCCTCTTCTGTATTTATTCAGTGCCACTACAAAAAAGTCTTTATGACTGTAAGACTTTAATCTGGCATGTTAACTGCAGGTGTCTTGTCGCCCTGCTCTTGTACTTCATGAACACAGCACAACAGGGTATCAAGTCTATCAGCACAGCACACACATTGCAACCTTTTCTCAGAACAGTACTCAATTTGTTTATTGAGCAAGGGTGCCATCTAGTGACCACATTTAACGCATGTAAAACAGCAAGCACATGAGTTCCTATCTCATTTGGAAGGAAAAAGTACAAATAAGTGTCATCATATAATGCTTTTAATATTTTGTCATATATTGGTTTGTCTCGCTCTAAAACTCATTTCGGTGCAAACACAAAACTGTGATTCAGGTCCATTTGCAAAATCTAAGCATCTTTGTATATATATATATATATATATATATATATATATATATATATATATATATATATATATATATATATATATATATATATATATATTCCTTTTTTAAGTTATCGCTGTGCACTAATCCATCATTGTATCATTGAATCTGGGCTCCATTGATGATGGCTTTTTATGGTTGGACTGCACACTCTTAACTCCAGGTGAAACTACTTCAAGTTGATTAAACTAACTCAAATCAGCTGTTCTGAAACCAAAACTCTGAGTTTTCTATCTCAAAGTAGATTAAGTCACAGTTCAGAATTATACTCAGAGTTTATTGAAACTGCTTTGTGAAACAGACCCCTGCTTTCTCTGTCCTCCTAAGCTTTCCCTGCAAAAGCTGTCATATTTGACACCCAACCCATAAGTTACATTCAAATTCAGGGAAAAACAATCACGAATGTGTGTTAATTTGAGCTTAGATTATTATTCTGGATGATTTAAAAAAAAAAAAAAAAATCTTGTTTCTTGCTCTGAAAAGCATTTTTTTTTTTTTTGGGGGGGGGGGGGGGGGGGGGGGGGGGGTTACTAAGCAGGACTCTGTGATGCAGGTTCATTGGAAAGTTTACCATCCTCACTATTTTGTGACTCAATCACTTTAATTAGTTTTTCAGAGTAAAAACCCATCTGCTTTACTGTCTTCTCGGTGCTGTTTTTGGCATCCAACATAGTTGTTTTGGTTACTGCCATCATTTCCCATTTCTGCTACCTCTTTCTTCCTGACCTTTTTCCTGCAAAAGCTATCATATTTGACACCCCAAACATGAGTTACATTGAAATTTAGGGGAAAGTAGTTTAAAATGTGTGTATCAGACCTTAAGGTATGGTTTTGAATTCATTCATTTTTGGGTGTTTCTTGCTCTGCAAAGTGTTTTGGTGCATTAGAGATAGACTGTGTGTAGTAACCCTAGTTATGATTTTGCTAAATCTTTTACTGTAAATATGAAGTTTGTCTACAACAAGCTCTGGCTAACAAAACAGGTTACTTCTTTTATGTAACTTTAAAAAAAGACAATAAAAATGATTAAATAAAAGCAAATAATAACAACAGACATGCATGTGTGTACATATCAGGGTTATTATAATTAACAAAAAAATTTCATTGAATAAATTACATAAAAAAAGAGGCTTTACATAAAACAGTGACTAAAATTCTTAAGTGAGTTTACAAAACTTACTGAAATAACCTAAAATGATAGAGAAATGTCTTTAGTTTCATCTTTGTCAATCTGTGTAAATACATAAACTCGTTACTTTTACCTCTTGAGATTGCTGGCAGGCTGCCAACACTCCTGGATATGGAGGGAGTCTCCCAATTTTTTAAACCCTTTCTCTGGCTGTTCTCCTGGCTTGTGATTTATCCTGATTGTCCCCTAACTTAAAATAAGTTCCTGTGATCTCGAATATTTTTTTAAGTTAATCAAGTCCCGTACTTGGGCGTTATATCGAAATCTTAAAAACCATCCACCCCCTTTCTCTTGGTTTGATCCAAAGATGCTGCAGGACACCTCAGGTCTCTGAGTTAACAGACAGGTAACAAGTAACAGTACAGCATTCGTTGATGAAGACTTTATCAGAGCCTTAGCTGTTTTCTATCTTTCTTTTTTGGTGTTGACATGACATGTCGTGAGCACTGTAAAAAAAAAATGGACGCCGTCTTGCTCGGCTTAGAGTGAGGTCTCCACAAAAACTGCTCCTCCTGGTGACTGGTTGCAGTATAGGTCATAAACCCTGCCCCACCAGTCATTCCAGATGGGATGTGCTCAAACTTAAAAAAATTAATACACCTTGTAGAGATGTTTCTCACATCCACATGCTGTGATGACATGAAGGTGTTATTGTGCGTCATTGTGTTCAAGTTCTCTTTTGTATGAAAAATGTATTTTTCAGTAGTTATTAGACATTAAAAGATGGGGTTCTACATCACTTTTCACGATGATTGACAGCTGCTGTTCTTGCGTAGTTCTTTTTTGAATAGCAAGTACGTCGTAAGGAGCCCCAAAGAAGGGATTAGACATTCATCGTTATTTAAACCTTCTAATTGTGGAGAAAAATTAGTTGTTCTGCAGTGAATTGTGCTAACACGGATCTAAGTGATCTTTGCAGTTTTTTCGGTAAGTTATAATATTTGGTCTTTTTAATATTATGTTTAAGTCATAAGATGGCAGGCTAGCTAAAACCGTTAAGCTAAGGTGTAAGCTATATATATATATATATATATATATACATATATATATATATATATATATATATATATATATATATATATATATATATATAGATATATATATATATATATATATATATATATATATATATATATATATATATATATATATATGTCTGTGTGTGTGTGTGTGTGTGTGTGTGTGTGTGTGTGTGTGTGTGTGTGTGTGTGTGTGTTGTGTGTGTGTGTGTTGTGTGTGTGCGTGTGTTGTGTGTGTGCTTGTGGCCTGCTTTACTCTCAAGAATTACGTTATTTGAGTTTGATAGTATCCATCTTCTCTGTGTAAGCACTTTTTTTCACTCGACATGCAAGATGAACATTGTTGTGAACTTGATCCTAGTCTTGGTGGTATAAAGAATATAACTTCATGTAAAGTCCCCGCTGGTCAATAGTTTCATTAAAAAGTAGGTGAAATGTTGGAGAAAGGTGTTAGGATCCCATTTTTATATGACTTATTCAAGCTAAAAGACAAAAATCGGCTGCATAGTCAGCATGGATTACATAAAGATTCAACAAATAATATGTATAATATTCATTTTCTAATCAGAAATAAATGATTGATTATAAGATTGATTTTTGGAGTTCAAAATTATTCAAAACAAACATTTCTGTGAATGTATATGCCAGTATTATTTAAAGCAGTCTGTTGTTTCAGAGTGTCATCATAGAACATGTTAGGTCTGAAACAGATTTTAATGAAATGACAAGTCAGCTGCATACTGCATACAGATGAAATCTCCTTGCTCTATTATTTTCTGATGAATAATATTTTTCATTTATATTTTCTGTAAACAAAACTATGTAATATTAACAGACATCCATAACTAATCTGATTAAGAAGTTGAAACCAAATTATTTTAATCTGGGATGCTATGAGTTTTCTTTTGGATTTTTTCTTATCAATGCCTTTTCTGCAGTACCCAGTGTTATTTTATTTAGTTTTCCAAATTTTTGTTTCAAACTTGTCATGTAACCTTGTAAAGCCCAGGTCAAAATAAAGCCAGTGCAGGCCTCACCGGAGCAGAAAATATTGTTTTTTATTTGCTGTTCTGTTTTGGGGTGGGGTGGCACTTGATTCATTTACATAGCTAGGCACTCGGGGTTATTGGGTTGTTTATGTTTGTTGTTGTTGTTGTTTTTTTGTTTTTGGAGTCTGTAATGTTGGGGCTGGGTTATTCATGTGGTGTTTTGCTGTATGATTTTTTTATATTATTTTAAGCCCACTTCCGCTGAGAAGGGATAAAAGGGGTGGGGAAAAAAAGGTTGGGGTGCACCTGAGAGGAGCGTGGCACCTGTGAGGAGCGTGGCACCTGTGAGGAGGTGCCGGAATTTACCCCGACATCAGGGGCCTGTACTATGAAGCTGGATAAGCTCTTAGCGAGATAACTTCCAGGATAAGTTTCGGGTTTTCCGTACTATGAATGTGGATCTCTTTTTATCCAGACACGTTGCCCCAGTAACTGATGCTGAACGCCAAACCTGGTCTGGAGCAGGTTAAGTTCCAGGATAAGAGCTCACGGGGTGTGACAGACCGCCCGCTGACCAATCGCTTCTCTCAGGCGGGCATAAAAGACCGCTCAGTCACCAATTTGCTCAGCCGGAGTGAAGTCCTCTGGCGCGGGACCACCCCCTGTCTTTTTGACCCAACATTTTTTCTTACGGGCTGTGAACAAACAATATCTTACTGATCATCATAACTGAGACATCGTCAGGGAGAAGTAGAAATGTGTGCAAATGGAATCTTTCATACTGACTAGGGGTGTCAGTTTAGCGCGTTAATTAGATTAATTAATTACGATGCAAATTAACGCGCTATAAAAATTAAAGCAATTAATCATGACTGGCAAGTCAAGGCGCAAACGTCTTATATTTGGCCCATTGAGTGACCCGTAGGCTACTTCCAGCGCCACCAATCAAAAGCGAAGTGACAGCAGACATGGACGCGACACAGGAGAGCGAGGCAAGCCAACTGGGACCTTTGGACGGCAAGATTATTTATAAAAAGAATCAAGACGGGACTATTAACAAGAACGCAGTTATTTGTACTTTGTGTAAAAAAGAATTTTCGTATCACCGAAGCAGCTCCAGCCTGCGGTATCATTTAAACGCGAAACATGTTCGGTCAAGTTCCACTGTTAGAGGTGCGGCTAATGCTACTGTGAGCTCAGCCCGCCAGTCCACACTTGCTGAATTCGAAAAACGAATGAGCAAAGTCATGACAGAAAAACTAACAAACTCAATTGCAAAGTGGGTTGCTGCTGATTGCAGGCCAATTTCAATCGTGGAAGACGAGGGCCTACAGGAGGCGTTTCGGATAGTGTCATCTGACTCTAATTTCCAGCTACCGTCGAGAGCTACGGTGATGACAAGACTTCACCTGCTGTACAGTGATTAGAGGACCGCAAAGGAAGAGTTGCTGGGGCCTGCCATGTTGCCCTAACGGGCGATCACTGGACATCGGTAAGCAATCATAACTACCTGGGAGTCACCGCTCACCTCATCGATAGAGAGTGGAAACTCAAGTCTTTTGCATTAACTAAGCGTAAAACTGTTACTCGTCATCATGCCGATGCATGCGCCGAGCAGTTTGATGCTGTGACAAAGGAATGGAAGATTGAAAACAAAGTGACAACGCTAGGAACCGATTGTGCAAGAAACATGGTTGCTGCAGCACGTCAGCTGCCTTTCGAGCACATTCCATGTGCTGCACATATGCTGCAAAGAACTATCACAGTCTGCCTTGAGGACAGCAGCTTTGACGCTGCCCTGGCAAAGTGCCGCAAAATAGTCGGCCACTTTAAGCATAGCCCTGCCAGTACAGAAGAACTGCACCAACAGCAGACTACCCTCGGACAAGCCAGAGAGCCCCTGGTTCAGGACGTATCCACAAGGTGAGACTGTTTCCTATCTATTGGGGTAATTGATTCTGGATAGTTTTCTTGCTCCTAGTGTGTGTGTGTGTGTGTGTGTGTGTGTGTGTGTGTGTGTGTGTGTGTGTGTGTGTGTGTGTGTGTGTGTGGGGGGGTGTGTTAGTTTGGTTCTGTGCAACCACTGTATGTACAGCATGCTGCTCAAAACGTAGCCCCCCTGCAGGAATAATGCAGTGTTTGTTGTATTTTACTGAAAGGTGTGGAATTCAACGCTCTTGATGATCTCACGGTACCTGAAGAACCACGAGGCTGTGAATGCGACTTTGGCTTCACAGAAGCACAAACTGGCCACACTGACCAACCTAGAGCGTGACAAACTACAGAAGCTGGAGGTCGTTCTTGAACCCTGCAAGTATGTCCCTCTCTCGCACACACACTCCACACTCTCACTCTCACTCGCTCACACATACACACCTCACTTCTCATTCTCTACCCCTCTATACACTCACCTCTCCCTCCCTCTCATACACCTCTCTCTGTCTCCCTCTCTGTCACACACACACACACACACACACACACACACACACACACACACACACACTCACACACACCTCACCTCACATTCCCTCCCCCTTCATACACTCACCTCTCCCTCCCTCCTTCCCATACACCACTGTCTCTCATTCACACACACACACACACACACACACACACACACACACACACACACACACACACACACACACACACACGCACACACACACACGCACACCTCTTATTCTCTCCCCTTTTATACACTCACCTCTCCCTCCCTCCCTCCCATAAACCACTGTCTCTCATTCACAAACACACACGTTAGTAGTGATGTGAGTTCATTATTGCCATTTTTTTGTTCCACTGCAGATATGTGACTGAGCTGCTTGGAGGTGAGAGCTATGTTTCATGCTCTGTGGTGCTCCCCGCACTCTGCCATCTCAACCGGGTCATGGATCCCAATGATGAGGATCCAGGCTACATGATAAAGTTGCAGAAGACCACCTTTTCAAAGGACATAGATGCACGCATGGCTAACATCAACAACAAATGGCTGAAGGTGGCTACAGCCCTCGACCCGCGATTCAAGGACTTGAAGAGCATACACAGGAATGAGAGGGATGAGGTATGTGTGTGGCTGAGCAGACCAGTGTTTTGCGAGTGCTTTGGTTAGAAAGTCCTATGCAACAAATTAATTTTCCCTCTTCTAAGGTGTGGACCTGGATTGAGGAGATGCTGGGAGGATCAGAAGCGGGACCTTCTGCCCCTCAACCCACAGAGGATGAGCCAGCAGCAAAGAAGAGCCTCCTCCTGCTGTCTTCAGATTCTGACTCGAACAAGGAGGAGCAGGGGCCTCTCGCCCGCTACAAAGCTGAGCCGTGCATTGGAATGCATGAGTGTCCACTGGAGTGGTGGGCAGCTCATGCAGGAGCTTATGGACAGCTGTCCTTTCTTGCTCGCAAATACCTGGCTACTCCTGCCACTTCTGTGCCTTGTGAGAGACTCTTTTCCCTCGCAGGTAACATCATACAAAAGAAGAGGGCAGCTTTACAGTCAGACAATGTAAACAAGCTTGTTTGTTTGAGCAACTGGCTCAAGGAGACATAGTTGTCTGTTGTCAGATCCTGTAACGTTAGCTTGGGGTGGGTTTTTGATTTGAGGAGTTGATACTGTAGCCCCAGTTTCTCTTTTGGGGTTGAGTTGTTATGCTCCAGATATTGTAGCTCTTGTTATTCTCCTTCTAACCTCTAACACCTCCTGATTTACCCGTTCGTCAGTTTATGAGTATGTCTCAAAAATCACTTCACCTATTGCCAGTTCATCTCATGCCATCCATACACCCAACCTCAGCCCGTGAAGGTTTAGATTCAAAATTGGTTTGCTGATGTGCTTGAAATTTTTTCTTTCGAATTCCATTCATGAAGCACACTTTACCAATAAAAATGTGGATTTCAAATCTTCTCTTCTTGGTGTACTCAATTGATTAGTCTTGCACTACAATTTTGTAATGTCCTAGAATTCAAATTCTTTATTTTGGGACCTTTAGCTGATATGAGATTAAAATGCGATTAATTAGATTAATTAATTACAAATCCTGTAATTAATTAGATTATTTTTTTCAATCGCCTGACAGCACTAATACTGACCACTTTGAAGGATGTTTTTATATTTATTTTTTGTTTGCTCCCACATCCTTTTTCCCCCACTGCTATTGCATCTGCAATACAAATTGCCTATATTGAGCGTTTTCCTTGGGATTTGTAGGAGAGTGGACTCTTACGTGTCTGTTGCTTTGCTAACTACTAGTATATTACTACTACTACTACTACATATTAAGACGTATTTTTAGACCCGTCCCAGTCTTTAGTCCTAGCCTAGCTTAAATAACAACAGTTTTTACCAAAGATATATGATCTTAACCTTGCAGAGCAGAGAGCAGACGGACCTGCCTGATTCAGTTTCTGAACTCCTGTAGGTCCATCTTGAAAGGCTCCAATTGACCAATGATTTCACTCGGCTAAATTCTAACCGGCCCAATCAGGGAAGAGAGGCGGGAGCTGTGGGAGCAGACGTGACGTCAGCAGACTTTCGTACTTGTCAGCGTTCCTTTGATTCTTAAGTTAAATTTATAAGAATGGAAACAACCAGGCTGAGGCAGTGGGTGGTAAACATGAGCTGGAAAGACCGGAGACCTTTACCATCATCTCGTCTTTGCAGCGCTCATTTTGAAAAGCATGCACTCACCACGAACCCAAGGGTTATATCATTTACATAGTTATGTTAACCATTGTTAATGGACAGTGATGTTTAGTAATATTTTAATCTGCCTCATCACTTTAAAAGTTTGTGTTTGAATTGAACTACCATTTTCTTGATTTGAGGAGCGCTTGCCAATGGTTAAAAAAAAATCTAGAGTATGATACAGCAAACAAAGTTTAATTTTAAATATTTGCTTTCCATCTTTCTTTAGGGGATGCATCACCTGAAGAAAACAGCTTTGGTTCCAGATCATACATATGTCTTGTCCTGTGTCCCCGCTCATGGCCTGCACCTTGTCAAGTGAGTGGGCTTTCAACTAAGATAGGCCACCTGTGCTGAAAAGCTTGTTACATGTATTGTGTTGTTAAAGGCAGGAGAAAGCTCACTTGGTATACATATTTCCAAATTTTATTTAAGTAGCCACATCAAAAACAAAGTCAGAATAACAACAGTCAACAACAACCAAACAGCAAAACTACAGGGCCCCTTAGGTGCCACAGAGAATAAAAAATATAAATCGTGCGCACGAGATACTAAAATGTGCGCACAATATATTAAAATGTGCACACGTTTCAGTATCTCGTGCGCACAAAATAATGTTATTTACCACATTTTGACTTGTCCTTGTGTTGGAAATGAGGTGAGGTGTATGACATACATCTAAGTGTTAATTCTACTGTTTTCCCACACTGCCTTGCGGGGTACCTCTAACTGGGCGCTCAGTAATTTTCCCACACTGCTATCCTGACTGAGCTACTTTTCCCAGGCTGCCTTACAGGGTACCTTTAACCGTGCACTAAGCCATGTTCCCACACTGCTATCCTGACAGGGTACCTCACAGATAGTTTGTCCCTCAAAATTATGTCTTAGCTCTAAATTTCCCAAATACTTAAAGTACTTCTTGTTGGTAATGTGATGCTATCAATCTGACCAAAATACCTTAAAATTATTAATCTGACTCCATTCACCTCTCACCTCTTTCCGCGCAGTTTGTTGATGGGGAAGGATCAGGAGGCATCCTGGTTCTCAGTTGAACACAAATTTGTTAACAATAGGTCAAGAATATGCATTTACAGATATCTCTGGTGCAGCCTCATTTCCCTGTTCCCTACATGTTGCAGAGACAGTTCATGAGACTGACCCTGACTCTCTCTCTCAGCACCAATATATAGTCACTAACAGAGTTTCTCTAAGGAATGTAGGTTGAGTCATCTTCTTATTGGCTCTCCAGGTGTTCTCCCCCTCTTATTGGCTGCTGGCCGTCTTCTGTCTCTGTCTGTGACTGGCATTCATCAAACTGGGTGATCAGCCCCCCTTTACTTATCTGTAGAGAAACTGTTAGAAACACATCTCTAGCTTCCTTCCTTCCTTCCTTTAATTGTTTACCTTTCTTACTTTGACTGAAACACCTCAACTCTAAAAGAGTAATAACTGACTTGCGTTATTAGTTTTACACAGTTACTTCTTTTTATTATTGGGTATAAACATTAACTTCACTTGTGGTCACTCTCTACTCTGGGTGCTCCATAAAATCCCAGGAATCCCCAGCCTCCCTCAAGTAACCTGCAATACATACCCCAACGATAAGCACATGTGTACAACCAAGTTAGTAAAAGCTGTTTACAAGTCCCTTCATGATCTAGCACCAAAGTACATCTCGGACATGCTAGAACCATATGAACCAACACGGTCTCTGAGAACCTCAGGAAGGGGTCTCCTGCTGGTGCCCAGAGTCAGTACTAAACACGGTGAGGCTTCATTCCAGTTTTATGCCCCAAAAATCTGGAACAGTCTGCCAGAAGATGTGAGACAGGCTTCAACTCTGACAATGTTCAAAGCCTGGCTGAAAACAGTTCTGTTTAGCATTGCATACAACAACTGAAAGTATTTTATCTCTCCTCTTTTAATTTAATTAATCATTTTTAATGTTTTATGATGTGATTTTATGCAATGATTTTATTTTGCCTATTGTGATTTTATTTTATGTTAGCTGTAAAGCACTTTGAATTGCCTTGTGTATGAATTGTGCTCTGCAAATAAACTTGCCTTGCCTTGCCAATACATCGCTGACTTGTTCTGAAAAAGGTGGACTCTGGAGTACTTGTCACAACTACAGGAGAGACAGAAGTGGACAAAGACCAAACGGAACTTCATTCCAGGAGACATAGTCCTCATCATAGATGATTCTGCACCCCGTAATTCTTGGCTCATTGGAAATATCATCGAAGCCGTTCTTGACAGGAGAGGACTCGTACGACAGGTCTGGATCGAGACTGCCACCAGCCGTATTTGCAGGCCCATAACAAAGATCTTCCTTCTTCAGGAATCGGTGGAATCCTAATTTTTTGTTTTTTGACCTGATTTGACTGACTTAAATAGAATAGAATAGAATAGAATAGAATAGAATAGAATAGAATAGAATAGAAAAGAATAGAAAATACTTTATTTATCCCCGAGGGAAATTTCAGGAGTCACTGCAGCAATCAATAAAACAAAACTAAAAAGTAGGGCTGTCATTTTAATGTGTTAATTAGATTAATTAATTACACCGCAAATTAACGCGTTATAAAAATTAACACAGATTAATCTGGATCCCAAACCCACGGGGCGTTCAAAGACGCACTTATTTTTAAATGTCTGGCATTTACAAACCGTGTGTCCTACTTGGAAAAAGAGGTGTTCTTGTCAGATACTCAAATTTCCGACGGTCCCTGAATGTATCAGCAACATGTTTTAAACCGGAGGGAGGGAAGCAAGAGTGATTTGTGACTGCCGTCCACATCGCTTTTATTCACACGTCCTATTTGAAAATCTGCAGAAAATCAACCGTTTGCGCTAGCTCAATTCTGAAAAAAAAACAGATAATTTTACACTCTTTGCTACATTAAACAAGCCCTAAATGATCGATATATATCTTGTATTTAAATCTAAAGAATTCTTTGAAAATTTGCTTCCATCTTCCTGGTGTCATTTTTCAGCTTGGGGCTGCTCTGCACCAATCAGCAACAGTTTGTATGTGCAGAGCATGTAAAACTAAACCTACTTCACTTTTCTTTGATCTAAGACTTGAATTAAGTGTTTTGTACATAGTTCCTCACAGTTTTTAGCCTTTAGCCCTAAACTCATAGGAGTATAGAAGTTCATATTGCAGTGAAAATCGAGTCAACATTGAGTAAAAATGTGACAGAAGCAAAAACCCTCCTAAAAATCAAATCAGCTTATCTTAGGTGCCGGAATGTGTAGATTTTGTAAAGATAGAACCATAAAACTTTTTTCATGTGTTCCTTATGCATCAGGGTACCTCAAAATGTGTTGTATACATTCCCATCTTATTTTTACATGTTTTTTAATGTAATTTTAATGTCCTGGAATTCTAATTCTTTATTTTGGGACCTTAAGCAGATATGAGATTAAAATGTGATTAATTAGATTAATTAATTACAAATCCTGTAATTAATTAGATTAATTTTTTTAATAGCCTGACAGCACTACTAAAAAGTGTATAGAAAGTGAAAAAAGGTCCATAAGAAAATAGATGACGCTTCCTGTCCACCACTCTCCAGCCCAGCCAGCCTCCACCTCCACAGGGTCCAGGACTGAGCCTCCCCAGCAGTCTGTTCAGTCTCTGTCTCCTGGATCCTGTCTGCTCACAGCAGGCGAAGCTCCTCCAATGTGGGGTCGGCGTCCGATGTCAACTCCGTCAGCCACGTCCGTGAACAGCACGATGCCGCTGGGTTAGCACAGCTAGCTCGTCCATCCCACCGGAGATAGATCCCACGTTCCCAACAACGATGGATGGAAGGACAGGTCCACGTCGTCACCTCCCAGCTCACATCCGAGAACCAGCACGTCGTCCTCACCTGCTCCACCTCACCTTGAGGGAAATCATCAAGCCCTACACTAGTTAGCATTGACATGCTGCAGGCTGCTTACAGCTGATTTCACATGTAAACAATGCAGCCATGGTTACATGTAGGATCTCCAGACAAACACAGAAGCAAAGTAGTAAAAATATCACTGAAGCCACAAAAAGTTTGGTGTCCATGACCATCAATGAACCATAGAAAGTAATGATCCACTTCAAATACAAAGATGACAAAAAAGAGACGAAAAAAATTACAAGAAAAGGACAAAGACGAAAGAGCTACTGCAACAGGCAGCTACTTGGGCAGCGCCTAGCAACGAAAAAAAAAAAAGACCTGACTGGACAAAAGAGTGGTGTTTAAGATCACTCTCAACGCTAGGCTAAGTGCTAGTAACCTCTGGCCTGAAAAAAAAAAAAAAACCTGAGATACTCTTCATTTCCTTGGACTTTAATATTTCTGGTGTATTCTTGTGGTCCCATTATTTGGCATGTATTGTAATTATAACAGATGATTAATTGTAATAATTAGGGGCCATAATGTAGGTGACGGATTTTATGAATGAACTTGTTTTGTCACTTCCGGGGCGTGTGTCACATGGTGTGGTGGGAGGTCTTTAGATTATTTTACTGGTACAGGTTTGAATCACTGGGTGGAAGGAGGGTGAGAGTAGAGGTGCTACTTTTGCTGACCGTATCGTTTTGGAGCTCGTATTGGAACTTTATAAGTATTTTGGATTTACCTTTTCATATTTGAGTTCTATTATATGTATTTTGTTTTGCCCTTTCTGCGTCCGTTGAGATCGCTTTTGGAGTTGGATTTTTGCACTTTTAGTTCGCCTTTTCAATCATACGTTCTGGATTTATATGGACCTCAAATAAACCGAAGACACCAGACTTTGATTATCCTCTTTTTTGTCATCAAGCGCGTCAGGCAAAACCTCTCCTTCTTAGCCTCCAGGCGGCTGCATTGGGTTTGGAGTGTCATCTTCAACATTGTCATACCCAAACATTTATATTTCCACAGGTATAATGCTGGTGTTGCTCATAAATGGGATAAGTTAACTGTACGGAGCCTAAAAAGGGGTGACTCCAGTTGATTATAAACCCAACTATTGATAAAATATAACCATGGTGTAAAGTGTAAACATCATGTCAGGCTTTCCAGAAATGTGTATTAAGTGAAATTATGCAAGTGTTCACAAGCTGGTCTACACAGAGATGGTCTTTGTGGTGTGGTTCTCCTCACAGTTTGAAGGGTTAATTTGTGCTGAACCTGTATATTTGCATAGTCTTTAGCTACCAGTAGTAACTTTGAGCCTAAATTGTTGTTTTCCTCTTGCCATAAGCTCCAAGACCCTGTGGTTCCCCTGCCCCTTTGACCCCCATTCAAACTGGACTACAAGTGAAATCATTTGTTGTGACCTTTTGTTTATGTTTTTTACAGGACCTCATGTTTCAGCAGGAATCCCACCCATGACAACATACTTTCATGGTAATTAGTTAGTATGTAAAGCTCATCTTGCCCTCTCCAAACTTCAGCACCTTTAGTCCATGCCTTCTCCTTTGTGTTGGTGTCCTTACAGAAAGAATGTGTTGTTAGAATTATGAACTTTTGCCTGCTAGATTAACTTTTCCTCCTCCAAAACGTAAGATTTCCTCTGGATCTGACCTACATACTTTGCTTACATTTCAAGCTTGTGTAGTAGTAGTAAATGATTGGAAAAGTGGCATCCATACTGTGTGTGCAATAAAAATGCTGTTTTTCAGAAGTAGCAACCACCAATAATGAGTTGTTTGGTTTTTTCCCATATTGTCATGAATATCATTATCACAAATTTCCTTAAAATATTGTGATATCATTTTGAGGCTATATGGCCCACCCCTAGGCAGCATGATACAATGTAGTGGACAGGAAAAGAACAGTTGTATTGTCCATGTTGTACGTATAACAGTAAACTTTGTGCCAACCTTTTTATGTGCTTGCATCTGATGTCGGTACATTTTTACTCTGGCCTCTTCCTAACGAGGTCTCACTCAGGTTCACTCCATCCTGTCCTCCCACAACGTCTCTCCCCAGGGGCTCTGTTTGTCAGGGGCTCATATTGCACTCCCATTTGTCTGTGCCAGAAGCTGGTAAAATCGTCCTAAGCCAAACTGTCTGGACAGTAAGACAAAGAGCTAACATTACTGTTGACAGACAACAAGGCACATGTTTTTATCATGATGTGATTATTGTCTAGTATTGTGTGTCCGTTAGTGACAGAAATCTATGGAGGACCAAAGCTGCCAAAATTTTTTTAAAAAAAGTAAATAAATAGAGTTAAAACAAATACAAAACTAAATATGGAAATAGAATTAAATATCAATCAATAAGTAAATAAAAGCCCTCTACTCTCACAGTTATTTATCTTATGTCTTTCTTATCTTATGTAGCAGACACTGCCAGCATGAAATACAGCAGAAAATAATATTCATATGAGAGGGTGGTCCTAAAGCCGCATTTCCACCAAGCAGACTAGTTCGGTTTGTCTGGGTAAGGCATGCATTTTGTGGTGTTTCCACTGACTTATCCCGGGAAAGATCCCCAAATAACCGAGACGAGCCGTCCCACTTTTTGGGACCCTTTTGTATGCAACTATTGACATTTACAGTTTTTCTCAGTTGCCTTGGTTCATTTCTCAGATCAGAATTGAAATTCTGAAAACTACTTGTTCGATCTTCACATCATTGTGTCACTTGTGCAGTAAGTCCGTTTCTCATTTTTTGAACAAGTTGCAAATGTTTTTGGACATGCATGCAAATGATTATGTACAACTCTCTTTTGTTTCCTACATTATCAGGTGCCTTTGTCATATTTGTAGCCTAGCTTTACCCACTGTATTAGGAAAGGGCCTCTAGGTTCTTAAATATTATATTGAGAAGTAATGAAGAGATACTGCTTCATCTATGTAACTGTATAATCCCAAGTGTCCCTTTAATATTCGAAACCCACTCTTATTACGAACATGCAGAAAAACCAAATCACTTTCACACTCTCTTAAGATCAGATGAAATGATCAAACTATTAAGTTAAATGCAAACTTCCAGTTTACTGAACATTTTTAAAATAAACATTATAACATGTAAACCAACAATAAATCATCATTTCTCTTGAAATCTGTCTTTTCTCAGTTTCTTAACTTACAATAATACGTTTCTTAACTTAAAATAATAAGTTTCTTAACTTAAAATAATAACCCATGTAAGGGGCCCTCTTACCACATACACACTCACACCAGCCGGGTTATAAAGTTTAGAAAACCCTATAGTTGCAGGCCTGCGGTGAGGCCCAAAACTTAATGGCCGCTTCACTCTAAGAGCAAACCAAAATAAAATAATTCTGAGCTTGTAGTTCAGTCAGTACTTACAGCCTCCAGTCCAAGTTCACGTGAATCCTAAGATGGCGGCTCGATCCTCCCACTTTGGCGAATACAGGAATAGACTTTAGCAAGCGATGTCTAGGAAAGAAAAGATAGAATCCACACTTTGCACTCTTCTAGCAGTCTATTAGCACTTTGACTACGACCAATCTTCATATCCAGTCTGGAATGATGAGAGAGAAGTCTTCACAGAAAGCTGAGTGAGCAAAACTAGTCCGTTGGCGGCGCTACATCCGCTAGACTAGCAAATGCTACATGCTACGGTGCTAAACTGCTTCAAAAGTTCTTTAAACAACCTACTGCAGGGCAAACCCACTTCTGGTTTCTTAGTAAAGCCAATACAAAACTGATTGGCAAGGGCCGTGTACACAGCACTTCCTTTTAGCTCTTTCACAATAAAAATAAAATAAAATACATGAAAACATTTTGTATTTCACTTGTTTTTAACTGATACTGAGGTACTTTGAACAGCTTTTAAACCTTTTTAACACATACATGAAATACAATTTTAACCATATTTATACAACTTTTAACTAATTGATTCCTTTTAATCTTTTGAACTGTAACATCTCTTATGACATTGTGACTGTTTTATTTATTATTTGTTATATTTACATATTTCAATCAGGAGAGACTTACACCAGAAAGGATTATGAACAGGTTTAATGATATAATGATAATAACAGATTTGGCGCTTAGACCCCATCAACCATGTGAATGATAAATGTACAGGGGAGCAGAACCCGTGACAAATTATGAATATCCCCCCATGGGGCCTAGACACTGGTGGTGGTACAAAGTCTTGAGGAAATGGGACTTGGAGAGCCGATGAAGACCGTAGAGCTGTGAGCTGACAGGTGAGGAAGATCCTGAAGGTGCGTCGGAAGGAGGAGGGATGAGACCTGGAGGTGCATGGGGAGGAGGTGGGACGCGCACAGAGCCTGAAAGACAACTGACAGCAGACGAGGCAAAATTTAAAATTTGACAGCTTCGTGATGATTGGCTAACCAATGAAGCAGGGAAGTTGTGATTGGATAGAAAGAACTGGCACGCCTCCCTCCTAGACAGCTGTTGAGAGAGTGAATGAATGAAAGGAACACCCAGACAGTCTTCCTGTCTGAACTTAAGCTATAGCTTCATTTGTCTTGGTTACATGTTGATCAAAATGAATTATCATGGGTCTCTGTTGAATTGTCTTACTCCCCATGACATGTAGTCATTAGTTCATCACAAAAGAGTTTACATGCAAAATGGTTGAGCAACTTATCATAATATCTCAAACACCTTTCCACACAAGTCCATCGAACTTTTTTTCTAAATCTGTTTTTTTCTAAGTCAGGATTGGTAAATTGCTCCCTGGTCAATCTTGACTTTCTCCCTTATGAATGGAAATGTGTAAAGCAACAGTTTTCCCTAAAGAGACTGTCTTTATATGTTCATCACAATGATGGGGACGGTCAACAGAGTGCAGCACAAACAGTGAAATTAAAAATATGAATATTTTCCAGTCTCTTGTCATCAATCTCCCAAATACACTTAGATGTAACTTACAATTCCCATTAACTGTTATCAAAGCTTTGGGCATAGTTTACATCAGAACTTCCTTCCAGAGTACTCTGTTATACTGACAAAATGACTAAGCACTTTAACTGCTCTATCAATACACAGACACAAGGACTCATCATTCTGATGCACTGGCATGTTCATTGACACAGAAATTTACTTTTGAGGGATGAACTAAGGATTTTTGGAACGAGACTGGTATTTGCAGGTAATCGATGGTGTTTTGCTATTTGAACAAAATCTAAATAAATTCTGAAAAATGTACTTACTGTTTTGCAATTGGCAATGATGATTCGAGAAATGTACCAAAGCAACTGAAAAAAAAACGTAATTCTATTTCCACATTAATTGAGTAGTATATATATATGGGTCATTATCATACTGGAGGACATTCTAGCCACCCCCCCTGAAATTTCAATAATCCCTGAAGAAAATACAAAATCATGCAGTTGTTGTAAGATTTACTTGTCCTGAGACCAAATTTACATAAATTGGGAGAAATAATAGTTTTTTTTTTCTTTCTTAAAATACCAAATAAGTTTGGGGTACCCCTCTAATATGCGCTTTTTTTCTTGTCACCCGCCCCTGGTGACCAAATTGAACTCCTGTTAAAACTGTTAAAATGGCTTTTAAAACTAGTTTCTTCTGTATCATTTTATTCGCAGATATCTCTTGTAGATGTGGAAACATGTTTGTCAATCAACATAATATTTTTAATGATTATTATTGTGCAAGAAACCCGTGTCCCCCAACTTGCACGCAACCCTGTTACCTTAAACCTTTTAGCATGGTAGAAGAAGAAGAAATGTGTTAGTCACATGCTACACTGATACTGACATCATAAGACAGTCTCTCAACAGCATGGTTAGAGCAAAGGTATGTGCGGTCGCCTTTTTTTCAGATGTTTATAAGATTTTCAGCCTTGTTTGAATGTCTCACTTACCTAAAGCAATCCTGTTACCCATATTTCTAGAAAAATATAAATATTTAGACATTAAATTTTTTACTTGTTTACTCATGTAGGTTTGTCCTATTGGTAAATGCGAACAGCCAGCCAAATAGCTAGCATGGATTACTGAGAAAAAGCTACAATTAGCATGGATTTGCAATCCTGTTACTTGCAATCCTGTTACCGGGATTTGAGTAACAAGGTTGCATCTCCTCAGTTTACACCTAATCAACAAACTGTTATTTATGGTTCAGTATTTATAATGTAAATTAATTTAGTTTAAATGTAAAATGTCAAATGTTGGATCAGGCCCAAAATGCACACACACGTTCACTGTCACAGCCTGAGTGCATTTCTATTGCTGGTTGCGTTAACATGAATGCTCTATAGCGCGACCAAGGGGCTTAAAATTTCAGCCTCTCCGACTACCTTAAACTATAGGCCTGAAATTTGGTGGGCATAACAAGCATGCCTAGACCTACAAAAAAGTCTATTATGACCATAGTCATCCGAACAGGAAGTTCGCTATTTGGACGTAAACATCAAATTTTTGATGAGCTTTAGCCTCAGACTAAATGGAACAATTCCTAGGTTTTTCATTAAATTAACCCCAAACTTGGCTTATGTGCACTACACGCACTGACAATGATACCTTCCAAATAGATTTTTGCTATGTCAATGGGCGCGGCCACAAATGACCATCAAAGTTGACCATTTTAACTGTTTCATCAAAACCTTAACGGCTCTCTAGTACAGTGTTGGATCAGGGCCAAAATGCACACAGAGGTTCAGTGTCACAGCTTCAGTGCATTTCTATCACTGGTTGCACAATCACAAATGCTCCAGAGTGCCACTCTGGGGCTCAAATCTGCAGCCCATCCAGCTACTTTCAGCTACGGGCATCAAAACTTTTGGGCTAAACCCTCATGCCTACCCCCGAGCATGTAGCCATCACAAGGGACATTTGGGATATCCTGTTAAAAAAATATGGCATTTAAATGTCATATTTCCATTGGGCTGTGGAAAGTCCTACCGTTTTCTACCATTTTGCACTTTTGCACTTGGTATTTGTGTTTTGAAAAGTGCCGCATTTGCACTGACTCAAAGTTTAAGAATATGTATGTACTTTATTTTTGTTTCTATTTTTGAAAACTAGCAAGTTTGCACCGACAAAGTTTTTCTGGATATTCTTGCACTTGATTTTTTTTTTTTTTTTTTTTAATTGTTGATTTTGCATCTGTGTGTTTTTTTTTCAAGCCAAAGTAGCACATAATTGAATTGCTTATTGTTCAATAATAGTGCAAACATACATTTTTACAATGAATATATAAAGACTTTTCAACAATTGTTTCTGTGGTCTTAAGCATTTTCTACATTTACATATTTTTCTATGAGAAAAATAAAGCTGTTTAACCCTCTAGTTTAATGCAATTCTGTTACCATATAATTTTAATCAAAAATAATTATAAATGACTTCCTAAGCTCACAGGGGTTAACCACATTGGCCTTTAAGCAGTTTAAGTGAAGATATGCATGAACTTTTAGAGCAAGTATTTGAAAATAACTGTCGAAATTAGTAAAGTGACATATGCCATTTTTTAAAAGTTGGGTATTGTACTTTTTTAAAGTTGCTTATATTCATTTAAATCAACTAAAATCTGTAGTCAAATGGTTATTCAGAGAGAATTGTATTTCTTTAACCTAATTGTAAAGAAATTATATTCAAAAAGTAAATTAATGTACCTTTTCAGCTTCCCGAGTGTTGATTACAGGGTTGCGCTAGATATAGCTTTCATCAAATTAAACATGTGATAAATGAAAAACTTTTAATGCCTGAGATGCACCAATCAGTCTTTTCATAGTATAATATATGCCATTGATAAATATTGTAACGGGTTAGTCTGGGGTGCCAGTTAGAGTCACATCTGACAATTCAATAAAGAAAATCTTTATATACCCGCACAAATAAAAAAAAGAGCAAAAACCAGAAATTATGTCCATATCAACCAGAAATGAAAAACAAATGGAGCAAAGTAGATTTTTGAAATTATATTCAATGCAGTATGCAAGAAGAATCAATCATAAAACAAACAAAACCAGCGGTGTGAGCCAGGTAAACTCAGTGCGTTTGAACTGAACTGAACTGAACTAATTCAGTTCAGTTCACCTATCACAGGTAACTGGCTCCACCTCCTCCTCGTTTATCCCCGCAGCGTCTCAGCGCTTAAACACAGTCGGACGCTGGGCGTCTTCTGACTTCAGCGGGGAAGCATAGAGTGGGTTGTTCCACTGTGGAAACTGGACGGTCATTGGATAAACGCTGGGCTTTGTCTCACCCTCAGACGCTTAGCGTCTCTGGGGGTCTATGAGACAGTGGGCTGGGCTGGACGCTGGGCTCTGCATGATGATTGGATGATCTGTCAGAGGCCGAATCCCTTTTTGATTGACAGTGAAATGAGCCAGTCAGCGATCTTGAGGTATAACCCTCTACCGGAGCATCTTCTTAGTTTTACATTCAGTTGTTCTGGACTGATCCGGTGGCTTAATAATTGTTTTTTTTTAGTTAAAGTCTAACATTTTGAAATAAAGAGGTATTGTTACTGATGTTTTGGTGGCTTTCAATTTTTTGGTTGGATACAAGTTCTGACAATTATTAGTCTGTATGTTTTAAGTACCACTCTGACTTCTCACATTAAAAAGCAAGCAATTGTCGGTAGAATAAAAAAGATAATTGAATTAAATCTTAGATCCTAAAATAGCTGTGATGTTTTGGTGGCTTTCAGTTGTTGTTTTTGTGGGTGTGTGCGTGCGTGCGTGCGTGCGTGCGTGCGTGCGTGCGTGCGTGTGTGTGTGTGTGTGTGTGTGTGTGTGTGTGTGTGTGTGTGCTTGTGTGTGTGTGTGTGTGTGTGTGTGTGTGTGTGTGTGTGTGTGTGTGTTATCCATAAGTCCCTACAATTCTTGGTCTGTTTGTTTTCAGTACCACTCTGACTTCTTACACACAAGATATCAAGCAATTAGTGTGGAATAACAGAGATTTTTAGTGTTGAAGTTTAGGATCCTCAAATAGAAAAGTAATATCTCTGATGTTGTGGTTAGCTTTCAATTTTTTTTTTATCCATAGTTCTGACAATTCTTGGTCTGTACGTTTTAAGTACCACTATGACTTCACATAGACGCAATCAATTTTACTGAAGAATAACAGAGATTTTCAAAGTTTAAAGTCTTACATTTTAAAATGGAGTAATATCTCTGATGTTTTGGTGGCTTTTATTTATTTTTTTAATTATTATTGTTTTTTTTTCACAAGTTCCTTCCATTTTTGGTCTGTATGTTTTCAGTGCCACTCTGACTTCTCACCATAGAATAGAACTTATTGTCATTGTAATAAGTACAACGAAATTGAAGTCACAGCAGCAATCAAGAAAACAAAAGTAAGAAAGTGCAAAAAGGTCCATAATAAAAAAGATGATGACAGCTTGTCTATCATTCTCCAGTTCAGCCAGCCTCCACCTCCACAGGGTCCAGGACTGAGCTTCAGTCATGCTCCATCTCTGTTTTCTGTATCTTGTGGTGAAGCTTTTCCAACATGGCGTTGGTGTCTGATGTAAGCTCCGTTAGCCATGTCTGTGAATATCATGATGCTACTCAGCCCTCTGGTGACCCAGCAACAAAGGAACTCTGTTGCTGGGTCAGCATAGCTAGCTTGTCCATCTTATTGGATAAAGATCTTACGTATCCAATAACGATGAATGGAAGGACAGGTCCATGTCGTCACTTCTTAAG
Organism: Halichoeres trimaculatus; assembly: GCF_033239565.1. Taxonomy (NCBI): domain Eukaryota; kingdom Metazoa; phylum Chordata; class Actinopteri; order Labriformes; family Labridae; genus Halichoeres; species Halichoeres trimaculatus. The sequence continues at coordinate 1,524,811 of NW_027437185.1, forward strand.
CTCACACCTGAGAACCAGCATGTCGTCCTCACCTCCTACTCCTCACCTTGTGGGAAGACATCAGGCCTTACACCAGTTAGCGTTGACACGCTACAGGCTGCAAACAGCTGAGTTCCCATATAAACAATGGTTACATGTAGGAGCTCCAGACAAACAGGAGAAAAAGTAGTAAAAATATCACTGAAGCCACAGAAAGTTTGGTGTCCATGACCAACAAATGAGCCATACAAATTAATGATCCACTCCAAATACAAAGATTACAAAATAAGAGACGAAAAAAATTACAAGAAACGGACAGAGAAGAAAGAGCTGCTGCAAAAGACAGCCATAACCAATTGAGCTGTGCCTAGCAATATGTTGTACTATGTTATCGTTATTTATCTTATTTGTGTTTAACTGAAACACATTCCTACCTGTACAACACTATACCTGTACACCTAACCCTATATCTTCATTACTGCTCTGGGTGCTCCATTAAACCCTATTCAGTGCCACAACAAGTTTAATCTTTATGACTAGACTTTTAATTTAATCTGACACGTGAACTGCAGGTGTCTTGCCGCCCTGCTCTTGCACTCCATGAACACTGCTCAAACAGGGTGTATACAAGCAAGTGTATACAAGGGTGTGCAACCTTTTCTCAGAACAGTACTCAATTTGTTAATTGATCAAGGGCACCATCTAGTGACCATATTTAACACATATCTAACAGCAAACTCAGGAAAAGGTAAAAATAAGTGTAATCTTATGGTGCTTTTAATATTTTGTCATATATAAGTTCGTTTTGCTCTGAAAATTATTTTTGGTTGAAACAAACACTGTGATTCAGCTTAATTTGCAAAATCTTTATTTTTCTTTTTTATGTCATCACTCTTTGGAGGATCACTGTGCAGAAATTCAGATCAGCTATCACTGTTCTCCTTTGCTTTTTCCTGCAGTAGCTTTCACACTTGACAACCAACACATGAAAAAAATAAAAGCGACTGCGTTAGAGCTAACGTTGTGATTTTTCATTGATGTTCTATTTTTACTTGTTTGTTTCTTACTCTGTGTTTTCTACAACTGTCACCCAAATTCAGGAGAAAATACTCCAAAATGTGAGCATCATAGTTTTGCAGCGTGATTTTGAATTATAGGTCATTTTTAGGAGTTTCTCGCTCTGCAAAGCGCTCTGCAAAGCGCTCTGCAAAGCGATTTACTCCATGACTCTGCGATGCTGGTAGAGGAGAACTGTGGAATCATGATGCTTTTATGACATAATGACTGAAATGAGAAATTCAGAGTAGAAATCCATGTAATCTCGTTTTCTGAGCCTTTTCGGTGCTGTTTGGCATCCAACTGTCGGGGCTACAGTGGTCACTGCACACTTCTGCTGCCTCTGTCCTCCTTGGCTTTTCCTGCAAAGTTAAAATTTGTCACCCAACACATGGGTAAAAATCAAATTCAGGAAAATTTACTCCAAAATGTGAGTATCATAGTTTCAAATTGTGGTTTTCAAGTGAATTTCATGTTTTGGGTTTTCTCGCTCTGCAACGCGTTTTGGTTCATTTCACCATGACGCTCTGATGCAGGTACAAGAAAGACTGTGGAATCACTATGCTTTTGTGACACTATAACTGAAATGAGCTATTCAGAGTCCAAATCCATGTAATTCCGTAACCTGACCTTTTTTCATTGCTGTTTTGGCATCCAGCATGGTATTGTTGAGCTTTGTATTATCATTGCACCTTTCTGCATTCTCTGTCCTCTATAGCCTTTTTCCTGCAGAGGCTGTGATATTTAACCCCCAAAACGTGAGAAACTTTAAAATACAAGGCAAAACAATAGCGAATGAGTTGCTTTAGAACTGAAAGTGTGATTTTGAATAAAATCTCATTAATAGGTTTTTCTCGCAAAAGCAAAGCGTGTTGGTGCAATTGACCACGACTGTATGATACAGGTTCAAGGGAACGTTGAAATCAACAATGCTTTTGTTACACATTTATTGAAATGAGTAGTTCAGAGTACTTTTCTTGTGTCCTGAACCTTTTCGGTGTTGTTTCGTCATACAGCATTATGTTGTGCATCTTTTTGGTGTTTCTCGCTCAGAAAAGCGTTTTGGTTCATTTCACCCTGACGCTCTGATGCAGGTACAAGAAAGACTGTGGAATCAATATGCTTTTGTGACACTATAACTGAAATGAGCTATTCAGAGTCCAAATCCATGTAATTCCGTAACCTGACCTTTTTTTGTTGCTGTTTTGGCATCCAGCATGGTATTGTTGAGCTTTGTATAATCATTGCACCTTTCTGCATTCTCTGCATTCTCTATAGCCTTTTTCCTGCAGAGGCTGTGATATTTAACCCACAAAACGTGAGAAACTTTAAAATACAAGGCAAAACAATCGCGAACGACTTGCTAAAGCGCTCAAAGTGTGATTTTGAATAAAATCTCAATAATAGGTTTTTCTCGCAAAAGCAAAGCGTGTTGGTGCTTGACCACGACTGTATGATGCAGGTTCAAAGGAACTGTGAAATCAACAATGCATTTGTTACACACTTACTGAAATGAGTACTTCAGAGTACCCTTCTTGTGTCCTGAACCTTTTCGGTGTTGATTCGTCATACAGCATGTTGTTGTGTCTTTTTGCTGTTTCTTGCTCTGAAACGCGTTTTGGTTCATATCACAATGACGCTCTGATATGCAGGTACAAGAAAGACTGTGGAATCACTATGCTTTTGTGACACTATAACTGAAATGAGCTATTCAGAGTCCAAATCCATGTAATTCCGTAACCTGACCTTTTTTCATTGCTGTTTTGGCATCCAGCATGGAATTGTTGAGCTTTGTATAATCATTGCACCTTTCTGCATTCTCTGTCCTCTATAGCCTTTTTCCTGCAGAGGCTGTGATATTTAACCCCCAAAACGTGAGAAACTTTAAAATACAAGGCAAAACAATCGCGAACGACTTGCTAAAGCGCTGAAAGTACGATTTTGAATAATATCTCATTAATAGGTTTTTCTCGCAAAAGCAAAGCGTGTTGGTGCTTGACCACGACTGTATGATGCAGGTTCAAGGAAACTATGAAATCAACAATGCTTTTGTGACACATTTATTGAAATGAGTAGTTCAGAGTACTTGTCTTGTGTTCTGAAACTTTTCGGTGTTGTTTCATCATACAGCATATTGTTGTGTCTTTTTGGTGTTTCTCAATTTGCAAAGCGTTTTGGTTCATTTCACCTTGACGCTCTGATGCAGGTACAAGAAAGACTGTGGAATCAATATGCTTTTGTGACACTATAACTGAAATGAGCTATTCAGAGTCCAAATCCATGTAATTCCGTAACCTGACCTTTTTTCATTGCTGTTTTGGCATCCAGCATGGAATTGTTGAGCTTTGTATAATCATTGCACCTTTCTGCATTCTCTGTCCTCTATAGCCTTTTTCCTGCAGAGGCTGTGATATTTAACCCCCAAAACGTGAGAAACTTTAAAATACAAGGCAAAACAATTGCGAACGACTTGCTAAAGCGCTGAAAGTACGATTTTGAATAATATCTCATTAATAGGTTTTTCTCGCAAAAGCAAAGCGTGTTGGTGCTTGACCACGACTGTATGATGCAGGTTCAAGGAAACTATGAAATCAACAATGCTTTTGTGACACATTTATTGAAATGAGTAGTTCAGAGTACTTTTCTTGTGTCCTGAACCTTTTCGGTGTTGTTTCGTCATACAGCATGTTGTTGTGCATCTTTTTGGTGTTTCTCGCTCAGAAAAGCGTTTTGGTTCATTTCACCCTGACGCTCTGATGCAGGTACAAGAAAGACTGTGGAATCACTATGCTTTTGTGACACTATAACTGAAATGAGCTATTCAGAGTCCAAATCCATGTAATTCCTTGTCTTGAGCCCTTTCGTCGCTGTTTTGGCATCCAGCATGGTATTGTTGAGCTTTGTATCATCATTGCACCATTCTGCATTCTCTTTCATCTAGAGCTTTTTTCCTGAAGCGGCTGTGATATTCAACCCCCAAAACGTGAGAAACTTTAAAATACAAGGCAAAACAATCGCGAATGAGTTGCTTTAAAACTGAAAGTGTGATTTTGAATAATATCTCATTAATAGGTTTTTCTCGCAAAAGCAAAGCGTGTTGGTGCTTGACCATGACTGTAGACGCAGTTTTAAGGGAACTGAGAAATCAACAATGCTTTTGTGACACACTTTCTGAAATGAGTAGTTCAAAATACTTTTCTCGTGTCCTGAACCTTTTCGGTGTTGATTCGTTATACAGCATATTGTTGTGTCTTTTTGGTGTTTCTCGATTTGCAAAGCGTTTTGGTTCATTTCACCCTGACGCTCTGATGCAGGTACAAGAAAGACTGTGGAATCACTATGCTTTTGTGAGCTTTGTATCATCATTGCACCTTTCTGCATTCTCTGTCCTCTTTACCATTTTTCCTGCAAAAGCTGGGGAACACAATTGCGAACAAGTGTACCTAGAGTTTAAAGTATGATTTCAAATTATAAGTCATTTATGGGTAATTTTTTGCCAAAGCAAAGAGTTTTTGATGTTTTACCACTAATATATGATGCAGGTAAATGGGAACTGTAACACAATTAAACTTTTCACACTACTACTGAAATTAGTAGTACATTTCCCATGTCCTACGCCTTTTCGGTGTTGTTTTGTCATACAGCATGGTGTTGTTGCGTCTTTGTTGTCATTGCATATCAATACCTCTGCTTTCTCTCCCCTTTTCAGCTTTTCATATTTGACATAGAAGACACACGAGTTACATCAAAATGACTTTGGAAACAGTCCAAAATGTCTTTATTATGAGAACTGAAATTACGAGATTAAATATTTTTTTAATTTTCCCTTTTCGCTCTGCATGGCTTTTTTCGTTCACTAAACAGACTAAACAGGTCCATTGCCGTCCTTACTACTTTGTGACTTACTCAGTGCTGTGTTATCTATGTAAAACAAAAATCCATCTTATTTACTATTGTGCGTTTTCAGTGCTGTTTTGGCATCCGGCATAGTAATGTTGTTATTACTGTCATCATTTCACATTTCTGCTATATCTGCCCTCCATAAACCTTTCCTGCTTGCATTCACATCCAGGAGAAAACAATCAGAAAAGGTGTGTTCAAGAGTGATTTTAAATGATGAACAAAAAGCTTTTAAAATCAAACATCAAACGCTTGAGTTACCTGCAAAAAGCTGACAGAAGCAATAACGATGTCTTCAGCATCTTAAATCATAAATTGAATCATGTCATGGTGTTTTTTGCTCTGCAAAGCCGTATATGCATAAAACTGTAATGCTCTAAAGAGCATTACAGTGATCATTATTTAATTAACACACAATTGCTTTTAAGCTCATATCACATAGCTTTAAGTAATACTTTTTGAATAAGTATTAACGACGTGCTATTTCACTCTGCAAAGTATAAACTCAGCTATGGCTTCTAAAAACATGAGCGGTTGTTGCTTTTTAGTGAAAACCTTACAATATTCTCTCACAATATTTTTATGTGCTTCAGAATACGATATCAGCAAGTTTTACTGCCTTGGAACTAAAACGTGAATGGACGACAAACCTGTACATTGTGACCACAAGATGGCAGCATGTGACTACAAGTGAAATCACTGCAAAAACAATTTCATCTTCAGTATTCAGGCTGAACATTATTGAACTAGAAAGGTGCATTGCCTTGCAGAAAATGCATTGAAAGGCTGACATCAAATACTGCAATGAAAAACTGTGAAATTAATTTCACAAAGCAGTGCATGACAGCTGAAAATGCAAAACATGTAAAATAAAAACTGCATCAAGTTGTGGGACAAAGCAACGAATGACAAAATGTGAAATAGTATTGCACAGAGCCGTAAAACATTTGTCATGAACACCTTAGCTACATTGCCAAAAAAATTAAAACCAAACCAAAGCAATCAAAAAAACAAAAGGGCAAAAAGGTCAACTGGAAAACACAACAAGACAACCAGCCATGTCACTTCTGTAAGGCTCGCCCTGATGACCCAAAAGCAACAGAGGAATGGATCAAGTCTCTGGACTGCTCAGTCAGGTGCCATAAGAGCTGTGGCGAAAAGAACGGCATCTGTGACGATGACGGCTTCACCTGTCAGGAATGTGTCTAAATTACTGTTTTAAGTAGCAGTTTTTGCATAAATCCCATTTGCAGTTTTTATTGTTTTTATCAATGCGTTTTTATCAATGTGTTTTATGCCAAAGTTCACATTGCCATTTGCGATGAGCATATCAGTTGGTGTTTATTTATTCATTCATTTATTCATCATTTACTATGTAATTAATTGTTCTAATAAATTATGTTGCCACATTGATAGTTGTTTCAGAATAAAAACTAATGACTATCCCATTCACAGCTGGACTGGCCCAGTTATCTGATAAGCGTCCCATTTTACCTGATCGGCTGGCTCATTTTAAATGAACTCTGCTCGTGTAAAAAAGTTGGCACAGCTGACCTATCAAGACCTGTAGGGCCTAAAAAAAATAAATTTACTGCATATTTACAACACAAAATGTGCAGAAAACAACCATTATTAGCCACAAAACCACATTTTAATAGAATGCATTGTTTTTTGTAAGCGCCTGAAGCTATTTACCAAAAAGTGGCCCAATGTAGCTGATGTCACCCTACATTGTGACCACAAGATGGCAGCATGTGACTACAAGTGAAATCACTGCAAAAACAATTTCAGCTTGGGTATTCAGGCTGAACAATATTGAATTAAAGATACAACACCCACCCACCAAACCCAGTTATGAAATTAATGGTACAGGTGTCATTTTAGTATGTTCTGTCTGATGTGCGCGCTGCACAGGATCTCATGTGTTCACCTCTGCTTTATTGTTCGAATGGTGGCACAGCAGCAGCCTTTGGTTTTCTCTTCAAGCCCCTCAAACCTTTTCTGAGGATTTTCTGAGTTCCCTATCTCTCATTTACCTGCAGAAAGCCTTGTCTCCATGGTAACTTCACATCACATCCTTCCTTGCTGGACATGACTGACATGTTTTCTTGAGCTCCATGTCTTTTAAATCCTCTTCACACTGGCTGCTATAGAAATACAACGACAGTTACTGAAAAAATACTTGAAACAATTGTAAGATCCATCCATCCATCCATCCATCTTCTTCCGCTTATCCGGGGTCGGGTCGCGTGGGCAGCAGCCTAAGCAGGGAAGCCCAGACTTCCTTCTCCCTAGCCACTTCGTCCAGCTCTTCCGGGGGGATTCCAAGACGTTCCCAGGCCAGCCGAGAGATGTAGTCTGGGTCCTGGGTCTGCCCCGGGGTCTCCTCCCGGTGGGACGTGCCCTGAACACCTCACCAGGGAGGTGTCCGGGAGGCATCCTCATCAGATGCCCGAGCCACCTCATCTGGCTCCTCTCAACGCAGAGGAGTAGCGGCTCTACACCGAGCTCCTCCCGGATCGCCGAGCTTCTCACCCTATCTCTAAGGGAGAGCCCGGTCACCCTACGGAGAAAGCTCATTTCGGCCGCTTGTACCCGCGATCTTGTTCTTTTGGTCACTACCCAAAGCTCATGACCATAGGTGAGGGTGGGAACAAAGATCGACCGGTAAACAGAGAGCTTCGCCTTCCGGCTCAGCTCCCTCTTCACCACGACAGACCTGTGCAGAGTCCGCATTACTGCAGACGCCGCACCGATCCGCCTGCCGATCTCTCGCTCCATCCTTCCCTCACTCGTGAACAAGACCCCGAGATACTTAAACTCCTCCACTCTGGGCAGGATCTCATCCCCGACCCGGAGAGGGCGCTCCACCCTTTTCCGGCTGAGGACCATGGACTCGGATTTGGAGGTGCTGATTCTCATCCCAGCCGCTTCACACTGGGCTGCGAACCGCTCCAGAGCGCTCAAGAACCCTGCTGAGGGTAAAGAGCTAGTCCACAGTTCCACGGCCAGGACGAAAACCACATTGCTCCTCCTGAATCCGAGGTTCGACTATCTTACGGACCCTCCTCTCCAGTACCCCCGAATAGACCTTACCACGGAGGTTGCCGCCCAATTGTAAGAATAAAATAGAATAGAATAGAAATTCTCCAAAAGGAAACTTGGTTAATACAAACAATGAAAATAACGTGGATTTGAGTCTTAATGGTCAGAGTGTGTGAGTCCCTCCCCTATCAAAAACACAGACAGACAGTCCTCTTCACGAGAGGTGGGCGATACTAGGATTTTTGGTATTGATCCCATACCAAGTAAATACAGGGCCAGTATGGCAGATACAGATACAGATACAGATACTGATACAGATGCCGATACTTTTTAATATAAAGGGTTAATGTATCATCAAGCTGCAAGACCTTAAGGTGCTTTTGTGATTTTTTTCTTTTGATTATGTTGTAAAAACCTAGGACAGAATTTTGGCAAAGTTTGAAGGTGACAACAAATTAATTTAGTGTCCTTATAATTTATATGTTCAGAAGCAATACAACAGTAATAGAACAAATTTTACCCAAAACATTGGGAATTTTTTTCCTGGTGCGGCTGAGCCAAGTGACGGTGCATCATCAAAAATCAGGACAGTGTGGGGGTGGGGCGCTGTGACACAGACATAGTCAGGTCTCCACTTTTATAAAACTGCAGCAGTCAGTGCATGCAGGAGGAAAAAAAATAAACTACAGAATGCACCTTTTGCACGGTATTATCAATATTTGTATTGATCCGCCCACCTCTACTCCTCACTCACAGTTGTCTCCTACTGCATTCACATGAATCACGCAAGTGTGTGCCTCATTATGGCCACTTCTGTCATCCCCGGCCCAGATTAAGGAAGAGGCTTGATATTTAGACATAAATAAAAGAACAAACAAAAATGGACGGTAGACAGTTAATTTGTAGTTGTAGTAATTTTGTAGTTGACTATGATGTTGTGTTTTACCTGCTTTCTGTCTCTTCCACGTTATTTCTCTGCCCTACAAAGTCCATGACAATAACATGCACATGGATTATTCTGCAAATTAGACAGCAGCGTCATTTAGTGACTTTTAGTGACTTCTTGGACAGTCAATGGTGACTTTCCTTACTGAGGAGTTGTTATGTAGAAACTGGCAATGTTTCACTCAGCTTTAATGATGTTTGAAATGGTAAACAGGCTCATTCTTTCAGGTATTTCATGACTAAACGTGATATAATTGATTAAAAATAATCTGGATTAATAGTGGATTATTTGGGTATATGGTAATCTGGGGTGTTAAAAACAAAAACAATTTACACCGAACTGAACCGAAAACCATGACTACAAAACCGTGATAAGAACCGAACAGTGGATTTTGTGAACCGTTCCATCCTTACTTAACTGAAGTGTGTGATGACACACTTCAGTTAGAGCATCCTGTCTCTTATGGAGCTCCTGAGTGCAGTGAGTGTGTGTTGAAATTTTCAGTTTGCAAACCAAAAGCAATTCAATGATAGTTGTTCAGTAAACAGCAGTGACTGCAGGCAAAGCATTTAATCCTAAAGTGTAAATTAATACAAGACCACACCTCTAACAAAGACAAAAAAATCACGAGTGCTTCGCATTATGTTGGAGAGAAATAGTTTAGTTTATAGTGGACTTGAGAGATTAAGTGTTGGTGAACGATAACCATGTGTGAATGATAGAATAGAATAGAATAGAATAGAAAATACTTTATTTATCCCCGAGGGGAAATTCAGGAGTCACCGCAGCATTTAAGAAAACAAAAGTAAGAAAGAGTATAGAAAGTGCAAAAATGTCCATAAGAAATTAGATGACGACATCCCGTCCACCACTCGTCCACCACTCTCCAGCCCAGCCAGCCTCCACCTCCACAGGGTCCAGGACTGAGCCTCCCCAGCAGTCTGTTCAGTCTCTGTCTCCTGGATCCTGTCTGTTCACAGCAGGCGAAGCTCCTCCGATGTGTCGCGGCGTCTGATGTCTGCTCCGTCAGCCACGTCCGTGAACAGCACGATGCCGCTGGATTAGCACAGCTAGCTCATCCATCCCCCGGAGCGAGATCCCACATTCCCAACAACGATGGATGGAAGGACAGGTCCACGTCGTCACCTCCCAGCTCACATCCGAGAACCAGCACGTCGTCCTCACCTCCTTCTCCTCAGCTCGAGGGAAATCATCAAGCCCTACACTAGTTAGCATTTACATGCTACAGGCTGCTAACAGCTAATTTTGCATGTAAACAATGCAGCCATGGTTACATGTAGGATCTCCAGACAAACACAGGAGAAAAGTAGTAAAAAATACCGCCGAAGCCACAAAAAGTTTGGTGTCCGTGACCGACAACGAACCACACAAAGTGATGATCCACTCCAAACACAAAGACAACGAAAAAGAGACGAAAAAACCACAAGAAACGGACAAAGACGAGAGAGCTGCTGCAACAGGCAGCTACCCGGGTAGCGCCTAGCTATATAGCATTCATTAACAGAAGTCTGTGCTTCAGTGTAAGGGGGCCCCCAAATGAAATTTGCCTAGGGCCTCATACTCGCTTGGGCCCTGTTGTAGTATTTGTTGTATTATTTGGTCGCAAAGGGAAACTGATATCATGGAACCAAAAATATGGCCCCAATATTGTGCAGATCTACTACTAATGCTTAGCTAAAGGAGTGATTCAGATAAATGTGAAGGAAGAAAAAAGCATTTTAAACAGGAATAAAGATATCACCTCAGCTTAGTCAGAATGGACCTTCAGAAGTCAGCAGTGTGTACCAAGTATAACACAGAGATCCGTAGCTTTATACATACTGTGTGGTATTATGTGTTTATACAGGAATTTTGGGGAAAATTGTTTCAAAGTATGCTTTTTAACAAGGATTTGAGAATTGACCCTTGTATGCCTTCTGTTGGGGTTAAAATCAAGAACACCTATAATGAAAAAAGCTTTAAAAATGTGGAATGTTGGCCTATGAATTTCCCTTTGGGGAGTAATAAAGTATTCTATCTATCTATCTATCTATCTATCTATCTATCTATCTATCTATCTATCTATCTATCTATCTATCTATCTATGCTGCAAGAAAGTTTGTTACTTAAATGGATTTCAGAAAAGCCACCAAACCCTCTCAGAATGGCACAAAGTTATATTTACCCTGCTTTCCATAGAGTATTTGACATATTGGTCCAAAAGGAAAATTGGAACATTTCATCATATATGGACTCTGTTTCTTGATTATGTGGGACCGAGAATGTGTAAGGTATTCTGGCAGATGCATTCTAGACTGAAGGGGGTTAGCTAAAAGAGAAGGAGAGGCTCTGTTGTCTGTATCAGTTCATTCCCCGTTTTTATCTATGTTTATCGTGTGTAAGTTTTGTCATGTTCATCTGTGCTGTGCCTGTATACAAGTTCGGGTTGATTGGTTCGGGTGTTAATTGGGTGGGAGAGAATAGACCAGAAAAGAATAGAATAGAACTTTGTTGTCATTGTAACAAGTACAACGAAATTGAAGTCACAGCAGCAATCAAGAAAACAAAAGTAAGAAAGTGCAAAAAGGTCCAAAAGAAAATAGATGATGACAGCTTGTCTATCATTCTCCAGTTCAGCCAGCCTTCACCTTCACAGGGTCCAGGACTGAGCTTCTTCAGTCATGCTCCATCTCTGTCTCCTGTATCCTGTGTGCTCACATCAGGTGAAGCTCTTCCAACATGGTGTTGGTGTCTGATGCTAGCTTCGTTAACCATGTTTGTGAATAGCATGATGCTACTTTGTCCTTTGGTTTTCCCTCTGTTGCTGGGTTAGCACAGCTAGCTCGTCCATCTTATTGGAGATAGATCTTACGTCCCCAATAACAATGGATGGAAGGAAAGGTCCATGTCGTCACTTCTTAACTCACACCTGAGAACCAGAACGTCGTCTTCACCTCCTTCTCCTCACCTTTTGGGAAGACATCAGGCCTTACACCAGTTAGCATTGACATGATACAGACTGCTAACAGCTGAGTTCACATGTAAACAATGTGGCCATGGTTACATGTAGGATCTCCATACAAACAGAGGAGCAAAATTAGTAAAAATATCTGAAGCCACAAAAAGTTTGGTGTCCATGACCAACAAATGAGCCATACAAAGAAATGATCTACTCCAAACACAAACATTACGAAAAACAGACAAAAAATGACAAGAAATGGACAAAAAAAGAGAGAGCTGCTGCAAAAGGCAGCCATAGCCAACAGGGCGGCGCCTAGCTCTGTGTTTCTGACTGTATGATGATCCATAATAGGAATACTTGAGTCCAGATCAATGTGAGACGATGACAAATGCCCACATAAATGTTATGTGGGTTATTTAATCAGTTACTATGTGAGTAAAGCAGGGTCACATTATCTGATGGCTACGCTTTTTTGTCTCCTTACAGCATGTTCTTAGATAGTTTTTTTTTTTTTTTTTTCTTAATTATAGACACAACACTCGTTTTAAAATTTTGCTCATTTATTGAACATGTCTAGAGGGACCCCTGTCCATTCATGTTCATGGACAGGGGTCAGGGACACAGTTTTGTTAGAATAGCCAGAACAATATGACTTAATAATTAAATCAACATCTAAGTCTTGATCTAATTTTCTGCTTGCTCTGTAAGAAATCTGTGTAAGACTGAAAAAGTGTTGCTGGTGATTGACCAGTGAGACTTTTTTTTTCGGAGGGCACCTGTGTCCACCCCTGTGTCTCCAAAGAAGGTGACTGCCAGTGTAGCAGTTGGAGAATTTTTCTGCTGGCGTTACCACTGCAGAAGGCCTCTCTCAAGGATGTTTGTTGAGATCTGGATACGGAACTGCTTTTCAACATCAACTCTTCGACAAATGGTTTCCAAGATATCATCAACATTGTCAAACAGTAAGCATAATCAGTAGATGTAAACTACATGTGTTGAAAACAAATGCACAAGGATAACTTCATGTATTTACATACTAGATATACTTTTTGATGACCTATTCTCCATTGTCCTGGCTCAAGGCATTTGCCTTACCCTTCTCAAGATCGTCTATTCCTCGACAAAAGTACAATAAGTTCAATTCCGTTGCTAGGCGCTGCCCAAGTAGCTGCCTGTTGCAGCAGTTCTCTCGTCTTTGTCCGTTTCTTGTAATTTTTTTCGTCTCTTTTTCGTCATCTTTGTATTTGGAGTGGAACATTACTTTGTAAAACTTTTTGTGGCTTTGGCGATATTTTTTTACTACTTTTCTCCTGCGTTAGTCTGGAGATCCTACATATAACCATGGCTGCATTGTTTACATGTGAAATCAGCTGTTACAAGCCTGTAGCATGTCAGTGCTAACTAGTGTAGGGCTTGATGATTTCCCTCGAGCTGAGGAGGAGGAGGAGAGGACGACGTGCTGGTTCTCGGATGTGAGCTGGGAGGTGACGACATGGACCTGTCCTTCCATCCATCGTTGTTGGGAACGTGGGATCTATCTCTGGTGGGATGGACGAGCTAGCTGTGCTAACCCAGCGGCATCGTGCTGTTCACGGACGTGGCTGACGGAGCTGACATCGGACGCCGACCCCACATTGGAGGAGCTTCGCCTGCTGTGAGCAGACAGGATCCAGGAGACAGAGACTGAAAAGACTGCTGGGGAGGCTCAGTCCTGGACCCTGTGGAGGTGGAGACTGGCTGGGCTGGAGACCTAATGGACATTAATGGACATCTAATTTCTTATGGACCTTTTTGCACTTTCTATACTTTTTCTTACTTTTGTTTTCTTAAATGCTGCGGTGACTCCTGAATTTCCCCTCGGGGATAAATAAAGTATTTTCTATTCTATTCTATAAGAATCTTGGTTGAAAAGAATAGCAAAAACGGGTAATGTAAGTCGCATCTTCAAGTAAATTATTTTACTTGAAGATGCACATGCCCCATATTATATGTAATATCTTCAGATTTCTATGAAGAGAAGCACGGATTGACTTATTATTCGACTTGACTTTTAATTTGGGGGGAACTTACAACAGGTTTTCTATCAAAGCAACTCACACTCTTCTTCTCCCCTGTATAAACAACTCACTAGCAACCTCTATTGGTAGTAGGCCGTGATTGCATCTCACTATACAACATTATCTATTACCTTACCCCACACGTGCTTGCATAAAGTTTTAAGAACTCTGGGGTGAATTTGATGAAACAGATATGGCATTGGAACTTCTGATGGAGATTAATAAAACATTAACCCTGATGATCCCAGGAAGACTGGCATGTACAAACCGTTTGTCCTATTCATAAGCTGTAAAAAGTGGCGTTATCCTCAGATTCTCAAGTTTCCGAGGGTACCTTGATGTATTACACACGATGTCAGCAACATGCCAAGGAAATGCCGGGAAAGAACGATGATTTTGTGAAACTGCCATCGACATTGTTTGCAGTGTTTATTCACACGCCCTTTTTGTAAATCTGCAGAAAATGAACCATTTGCCCTAGCTCAATTCTGTGCAAAAACAAATAATTCTACACTCTGTACAAGCCCTCGATATATGTCCTGTATTTACATCTAAATAATTCTTGAGAACTGCCTTCCATCTGCTCGTTGTTATGTTTCAGCTGGGGCTGCTCTGCACCAATCAGCAACAGTTTGTGTGTTCAGAGCTTGTGGATACTTAACAACTTGTTTTTTCTTTGAGCCAAGACTTGAATGAAGTGTTCTGTACATAGGTATTCACAGTTTTCATTGATTTAAAGTAAATATTCAGAACACTTCAATGTCCGCTTTTCTTTATTGAACAGTTTCTTGCATTCTGGTTACGCTATATTAATGAGAGGTTGTTGAGTTACATCTGGCTTTAGCCCTGGTTCTTCTAAACTCACAGAAGTGTACAAATTATTATTGCAGTGAATAATGAGTCCATGAGTAAAAATGTGACAGAAGCAAAAACGGCCTAAACATTCCAATCAACTTCTCTTAGGTCTCAGAATTTGTAGATTCTGTAAGGGTAGAGCCACATCACTTTTTCCTGTGTTCTTCATGCTTGAGGAAACCTAAAAGTGTGTTGTGTATACTCCCAACTTCTTTCTAGAATTTTTCAAAATCAGAAAAATTCTATTTTCATTTCTTGCTTGGGATCCTAAGGGTTAAATACTGCCCCTCATCCTATACAATGCAGGCTTCTCAAAAGGTACTTACACACATTATCTTATCTTCTGCTGCAGACTGAGGCCCCGTTTACACGACGCCGAGAACGGTCGATTCCGCAAACATTTCGTTGCGTTTTGGCCTTCCGATTAGACGAGACCACGTTGCGTTTTCAGTGAAAACGCAAACTTTTGAAAACGCTCCCCAGAGTGGAAAGATCTGAATCCGCTCCTCCATCCAGCTTCGTGTAAACACAGAGCGGAGCGTCTCAGGGTGAAACGCTGACGTCACCGCATGCGCACTCGCAGTTTTAGGTGAAGGCTCCGCGCTCAGCCACATTTCCAGTTGAGCCAGTAGTTGGCGGTAATGCGCGTTATGGTTGGATTGCCGACCGTCTCACACAACAAAACGGCAGAAAATGAAAGAACAGAAGAGGAGACTTCTCCTCCTGGAGTCGTATGAACGCGGATCGTTTTCACGCCGTCCTCATGTAAACGCGGGTGGCTTTTGAAAACGCAAAGGAAGAATCGTTGCGGGAGTCTCCGTGTAAACGGGGCCTGAGACTCCGTGCACTCCTGAACACGAAGAGCCAAAATCTGCAAAGGAAGACTTACTTTGCACAATGTACATTCCGCTATTGGCATGCTTCGAAATTCAATGACATCTAGTGCACAATAAAGACAGTGTTCTTCCCTGACACTGTGACACAGAGGCTCAAACGCAGGACAACAGAGAGACACAGCAGACCAGAAAATTTGCGGTAAAGAGTTTACTAAACAACCAAAGTCAAGTCAAGTCAAGTCAAGTCAAGTCAAGTCAAGTCAAACTTTATTTATATAGCACATTTTAAAACAACCGCAGTTGGCCAAAGTGCTGTATAGGCTTAAAATCAAGATCAATAAAAACACAATCAATTAAAACAATCGTTAATAAGAATAATTTAAAACAGCTGGAAGGTAAAAGACACAATAAATAGTAGAGAAAAAAAGAACACACGGTAAATAAACACTGGCTGGAGAAGAATGCTAACCAAAGAAGTCAGGCAAAACAAGGAGCTACACAGGAGGCTACAAAACTGACTAAGGCTATGCTGAAATTAACTCAAGATAAACA
Source organism: Halichoeres trimaculatus (assembly GCF_033239565.1). Lineage (NCBI taxonomy): Eukaryota > Metazoa > Chordata > Actinopteri > Labriformes > Labridae > Halichoeres > Halichoeres trimaculatus. The sequence continues at coordinate 1,540,999 of NW_027437185.1, forward strand.
GAAACACTATCTCAGACTAAATGAGGCTGAGCTAGGAAACACACAACCTGCATGACAAAGGACACAGCTAAACAGACTTAACAGACCCAACCACACTACATAGCTTGCACTAGAGAGTTAGCTGACCAAGAGAGAGAGGGGAAACCTTGGTAGACAGCCTAAGAGAGGGGGGAGCTTTAAGGAAGGCAGGCTGAAGAGGTGTGCAGCGAGCCAGGGGAGGCTTTAGAGTTGGATAATCAAGCAAATACAGGTGAGCCAGGCAGAGAGGGTCCAGGATCTGAGGTACAGGAAACAGGGTGTTAAAATCCAGAGCATTATGAAAGAAAAGACTGAGTTTAAGCTTACTACTGACTGTGGTATGCAAAGATCCAGCTCACAGTAGCGGCTGCAGTCTGGTTTTATGGCAGAGGAAGGTGACTGCTGGTAAACCAGTCTGGTGATTACCAATCGCCTGCACCTGCCTGCACTCCACACACCTCACTCATGCTCACCTGGGAAAAGGAAAAGAGGGAAGGAGGGGGGAAGGGAGAGGCTGCTACTAAGCAGAGCTGGAGGCCCTGGGTGCATCTCAAAGCGATAAAGTTCCATCCTCGCTTCCTCCACTTGCGTCGTTCACTTGAGTCTTAGTTCCTCCCACCAGAGATGAGTGGGAGAGACGCGAAGAAATGAAGAGAGGAGAGAAGATGGAGGAGATTCGTTTTTAGAGCAATGGGACATCCTCTCCTCCAGAGCGTCACATGAAGCGACGTGTTTCATTGATGACGGCATCAGCTGATCACCTCTGGATCATCTGTCAGTCAGCTCTAACAGCTGATTGTGTGTCTGCACATGTGCGCTCTGATAAAACTCTGATAAAACATAAACAGTAACAGAGCTTTGTCTGTTCCTTAAACCAGTTTAAGAAACACATTGGCACGAAAAAAAACCTGCACTCTGTTTATTCTGTGTGCAGTTAAGAAGCTCGAGGATCACTTTACTGGTAAAATGCGTAATTGTTAGATTATTTATGAGTAATTTAGCCTTTATCTCGATCGTGAATTCTGAAACGTATTAATTTAACCTAGTTTATTGTGTTTCAGGAAGATATTAATGATTAGATTTCAGTATAAATTCTCCATTATATTGATTTGATGATGGTTGTGTTCAGTGTTTTGTGCTTTAAACTCACAACAAACACTTTATTACCTGATTTATGATCAGTTTCTGAACAATCCTCTGTACCTATCCTAAGCTCGCCTTTTCTCTCTCATTAAACTCTGTTGTGTTTGTGAAGTTTCATGGAGAGAAGTCTGAGCCCCTGCAGCGTCCAATCAGAGAGCGATATTCCATATAGGGGCGTGTCAGTCAGTGGCAAGACTTCCGCAAAGCCAGCTCTCGTGTATCCTCGATCATAGCTCCTCCGATCAGTCTCCTCCATCCTCTCTCCTCTTTCCTCCAAGTACAATTACTGCTTTGGGCCAGTCTTCAAAATGGCGACTAAGAAAGTACTTCCGGTTCTGCGGAGGAGATAGGATGGAGGAGGCATGAAATTAGCGCATTGAGACGCACCCCTTGACACCACTAGAATCAGGGGGGATCGTGACTGGTCTTCTTTTGCACTGAGCACCTTGAAATATGACATATATTGTATAAGTAAAGCAGCGGTTCATTAGACAAGCAGTCACAACACATCTTAGGATAGTCATCTTGTAGTAGTGCACATAGCTGAAAAAAAGTTCCAGATTGGCCATATTTTTATGCCTAAAGAAGCTCAGGTTTGGTTAAATGGCATTAGGAATATTCACCATTGTATTGGATGATATTAGTATTGGATGCTTATGTCGGTATTTACAACTGAAATGTTGTCTAGAAAAATCTGCATTGATGAGCTGTATATTTTGGTCATATGAGCAAAAAAGTTAATATAGTTGTAGGGTGGACCAACAGACTTATGTTGTAATTCTTTGCACATTAGGTCTGTTTTAAGAACAGAGATTTGCATATTTCTTCATCATAAAATCTTAAATTTTGCCTATGGGTTTTGGAACTGCAGTTAAATATCAGTACTGTGGTAGGTATCAGCTGAACAAAATTAAGTGCACCCCTTAATGACATTTTCAAATTATACACATTTTATGGTTGCATTTTCTTAATACATTACCTCTTCATGGCCCATATTCCTGGACATGTTGGCATGCCTTTTTCCAAGACCAGCCTGGGCTGGTCTTGGAAAAAGGTCAAACTCTACAGAAGAGGTTGGGGTTGTCTCCGGATTCAGGTTTAACAGTTATCCATAGACGCTAAAAGGCCTCCGAATTTTTAGATGCTGTGCCATAGGTTTTCAGACTCTGTATCTTTCACTTTCCAGAACAAGATTTCCTGTGAAAAAAAACAGGTGAGATCTGATTTTGAAATATAAAAATACTATTACTATACTAAAAATACAAAAAAAAATTAAAACATGATCATAAAGTTGCATATAAAACATTAGTTACTCAAATCACACACAAAATCACACTCACACACACACACACACACACACACACACACACACACACACACACACACACACACACACACACACACACACACACACACACACACAGGTAACCTGGGCCCATATTCACAAAGGTTCTCAGAGTCCTCTCAGAGAGCTCCTAACTAAAAAATTCTAGCAAAGAGTCTTAGCTTAAGAGCGATTCAGGAAGGTTGTGAGAGCAACTCTGAGCAAGGAAGAGACAGAACCTTTTATCTTAGGTTGTGTTTGAATTCATTCACTCATTCTCTACTCACTACTCACTTTATAGTGAATTAGATGTAGTGGACTATATAGTCCACTACATCTGTATAGTGAATACGGGGAAATGACGTATTCACTATATAGTCCACTACATCAGCTAAATTAAAACAACATTTCAGACACTACTCACTCACTCACCAGCCGCTAACAGTGACGTAATTACACTTGCATTGCTCATGATGATAACTAATGTTGGCCTATTTTCCGCAACAGCCAAATAAAATAGAATAACTTATTACACATTATTTATAAAATTCATAAACATTAATTTACACAGCAACTTATGCTGTATTTGAGAATTACAAAAGTCCGATGAATGCATCACTCGCAATGAACAATTTAGCGGCTAACGTCTATGTTGTTTGTTTCTCTGCTCGAAGTTGTGAGACCCGTTCATCCATGAGTTAAACAGAGAGCTTACTGTTATTCTCTGACAGGTTTTAAAGTTTTTTCATGTTATCAGTAATCACTTATCATGTAATCAGCCATTCCTTCAGTTTGAACTCATGATCGTATATATTGCTAATATAGTGAGCATCTCTAATACACTACTTTACAAAATGCATTGTGGGATACATTGAGTGGACTATATAGTGAATGACCATGCTTACTCAGATTTTGGACAGCATTACAAAATGACGTATTCACTATATAGTGCACCATATAGTGAATAAGAAGTGATTTCGGACACAGCCTTAGTGAGGACGTGTGGTTGACACTGTTGCTAGGTATGTATGACGCTCTTGAAAGCTGTGATTGGTTGGTACGAGAAGAGGAAAGTATCATGCTGATAAAACTCAGCTAAATTAATAGTGACACAGCTTTCAAAATGTTTAAACATACCTCATTCACACACCGATTATATTGATTTGTTTATTGATCCGTTAACTGCACATGCTGGTCATGTTGGTTTTAATGGTGGACGCAGACTCAGCTGTCAGCACTTCCTGTGATTGCTGGCGTCCTTTTAAAAGCAGTTTGATTTGGCAGAATGACCAAAACAATGACATGGATAAAAAAAGAACGAGAGAGAGGAGCCTGCTGTTTGCACAGCTCATGAAGAAGAATAAAAGAGTACTGAGAGGGAACTTGGGTCACAGGATCCCGGCACAAGGGAAGAGGCAGACTTGGGAGTGCATCGCCCAACAAAACAATGTGACGCTCCCGCTCCTCCTTCTTAAACAGTTTTGTGGGCTACCACTCAGGGTATAACATTGGTGTCT